>NC_060118.1:3051859-3357045 GCF_021155765.1 Diprion similis
TTGGCCGAGATACCCTCGATTCTCGTCGGTTCTGACCGTTCTGACCAAGTTGCGGATGAGACCTCAAATTGCAGTGCGCGTTTTCGGGAATCGCAGACATTCGGGTCAGACCAGCAGAAAAATTGAGGAATCTTGATTTAGAGCCAAGATAGCCAGAAATTCGATATTTTTCAACGGATCTCGGCTATTTTTGAACCGATCCTGAAATTTTTGGGTGGGTTCGACAGGGCTCCAGACACTCAGCTGCCCCGCGCCGAAAATTCAGAAAAAAGTTGGTATTTGGCCGAGAAACGCTCGATTCTTTTTGGTTCTGACCGTTCTGACCAAGTTGCGGATGAGACCTCAAATTGCAATGCGCGTTTTCGGGAATCGCAGACATTCGGGTCAGACCAGCAGAAAAATTGAGGAATCTTGATTTAGAGCCAAGATAGCCAGAAATTCGATATTTTTCAATGAATCTCGGCTATTTATGAACCGATCCTGAAATTTTTGGGTGGGTTCGACAGGGCTCCAGACACTCAGCTGCCCCGCGCCGGAAATTCAGAAAAAAGTTGGTATTTGGCCGAGAAACCCTCGATTCTTGTCGGTTCTGACCGTTCTGACCAAGTTGCGGATGAGACCTCAAATTGCAATGCGCGTTTGTCGGAATCGCAGACATTCAGGTCAGACCAGCAGGAAAATTGAGGAATCTTGATTTAGAGCCAAGATAGCCAGAAATTCGACATTTTTCAACGAATCTCGGCTATTTATGAACCGATCCTGGAATTCTTGGGTGGGTTTGTCAGGGCTCCAGACACTCAGGTGCCCCGCACCGGAAATTCAGAAAAAAGTTCGTATTTGGCCGAGATACCCTCGATTCTCGTCGGTCCTGACCGTTCTGACCAAGTTGCGGATGAGACCTGAAATTGCAATGCGCGTTCGTCGGAATCGCAGACATTCGGGTCAGACCAGCAGAAAAATTGAGGAATCTTGGTTTAGAGCCAAGATGGCCAGAAATTCGACATTTTTCAACGAATCTCGGCTATTCATGAACCGATCCTGAAATTCTTGGCTGGGTTCGTCAGGGCTCCAGACACTCAGCTGCCCCGCACCGAAAATTCAGAAAAAAGTTAGTATTTGGCCGAGATACCCTCGATTCTCGTCGGTTCTGACCGTTCTGACCAAGTTGCGGATGAGACCTCAAATTGCAGTGCGCGTTTCCGGGAATCGCAGACATTCGGGTCAGACCAGCAGAAAAATTGAGGAATCTTGATTTAGAGCCAAGATAGCCAGAAATTCGACATTTTTGAACGAATCTCGGCTATTGATGAACCGATCCTGAAATTCTTGGGTGGTTTCGTCAGGGCTCCAGACACTCAGCTGCCCCGCACCGAAAATTCAGAAAAAAGTTAGTATTTGGCCCAGATACCCTCGATTCTCGTCGGTTCTGACCGTTCTGACCAAGTTGCGGATGAGACCTCAAATTGCAATGCGCGTTTTCGGGAATCGCAGACATTCGGGTCAGACCAGCAGAAAAATTGAGGAATCTTGGTTTAGAGCCAAGATAGCCAGAAATTCGACATTTTCGTACGAATCTCGGCTATTTATGAACCGATCCTGGAATTCTTGGGTGGGTTCGTCAGGGCTCCAGACACTCAGCTGCCCCGCACCGAAAATTCAGAAAAAAGTTAGTATTTGGCCGAGATACCCTCGATTCTCGTCGGTTCTGACCGTTCTGACCAAGTTGCGGATGAGACCTCAAATTGCAGTGCGCGTTTTCGGGAATCGCAGACATTCGGGTCAGACCAGCAGAAAAATTGAGGAATCTTGATTTAGAGCCAAGATAGCCAGAAATTCGATATTTTTCAACGGATCTCGGCTATTTTTGAACCGATCCTGAAATTTTTGGGTGGGTTCGACAGGGCTCCAGACACTCAGCTGCCCCGCGCCGAAAATTCAGAAAAAAGTTGGTATTTGGCCGAGAAACGCTCGATTCTTGTCGGTTCTGACCGTTCTGACCAAGTTGCGGATGAGACCTCAAATTGCAATGCGCGTTTTCGGGAATCGCAGACATTCGGGTCAGACCAGCAGAAAAATTGAGGAATCTTGATTTAGAGCCAAGATAGCCAGAAATTCGATATTTTTCAATGAATCTCGGCTATTTATGAACCGATCCTGAAATTTTTGGGTGGGTTCGACAGGGCTCCAGACACTCAGCTGCCCCGCGCCGGAAATTCAGAAAAAAGTTGGTATTTGGCCGAGAAACCCTCGATTCTTGTCGGTTCTGACCGTTCTGACCAAGTTGCGGATGAGACCTCAAATTGCAATGCGCGTTTGTCGGAATCGCAGACATTCAGGTCAGACCAGCAGGAAAATTGAGGAATCTTGATTTAGAGCCAAGATAGCCAGAAATTCGACATTTTTCAACGAATCTCGGCTATTTATGAACCGATCCTGGAATTCTTGGGTGGGTTTGTCAGGGCTCCAGACACTCAGGTGCCCCGCACCGGAAATTCAGAAAAAAGTTCGTATTTGGCCGAGATACCCTCGATTCTCGTCGGTCCTGACCGTTCTGACCAAGTTGCGGATGAGACCTGAAATTGCAATGCGCGTTCGTCGGAATCGCAGACATTCGGGTCAGACCAGCAGAAAAATTGAGGAATCTTGGTTTAGAGCCAAGATGGCCAGAAATTCGACATTTTTCAACGAATCTCGGCTATTCATGAACCGATCCTGAAATTCTTGGCTGGGTTCGTCAGGGCTCCAGACACTCAGCTGCCCCGCACCGAAAATTCAGAAAAAAGTTAGTATTTGGCCGAGATACCCTCGATTCTCGTCGGTTCTGACCGTTCTGACCAAGTTGCGGATGAGACCTCAAATTGCAGTGCGCGTTTCCGGGAATCGCAGACATTCGGGTCAGACCAGCAGAAAAATTGAGGAATCTTGATTTAGAGCCAAGATAGCCAGAAATTCGACATTTTTCAACGAATCTCGGCTATTGATGAACCGATCCTGAAATTCTTGGGTGGGTTCGTCAGGGCTCCAGACACTCAGCTGCCCCGCACCGAAAATTCAGAAAAAAGTTAGTATTTGGCCCAGATACCCTCGATTCTCGTCGGTTCTGACCGTTCTGACCAAGTTGCGGATGAGACCTCAAATTGCAATGCGCGTTTTCGGGAATCGCAGACATTCGGGTCAGACCAGCAGAAAAATTGAGGAATCTTGGTTTAGAGCCAAGATAGCCAGAAATTCGACATTTTTGTACGAATCTCGGCTATTTATGAACCGATCCTGGAATTCTTGGGTGGGTTCGTCAGGGCTCCAGACACTCAGCTGCCCCGCACCGAAAATTCAGAAAAAAGTTAGTATTTGGCCGAGATACCCTCGATTCTCGTCGGTTCTGACCGTTCTGACCAAGTTGCGGATGAGACCTCAAATTGCAGTGCGCGTTTTCGGGAATCGCAGACATTCGGGTCAGACCAGCAGAAAAATCGAGGAATCTTGATTTAGAGCCAAGATAGTCAGAAATTCGATATTTTTCAACGGATCTCGGCTATTTATGAACCGATCCTGAAATTTTTGGGTGGGTTCGACAGGGCTCCAGACACTCAGCTGCCCCGCGCCAAAAATTCAGAAAAAAGTTGGTATTTGGCCGAGAAACCCTCGATTCTTGTTGTGTCTCAACGTTCTGACCAAGTTGCGGATGAGACCTCAAATTGCAATGCGCGTTTGTCGGAATCGCAGACATTCAGGTCGGACCAGCAGAGAAATAAGGAATCTTGATTTAGGGACGAGATAGCCAGAAATTCGATGATTTTCAACGGATCTCGGCTATTTATGAACCGATCCTGAAATTCTTGGGTGGGTTCGTCAGGGCTCCAGACACTCAGCTGCCCCGCACCGAAAATTCAAAAAAAAGTTAGTATTTGGCCGAGATACCCTTGATTCTCGTCGGTTCTGACCGTTCTGACCAAGTTGCGGATGAGACCTCAAATTGCAGTGCGCGTTTTCGGGAATCGCAGACATTCGGGTCAGACCAGCAGAAAAATTGAGGAATCTTGATTCAGAGCCAAGATAGCCAGAAATTCGACATTTTTCAACGAATCTCGGCTATTTATGAACCGATCCTAAAATTCTTGGGTGGGTTCGTCAGGGCTCCAGACACTCAGCTGCCCCGCACCGGAAATTCAGAAAAAAGTTAGTATTTGGCCAAGATACCCTCGATTCTTATCGGTTCTGACCGTTCGGACCAAGTTGCGGATGAGACCTGAAATTGCAATGCGCGTTTGTCGGAATCACAGACATTCGGGTCAGACTAGCAGAAAAATTGAGGAATCTTGATTTAGAGCCAAGATAGCCAGAAATTCGACATTTTTCAACGAATCTCGGCTATTTATGAACCGATCCCGAAATTCTTGGGTGGGTTCGTCAGGGCTCCAGACACTCAGCTCCCCGCACCGGAAATTCAGAAAAAAGTCAGTATTTGGCCGAGATACCCTCGATTCTCGTCGGTCCTGACCGTTCTGACCAAGTTGCGGATGAGACCTCAAATTGCAGTGCGCGTTTTCGGGAATCGCAGACATTCGGGTCAGACCAGCAGAAAAATTGAGGAATCTTGATTTAGAGGCAAGATAGCCAGAAATTCGACATTTTTCAACGAATCTCGGCTATTTATAAACCGATTCTGAAATTCTTGGGTGGGTTCGTCAGGGCTCCAGACACTCAGCTGCCCCGCACCGGAAATTCAGAAAAATGTTAGTATTTGGCCGAGATACCCTCGATTCTTATCGGTTCTGACCGTTCGGACCTAGTTGCGGATGAGACCTGAAATTGCAATGCGCATTTGTCGGAATCGCAGACATTCAGGTCAGACCAGCAGGAAAATTGAGGAATCTTGATTTAGAGCCAAGATAGCCAGAAATTCGACATTTTTCAACGAATCTCGGCTATTTATGAACCGATCCTGAAATTCTTGGGTGGGTTCGTCAGGGCTCCAGACACTCAGCTGCCCCGCACCGAAAATTCAGGAAAAAGTTAGTATTTGGCCGAGATACCCTCGATTCTCGTCGGTTCTGACCGTTCTGACCAAGTTGCGGATGAGACCTCAAATTGCAGTGCGCGTTTTCGGGAATCGCAGACATTCGGGTCAGACCAGCAGAAAAATTGAGGAATTTTGATTTAGAGGCAAGATAGCCAGAAATTCGACATTTTTCAACGAATCTCGGCTATTTATGAACCGATTCTGAAATTCTTGGGTGTGTTCGTCAGGGCTCCAGACACTCAGCTGCCCCGCACCGGAAATTCAGAAAAAAGTTAGTATTTGGCCGTGATACCCTCGATTCTTATCTGTTCTGACCGTTCGGACCAAGTTGCGAATGAGACCTGAAATTGCAATGCGCGTTTGTCGGAATCGCAGACATTCAGGTCAGACCAGCAGGAAAATTGAGGAATCTTGATTTAGAGCCAAGATAGCCAGAAATTCGACATTTTTCAACGAATCTCGGCTATTTATGAACCGATCCTGGAATTCTTGGGTGGGTTTGTCAGGGCTGCAGACACTCAGGTGCCCCGCACCGGAAATTCAGAAAAAAGTTCGTATTTGGCCGAGATACCCTCGATTCTCGTCGGTCCTGACCGTTCTGACCAAGTTGCGGATGAGACCTGAAATTGCAATGCGCGTTCGTCGGAATCGCAGACATTCGGGTCAGACCAGCAGAAAAATTGAGGAATCTTGGTTTAGAGCCAAGATGGCCAGAAATTCGACATTTTTCAACGAATCTCGGCTATTCATGAACCGATCCTGAAATTCTTGGCTGGGTTCGTCAGGGCTCCAGACACTCAGCTGCCCCGCACCGAAAATTCAGAAAAAAGTTAGTATTTGGCCGAGATACCCTCGATTCTCGTCGGTTCTGACCGTTCTGACCAAGTTGCGGATGAGACCTCAAATTGCAGTGCGCGTTTCCGGGAATCGCAGACATTCGGGTCAGACCAGCAGAAAAATTGAGGAATCTTGATTTAGAGCCAAGATAGCCAGAAATTCGACATTTTTCAACGAATCTCGGCTATTGATGAACCGATCCTGAAATTCTTGGGTGGGTTCGTCAGGGCTCCAGACACTCAGCTGCCCCGCACCGAAAATTCAGAAAAAAGTTAGTATTTGGCCCAGATACCCTCGATTCTCGTCGGTTCTGACCGTTCTGACCAAGTTGCGGATGAGACCTCAAATTGCAATGCGCGTTTTCGGGAATCGCAGACATTCGGGTCAGACCAGCAGAAAAATTGAGGAATCTTGGTTTAGAGCCAAGATAGCCAGAAATTCGACATTTTTGTACGAATCTCGGCTATTTATGAACCGATCCTGGAATTCTTGGGTGGGTTCGTCAGGGCTCCAGACACTCAGCTGCCCCGCACCGAAAATTCAGAAAAAAGTTAGTATTTGGCCGAGATACCCTCGATTCTCGTCGGTTCTGACCGTTCTGACCAAGTTGCGGATGAGACCTCAAATTGCAGTGCGCGTTTTCGGGAATCGCAGACATTCGGGTCAGACCAGCAGAAAAATTGAGGAATCTTGATTTAGAGCCAAGATAGCCAGAAATTCGATATTTTTCAACGGATCTCGGCTATTTTTGAACCGATCCTGAAATTTTTGGGTGGGTTCGACAGGGCTCCAGACACTCAGCTGCCCCGCGCCGAAAATTCAGAAAAAAGTTGGTATTTGGCCGAGAAACGCTCGATTCTTTTTGGTTCTGACCGTTCTGACCAAGTTGCGGATGAGACCTCAAATTGCAATGCGCGTTTTCGGGAATCGCAGACATTCGGGTCAGACCAGCAGAAAAATTGAGGAATCTTGATTTAGAGCCAAGATAGCCAGAAATTCGATATTTTTCAATGAATCTCGGCTATTTATGAACCGATCCTGAAATTTTTGGGTGGGTTCGACAGGGCTCCAGACACTCAGCTGCCCCGCGCCGGAAATTCAGAAAAAAGTTGGTATTTGGCCGAGAAACCCTCGATTCTTGTCGGTTCTGACCGTTCTGACCAAGTTGCGGATGAGACCTCAAATTGCAATGCGCGTTTGTCGGAATCGCAGACATTCAGGTCAGACCAGCAGGAAAATTGAGGAATCTTGATTTAGAGCCAAGATAGCCAGAAATTCGACATTTTTCAACGAATCTCGGCTATTTATGAACCGATCCTGGAATTCTTGGGTGGGTTTGTCAGGGCTCCAGACACTCAGGTGCCCCGCACCGGAAATTCAGAAAAAAGTTCGTATTTGGCCGAGATACCCTCGATTCTCGTCGGTCCTGACCGTTCTGACCAAGTTGCGGATGAGACCTGAAATTGCAATGCGCGTTCGTCGGAATCGCAGACATTCGGGTCAGACCAGCAGAAAAATTGAGGAATCTTGGTTTAGAGCCAAGATGGCCAGAAATTCGACATTTTTCAACGAATCTCGGCTATTCATGAACCGATCCTGAAATTCTTGGCTGGGTTCGTCAGGGCTCCAGACACTCAGCTGCCCCGCACCGAAAATTCAGAAAAAAGTTAGTATTTGGCCGAGATACCCTCGATTCTCGTCGGTTCTGACCGTTCTGACCAAGTTGCGGATGAGACCTCAAATTGCAGTGCGCGTTTCCGGGAATCGCAGACATTCGGGTCAGACCAGCAGAAAAATTGAGGAATCTTGATTTAGAGCCAAGATAGCCAGAAATTCGACATTTTTGAACGAATCTCGGCTATTGATGAACCGATCCTGAAATTCTTGGGTGGTTTCGTCAGGGCTCCAGACACTCAGCTGCCCCGCACCGAAAATTCAGAAAAAAGTTAGTATTTGGCCCAGATACCCTCGATTCTCGTCGGTTCTGACCGTTCTGACCAAGTTGCGGATGAGACCTCAAATTGCAATGCGCGTTTTCGGGAATCGCAGACATTCGGGTCAGACCAGCAGAAAAATTGAGGAATCTTGGTTTAGAGCCAAGATAGCCAGAAATTCGACATTTTCGTACGAATCTCGGCTATTTATGAACCGATCCTGGAATTCTTGGGTGGGTTCGTCAGGGCTCCAGACACTCAGCTGCCCCGCACCGAAAATTCAGAAAAAAGTTAGTATTTGGCCGAGATACCCTCGATTCTCGTCGGTTCTGACCGTTCTGACCAAGTTGCGGATGAGACCTCAAATTGCAGTGCGCGTTTTCGGGAATCGCAGACATTCGGGTCAGACCAGCAGAAAAATTGAGGAATCTTGATTTAGAGCCAAGATAGCCAGAAATTCGATATTTTTCAACGGATCTCGGCTATTTTTGAACCGATCCTGAAATTTTTGGGTGGGTTCGACAGGGCTCCAGACACTCAGCTGCCCCGCGCCGAAAATTCAGAAAAAAGTTGGTATTTGGCCGAGAAACGCTCGATTCTTGTCGGTTCTGACCGTTCTGACCAAGTTGCGGATGAGACCTCAAATTGCAATGCGCGTTTTCGGGAATCGCAGACATTCGGGTCAGACCAGCAGAAAAATTGAGGAATCTTGATTTAGAGCCAAGATAGCCAGAAATTCGATATTTTTCAATGAATCTCGGCTATTTATGAACCGATCCTGAAATTTTTGGGTGGGTTCGACAGGGCTCCAGACACTCAGCTGCCCCGCGCCGGAAATTCAGAAAAAAGTTGGTATTTGGCCGAGAAACCCTCGATTCTTGTCGGTTCTGACCGTTCTGACCAAGTTGCGGATGAGACCTCAAATTGCAATGCGCGTTTGTCGGAATCGCAGACATTCAGGTCAGACCAGCAGGAAAATTGAGGAATCTTGATTTAGAGCCAAGATAGCCAGAAATTCGACATTTTTCAACGAATCTCGGCTATTTATGAACCGATCCTGGAATTCTTGGGTGGGTTTGTCAGGGCTCCAGACACTCAGGTGCCCCGCACCGGAAATTCAGAAAAAAGTTCGTATTTGGCCGAGATACCCTCGATTCTCGTCGGTCCTGACCGTTCTGACCAAGTTGCGGATGAGACCTGAAATTGCAATGCGCGTTCGTCGGAATCGCAGACATTCGGGTCAGACCAGCAGAAAAATTGAGGAATCTTGGTTTAGAGCCAAGATGGCCAGAAATTCGACATTTTTCAACGAATCTCGGCTATTCATGAACCGATCCTGAAATTCTTGGCTGGGTTCGTCAGGGCTCCAGACACTCAGCTGCCCCGCACCGAAAATTCAGAAAAAAGTTAGTATTTGGCCGAGATACCCTCGATTCTCGTCGGTTCTGACCGTTCTGACCAAGTTGCGGATGAGACCTCAAATTGCAGTGCGCGTTTCCGGGAATCGCAGACATTCGGGTCAGACCAGCAGAAAAATTGAGGAATCTTGATTTAGAGCCAAGATAGCCAGAAATTCGACATTTTTCAACGAATCTCGGCTATTGATGAACCGATCCTGAAATTCTTGGGTGGGTTCGTCAGGGCTCCAGACACTCAGCTGCCCCGCACCGAAAATTCAGAAAAAAGTTAGTATTTGGCCCAGATACCCTCGATTCTCGTCGGTTCTGACCGTTCTGACCAAGTTGCGGATGAGACCTCAAATTGCAATGCGCGTTTTCGGGAATCGCAGACATTCGGGTCAGACCAGCAGAAAAATTGAGGAATCTTGGTTTAGAGCCAAGATAGCCAGAAATTCGACATTTTTGTACGAATCTCGGCTATTTATGAACCGATCCTGGAATTCTTGGGTGGGTTCGTCAGGGCTCCAGACACTCAGCTGCCCCGCACCGAAAATTCAGAAAAAAGTTAGTATTTGGCCGAGATACCCTCGATTCTCGTCGGTTCTGACCGTTCTGACCAAGTTGCGGATGAGACCTCAAATTGCAGTGCGCGTTTTCGGGAATCGCAGACATTCGGGTCAGACCAGCAGAAAAATTGAGGAATCTTGATTTAGAGCCAAGATAGCCAGAAATTCGATATTTTTCAACGGATCTCGGCTATTTTTGAACCGATCCTGAAATTTTTGGGTGGGTTCGACAGGGCTCCAGACACTCAGCTGCCCCGCGCCGAAAATTCAGAAAAAAGTTGGTATTTGGCCGAGAAACGCTCGATTCTTTTTGGTTCTGACCGTTCTGACCAAGTTGCGGATGAGACCTCAAATTGCAATGCGCGTTTTCGGGAATCGCAGACATTCGGGTCAGACCAGCAGAAAAATTGAGGAATCTTGATTTAGAGCCAAGATAGCCAGAAATTCGATATTTTTCAATGAATCTCGGCTATTTATGAACCGATCCTGAAATTTTTGGGTGGGTTCGACAGGGCTCCAGACACTCAGCTGCCCCGCGCCGGAAATTCAGAAAAAAGTTGGTATTTGGCCGAGAAACCCTCGATTCTTGTCGGTTCTGACCGTTCTGACCAAGTTGCGGATGAGACCTCAAATTGCAATGCGCGTTTGTCAGAATCGCAGACATTCAGGTCGGACCAGCAGAAAAATAAGGAATCTTGATTTAGGGACAAGATAGCCAGAAATTCGATGATTTTCAACGGATCTCGGCTATTTATGAACCGATCCTGAAATTCTTGGGTGGGTTCGTCAGGGCTTCAGACACTCAGCTGCCCCGCACCGAAAATTCAGAAAAAAGTTAGTATTTGGCCGAGATACCCTCGATTCTCGTCGGTTCTGACCGTTCTGACCAAGTTGCGGATGAGACCCCAAATTGCAGTGCGCGTTTTCGGGAATCGCAGACATTCGGGTCAGAGCAGCAGAAAAATTGAGGAATCTTGATTTAGAGCCAAGATGGCCAGAAATTCGACATTTTTCAACGAATCTCGGCTATTTATGAACCGATCCTGAAATTCTTGGGTGGGTTCGTCAGGGCTCCAGACACTCAGCTGCCCCGCACCGAAAATTCAGAAAAAAGTTAGTATTTGGTCGAGATACCCTCGATTCTCGTCGGTTCTGACCGTTCTGACCAAGTTGCGGATGGGACCTCAAATTGCAATGCGCGTTTTCGGGAATCGCAGACATTCGGGACAGACCAGCAGAAAAATTGAGGAATCTTGATTCAGAGCCAAGATAGCCAGAAATTCGATATTTTTCAACGGATCTCGGCTATTGATGAACCGATCCTGAAATTTTTGGGTGGGTTCGACAGGGCTCCAGACACTCAGCTGCCCCGCGCCGAAAATTCAGAAAGAAGTTGGTATTTGGCCGAGAAACCCTCGATTCTTGTCGGTTCTGACCGTTCTGACCAAGTTGCGGATGAGACCTCAAATTGCAATGCGCGTTTGTCGGAATCGCAGACATTCAGGTCGGACCAGCAGAAAAATAAGGAATCTTGATTTAGGGACAAGATAGCCAGAAATTCGATAATTTTCAACGGATCTCGGCTATTTATGAACCGATCCTGAAATTCTTGGGTGGGCTCGTCAGGGCTCCAGACACTCAGCCGCCCCGCACCGAAAATTCAGAAAAAAGTTAGTATTTGGCCGAGATACCCTGGATTCTTACCGGTTCTGACCGTTCGGACCAAGTTGCGGATGAGACCTGAAATTGCAATGCGCGTTTGTCGGAATCGCAGACATTCGGGTCAGACCAGCAGAAAAATTGAGGAATCTTAGTTTAGAGCCAGGATAGCCAGAAATTCGACATTTTTCAACGAATCTCGGCTATTTCTGAACCGATCCTGAAATTCTTGGGTGGGTCGTCAGGGCTCCAGACAATCAGCTGCCCCGCACCGAAAATTCAGAAAAAAGTTAGTATTTGGCCGAGATACCCTCGATTCTCGTCGGTTCTGACCGTTCTGACCAAGTTGCGGATGAGACCTCGAACTGCAATGCGCGTTTGTCGGAATCGCAGACGTTCGGGTCAGACCAGCAGAAAAATTGAGGAATCTTGGTCTAGAGCCAAGATAGCCAGAAATTCGACATTTTTCAACGAATCTCGGCTATTTATGGACCGATCCTGAAATTCTTGGGTGGGTTCGTCAGGGCTCCAGACACTCAGCTGCCCCGCACCGAAAATTCAGAAAAAAGTTAGTATTTTGCCGAGATACCCTCGATTCTCGTCGGTTCTGACCGTTCTGACCAAGTTGCGGATGAGACCTCAAATTGCAGTGCGCGTTTTCGGGAATCGCAGACATTCGGGTCAGACCAGCAGAAAAATTGAGGAATCTTGATTCAGAGCCAAGATAGCCAGAAATTCGACATTTTTCAACGAATCTCGGCCATTTATGAACCGATCCTGAAATTCTTGGGTGGGTTCGTCAGGGCTCCAGACACTCAGCTGCCCCGCACCGAAAATTCAGAAAAAAGTTAGTATTCGGCCGAGATACCCTCGATTCTCGTCGGTTCTGACCGTTCTGACCAAGTTGCGGATGAGACCTCAGACTGCAGTGCGCGTTTTCGGGAATCGCAGACATTCGGGTCAGACCAGCAGAAAAATTGAGGAATCTTGATTTAGAGCCAAGATAGCCAGAAATTCGACATTTTTCAACGGATCTCGGCTATTGATGAACCGATCCTGCAATTTTTGGGTGGGTTCGACAGGGCTCCAGACACTCAGCTGCCCCGCGCCGAAAATTCAGAAAAAAGTTGGTATTTGGCCGAGAAACCCTCGATTCTTGTCGGTTCTGACCGTTCTGACCAAGTTGCGGATGAGACCTCAAATTGCAATGCGGGTTTGTCGGAATCGCAGTTATTCAGGTCGGACCAGCAGAAAAATAAGGAATCTTGATTTAGGGACAAGATAGCCAGAAATTCGATAATTTTCAACGGATTTCGGCTATTTATGAACCGATCCTGAAATTCTTGGGTGGGTTCGTTAGGGCTCCAGACACTCAGCCGCCCCGCACCGAAAATTCAGAAAAAAGTTAGTATTTGGCCGAGATACCCTCGATTCTTATCGGTTCTGACCGTTCGGACCAAGTTGCGGATGAGACCTGAAATTGCAGTGCGCGTTTGTCGGAATCGCAGACATTCAGGTCGGACCAGCAGAAAAATAAGGAATCTTGATTTAGGGACAAGATAGCCAGAAATTCGATAATTTTCAACGGATCTCGGCTATTCATGAACCGATCCTGAAATTCTTGGGTGGGCTCGTCAGGGCTCCAGACACTCAGCCGCCCCACACCGAAAATTCAAAAAAAAGGTAGTATTTGGCCGAGATACCCTCGATTCTTATCGGTTCTGACCGTTTGGACCAAGTTGCGGATAAGACCTGAAATTGCAATGCGCGTTTGTCGGAATCGCAGACATTCGGGTCAGACCAGCAGAAAAATTGAGGAATCTTGGTTTAGAGCCAAGATTGCCAGAAATTCGACATTTTTCAACGAATCTCGGCTATTTATGAACCGATCCTGAAATTCTTGGGTGGGTTCGTCAGGGCTCCAGACACTCAGCTGCCCCGCGTCGGAAATTCAGAAAAAAGTTGGTATTTGGCCGAGAAACCGTCGATTCTTGTCGGTTCTGACCGTTCTGACCAAGTTGCGGATGAGACCTCAAATTGCAATGCGCGTTTGTCGGAATCGCAGACATTCAGGTCGGACCAGCAGAAAAATAAGGAATCTTGATTCAGGGACAAGATAGCCAGAAATTCGATAATTTTCAACTGATCTCGGCTATTTATGAACCGATCCTGAAATTCTTGGGTGGGCTCGTCAGGGCTCCAGACACTCAGCCGCCCCGCACCGAAAATTCAGAAAAAAGTTAGTATTTGGCCGAGATACCCTCGATTCTTATCGGTTCTGACCGTTCGGGGCAAGTTGCGGATGAGACCTGAAATTGCAATGCGCGTTTGTCGGAATCGCAGACATTTGGGTCAGACCAGCAGAAAAATTGAGGAATCTTAGTTTAGAGCCAAGATAGCCAGAAATTCGACATTTTTCAACGAATCTCGGCTATTTATGAACCGATCCTGAAATTCTTGGGTGGGTTCGTCAGGGCTCCAGACACTCAGCTGCCCCGCACCGAAAATTCAGAAAAAAGTTAGTATTTGGCCGAGATACCCTCGATTCTCGTCGGTTCTGACCGTTCTGACCAAGTTGCGGATAAGACCTTAAATTGCAGTGCGCGTTTTCGGGAATCGCAGACATTCTGGTCAGACCAGCAGAAAAATTGAGGAATCTTGATTTAGAGCCAAGATAGCCAGAAATTCGACATTTTTCAACGAATCTCGGCTATTTATGAACCGATCCTGAAATTCTTGGGTGGGTTCGTCAGGGCTCCAGACACTCAGCTGCCCCGCACCGAAAATTCAGAAAAAAGTTAGTATTTGGTCGAGATACCCTCGATTCTCGTCGGTTCTGACCGTTCTGACCAAGTTGCGGATGGGACCTCAAATTGCAATGCGCGTTTTCGGGAATCGCAGACATTCGGGACAGACCAGCAGAAAAATTGAGGAATCTTGATTTAGAGCCAAGATAGCCAGAAATTCGATATTTTTCAACGGATCTCGGCTATTGATGAACCGATCCTGAAATTTTTGGGTGGGTTCGACAGGGCTCCAGACACTCAGCTGCCCCGCGCCGAAAATTCAGAAAAAAGTTAGTATTTGGCCGAGAAACCCTCGATTCTTGTCGGTTCTGACCGTTCTGACCAAGTTGCGGATGAGACCTCAAATTGCAATGCGCGTTTGTCGGAATCGCAGACATTCAGGTCGGACCAGCAGAAAAATAAGGAATCTTGATTTAGGGACAAGATAGCCAGAAATTCGATAATTTTCAACGGATCTCGGCTATTTATGAACCGATCCTGAAATTCTTGGGTGGGCTCGTCAGGGCTCCAGACACTCAGCCGCCCCGCACCGAAAATTCAGAAAAAAGTTAGTATTTGGCCGAGATACCCTCGATTCTTACCGGTTCTGACCGTTCGGACCAAGTTGCGGATGAGACCTGAAATTGCAATGCGCGTTTGTCGGAATCGCAGACATTCGGGTCAGACCAGCAGAAAAATTGAGGAATCTTAGTTTAGAGCCAGGATAGCCAGAAATTCGACATTTTTCAACGAATCTCGGCTATTTCTGAACCGATCCTGAAATTCTTGGGTGGGTTCGTCAGGGCTCCAGACAATCAGCTGCCCCGCACCGAAAATTCAGAAAAAAGTTAGTATTTGGCCGAGATACCCTCGATTCTCGTCGGTTCTGACCGTTCTGACCAAGTTGCGGATGAGACCTCAAACTGCAATGCGCGTTTGTCGGAATCGCAGACGTTCGGGTCAGACCAGCAGAAAAATTGAGGAATCTTGGTCTAGAGCCAAGATAGCCAGAAATTCGACATTTTTCAACGAATCTCGGCTATTTATGGACCGATCCTGAAATTCTTGGGTGGGTTCGTCAGGGCTCCAGACACTCAGCTGCCCCGCACCGAAAATTCAGAAAAAAGTTAGTATTTGGCCGAGATACCCTCGATTCTCGTCGGTTCTGACCGTTCTGACCAAGTTGCGGATGAGACCTCAAATTGCAGTGCGCGTTTTCGGGAATCGCAGACATTCGGGTCAGACCAGCAGAAAAATTGAGGAATCTTGATTCAGAGCCAAGATAGCCAGAAATTCGACATTTTTCAACGAATCTCGGCCATTTATGAATCGATCCTGAAATTCTTGGGTGGGTTTGTCAGGGCTCCAGACACTCAGCTGCCCCGCACCGAAAATTCAGAAAAAAGTTAGTATTTGGCCGAGATACCCTCGATTCTCGTCGGTTCTGACCGTTCTGACCAAGTTGCGGATGAGACCTCAGACTGCAGTGCACGTTTTCGGGAATCGCAGACATTCGGGTCAGACCAGCAGAAAAATTGAGGAATCTTGATTTAGAGCCAAGATAGCCAGAAATTCGACATTTTTCAACGGATCTCGGCTATTGATGAACCGATCCTGCAATTTTTGGGTGGGTTCGACAGGGCTCCAGACACTCAGCTGCCCCGCGCCGAAAATTCAGAAAAAAGTTGGTATTTGGCCGAGAAACCCTCGATTCTTGTCGGTTCTGACCGTTCTGACCAAGTTGCGGATGAGACCTCAAATTGCAATGCGCGTTTGTCGGAATCGCAGTTATTCAGGTCGGACCAGCAGAAAAATAAGGAATCTTGATTTAGGGACAAGATAGCCAGAAATTCGATAATTTTCAACGGATTTCGGCTATTTATGAACCGATCCTGAAATTCTTGGGTGGGTTCGTTAGGGCTCCAGACACTCAGCCGCCCCGCACCGAAAATTCAGAAAAAAGTTAGTATTTGGCCGAGATACCCTCGATTCTTATCGGTTCTGACCGTTCGGACCAAGTTGCGGATGAGACCTGAAATTGCAGTGCGCGTTTGTCGGAATCGCAGACATTCAGGTCGGACCAGCAGAAAAATAAGGAATCTTGATTTAGGGACAAGATAGCCAGAAATTCGATAATTTTCAACGGATCTCGGCTATTTATGAACCGATCCTGAAATTCTTGGGTGGGCTCGTCAGGGCTCCAGACACTCAGCCGCCCCACACCGAAAATTCAAAAAAAAGGTAGTATTTGGCCGAGATACCCTCGATTCTTATCGGTTCTGACCGTTTGGACCAAGTTGCGGATAAGACCTGAAATTGCAATGCGCGTTTGTCGGAATCGCAGACATTCGGGTCAGACCAGCAGAAAAATTGAGGAATCTTGGTTTAGAGCCAAGATTGCCAGAAATTCGACATTTTTCAACGAATCTCGGCTATTTATGAACCGATCCTGAAATTCTTGGGTGGGTTCGTCAGGGCTCCAGACACTCAGCTGCCCCGCGTCGGAAATTCAGAAAAAAGTTGGTATTTGGCCGAGAAACCGTCGATTCTTGTCGGTTCTGACCGTTCTGACCAAGTTGCGGATGAGACCTCAAATTGCAATGCGCGTTTGTCGGAATCGCAGACATTCAGGTCGGACCAGCAGAAAAATAAGGAATCTTGAATCAGGGACAAGATAGCCAGAAATTCGATAATTTTCAACGGATCTCGGCTATTTATGAACCGATCCTGAAATTCTTGGGTGGGCTCGTCAGGGCTCCAGACACTCAGCCGCCCCGCACCGAAAATTCAGAAAAAAGTTAGTATTTGGCCGAGATACCCTCGATTCTTATCGGTTCTGACCGTTCGGACCAAGTTGCGGATGAGACCTGAAATTGCAATGCGCGTTTGTCGGAATCGCAGACATTTGGGTCAGACCAGCAGAAAAATTGAGGAATCTTAGTTTAGAGCCAAGATAGCCAGAAATTCGACATTTTTCAACGAATCTCGGCTATTTATGAACCGATCCTGAAATTCTTGGGTGGGTTCGTCAGGGCTCCAGACACTCAGCTGCCCCGCACCGAAAATTCAGAAAAAAGTTAGTATTTGGCCGAGATACCCTCGATTCTCGTCGGTTCTGACCGTTCTGACCAAGTTGCGGATGAGACCTCAAACTGCAATGCGCGTTTGTCGGAATCGCAGTTATTCAGGTCGGACCAGCAGAAAAATAAGGAATCTTGATTTAGGGACAAGATAGCCAGAAATTCGATAATTTTCAACGGATTTCGGCTATTTATGAACCGATCCTGAAATTCTTGGGTGGGTTCGTTAGGGCTCCAGACACTCAGCCGCCCCGCACCGAAAATTCAGAAAAAAGTTAGTATTTGGCCGAGATACCCTCGATTCTTATCGGTTCTGACCGTTCGGACCAAGTTGCGGATGAGACCTGAAATTGCAGTGCGCGTTTGTCGGAATCGCAGACATTCAGGTCGGACCAGCAGAAAAATAAGGAATCTTGATTTAGGGACAAGATAGCCAGAAATTCGATAATTTTCAACGGATCTCGGCTATTTATGAACCGATCCTGAAATTCTTGGGTGGGCTCGTCAGGGCTCCAGACACTCAGCCGCCCCACACCGAAAATTCAAAAAAAAGGTAGTATTTGGCCGAGATACCCTCGATTCTTATCGGTTCTGACCGTTTGGACCAAGTTGCGGATAAGACCTGAAATTGCAATGCGCGTTTGTCGGAATCGCAGACATTCGGGTCAGACCAGCAGAAAAATTGAGGAATCTTGGTTTAGAGCCAAGATTGCCAGAAATTCGACATTTTTCAACGAATCTCGGCTATTTATGAACCGATCCTGAAATTCTTGGGTGGGTTCGTCAGGGCTCCAGACACTCAGCTGCCCCGCGTCGGAAATTCAGAAAAAAGTTGGTATTTGGCCGAGAAACCGTCGATTCTTGTCGGTTCTGACCGTTCTGACCAAGTTGCGGATGAGACCTCAAATTGCAATGCGCGTTTGTCGGAATCGCAGACATTCAGGTCGGACCAGCAGAAAAATAAGGAATCTTGAATCAGGGACAAGATAGCCAGAAATTCGATAATTTTCAACGGATCTCGGCTATTTATGAACCGATCCTGAAATTCTTGGGTGGGCTCGTCAGGGCTCCAGACACTCAGCCGCCCCGCACCGAAAATTCAGAAAAAAGTTAGTATTTGGCCGAGATACCCTCGATTCTTATCGGTTCTGACCGTTCGGACCAAGTTGCGGATGAGACCTGAAATTGCAATGCGCGTTTGTCGGAATCGCAGACATTTGGGTCAGACCAGCAGAAAAATTGAGGAATCTTAGTTTAGAGCCAAGATAGCCAGAAATTCGACATTTTTCAACGAATCTCGGCTATTTATGAACCGATCCTGAAATTCTTGGGTGGGTTCGTCAGGGCTCCAGACACTCAGCTGCCCCGCACCGAAAATTCAGAAAAAAGTTAGTATTTGGCCGAGATACCCTCGATTCTCGTCGGTTCTGACCGTTCTGACCAAGTTGCGGATGAGACCTCAAACTGCAATGCGCGTTTGTCGGAATCGCAGACGTTCGGGTCAGACCAGCAGAAAAATTGAGGAATCTTGGTCTAGAGCCAAGATAGCCAGAAATTCGACATTTTTCAACGAATCTCGGCTATTTATGGACCGATCCTGAAATTCTTGGGTGGGTTCGTCAGGGCTCCAGACACTCAGCTGCCCCGCACCGAAAATTCAGAAAAAAGTTAGTATTTGGCCGAGATACCCTCGATTCTCGTCGGTTCTGACCGTTCTGACCAAGTTGCGGATGAGACCTCAAATTGCAGTGCGCGTTTTCGGGAATCGCAGACATTCGGGTCAGACCAGCAGAAAAATTGAGGAATCTCGATTTAGAGCCAAGATAGCCAGAAATTCGACATTTTTCAACGAATCTCGGCTATTTATGAACCGATCCTGAAATTCTTGGGTGGGTTCGTCAGGGCTCCAGACACTCAGCTGCCCCACACCGAAAATTCAAAAAAAAGGTAGTATTTGGCCGAGATACCCTCGATTCTTATCGGTTCTGACCGTTTGGACCAAGTTGCGGATAAGACCTGAAATTGCAATGCGCGTTTGTCGCAATCGCAGACATTCGGGTCAGACCAGCAGAAAAATTGAGGAATCTTGGTTTAGAGCCAAGATTGCCAGAAATTCGACATTTTTCAACGAATCTCGGCTATTTATGAACCGATCCTGAAATTCTTGGGTGGGTTCGTCGGGGCTCCAGACACTCAGCTGCCCCGCGTCGGAAATTCAGAAAAAAGTTGGTATTTGGCCGAGAAACCGTCGATTCTTGTCGGTTCTGACCGTTCTGACCAAGTTGCGGATGAGACCTCAAATTGCAATGCGCGTTTGTCGGAATCGCAGACATTCAGGTCGGACCAGCAGAAAAATAAGGAATCTTGATTCAGGGACAAGATAGCCAGAAATTCGATAATTTTCAACGGATCTCGGCTATTTATGAACCGATCCTGAAATTCTTGGGTGGGCTTGTCAGGGCTCCAGACACTCAGCTGCCCCGCACCGAAAATTCAGAAAAAAGTTAGTATTTGGCCGAGATACCCTCGATTCTTATCGGTTCTGACCGTTCGGACCAAGTTGCGGATGGGACCTGAAATTGCAATGCGCGTTTGTCGGAATCGCAGACATTTGGGTCAGACCAGCAGAAAAATTGAGGAATCTTAGTTTAGAGCCAAGATAGCCAGAAATTCGACATTTTTCAACGAATCTCGGCTATTTATGAACCGATCCTGAAATTCTTGGGTGGGCTCGTCAGGGCTCCAGACACTCAGCTGCCCCGCACCGAAAATTCAGAAAAAAGTTAGTATTTGGCCGAGATACCCTCGATTCTCGTCGGTTCTGACCGTTCTGACCAAGTTGCGGATGAGACCTCAAACTGCAATGCGCGTTTGTCGGAATCGCAGACGTTCGGGTCAGACCAGCAGAAAAATTGAGGAATCTTGGTCTAGAGCCAAGATAGCCAGAAATTCGACATTTTTCAACGAATCTCGGCTATTTATGGACCGATCCTGAAATTCTTGGGTGGGTTCCTCGGGGCTCCAGACACTCAGCTGCCCCGCACCGAAAATTCAGAAAAAAAGTTAGTATTTGGCCGAGATACCCTCGATTCTCGTCGGTTCTGACCGTTCTGACCAAGTTGCGGATGAGACCTCAAATTGCAGTGCGCGTTTTCGGGAATCGCAGACATTCGGGTCAGACCAGCAGAAAAATTGAGGAATCTCGATTTAGAGCCAAGATAGCCAGAAATTCGACATTTTTCAACGAATCTCGGCTATTTATGAACCGATCCTGAAATTCTTGGGTGGGTTCGTCAGGGCTCCAGACACTCAGCTGCCCCGCACCGAAAATTCGGAAAAAAGTTAGTATTTGGTCGAGATACCCTCGATTCTCGTCGGTTCTGACCGTTCTGACCAAGTTGCGGATGAGACCTCAAATGGCAATGCGCGTTTTCGGGAATCGCAGACATTCGGGTCAGACCAGCAGAAAAATTGAGGAATCCTGATTCAGAGCCAAGATAGCCAGAAATTCGACATTTTTCAACGAATCTCGGCTATTTATGAACCGATCCTGAAATTCTTGGGTGCGTTCGTCAGGGCTCCAGACACTCAGCTGCCCCGCACCAAAAATTCAGAAAAAAGTTAGTATATGGCCGAGATACCCTCGATTCTCGTCGGTTCTGACCGTTCTGACCAAGTTGCGGATAAGACCTCAAATTGCAGTGCGCGTTTCCGGGAATCGCAGACATTCTGGTCAGACCAGCAGAAAAATTGAGGAATCTTGATTTAGAGCCAAGATAGCCAGAAATTCGACATTTTTCAACGAATCTCGGCTATTTATGAACCGATCCTGAAATTCTTGGGTGGGTTCGTCAGGGCTCCAGACACTCAGCTGCCCCGCACCGAAAATTCAGAAAAAAGTTAGTATTTGGTCGAGATACCCTCGATTCTCGTCGGTTCTGACCGTTCTGACCAAGTTGCGGATGAGACCTCAAATTGCAATGCGCGTTTTCGGGAATCGCAGACATTCGGGACAGACCAGCAGAAAAATTGCGGAATCTTGATTTAGAGCCAAGATAGCCAGAAATTCGATATTTTTCAACGGATCTCGGCTATTGATGAACCGATCCTGGAATTTTTGGGTGGGTTCGACAGGGCTCCAGACACTCAGCTGCCCCGCGCCGAAAATTCAGAAAAAAGTTGGTATTTGGCCGAGAAACCCTCGATTCTTGTCGGTTCTGACCGTTCTGACCAAGTTGCGGATGAGACCTCAAATTGCAATGCGCGTTTGTCGGAATCGCAGTTATTCAGGTCGGACCAGCAGAAAAATAAGGAATCTTGATTTAGGGACAAGATAGCCAGAAATTCGATAATTTTCAACGGATTTCGGCTATTTATGAACCGATCCTGAAATTCTTGGGTGGGTTCGTCAGGGCTCCAGACACTCAGCCGCCCCGCAACGAAAATTCAGAAAAAAGTTAGTATTTGGCCGAGATACCCTCGATTCTTATCGGTTCTGACCGTTCGGACCAAGTTGCGGATGAGACCTGAAATTGCAGTGCGCGTTTGTCGGAATCGCAGACATTCAGGTCGGACCAGCAGAAAAATAAGGAATCTTGATTTAGGGACAAGATAGCCAGAAATTCGATAATTTTCAACGGATCTCGGCTATTTATGAACCGATCCTGAAATTCTTGGGTGGGCTCGTCAGGGCTCCAGACACTCAGCCGCCCCGCACCGAAAATTCAAAAAAAAGTTAGTATTTGGCCGAGATACCCTCGATTCTTATCGGTTCTGACCGTTTGGACCAAGTTGCAGATGAGACCTGAAATTGCAATGCGCGTTTGTCGGAATCGCAGACATTCGGGTCAGACCAGCAGAAAAATTGAGGAATCTTGGTTTAGAGCCAAGATAGCCAGAAATTCGACATTTTTCAACGAATCTCGGCTATTTACAAACCGATCCTGAAATTCTTGGGTGGGTTCGTCAGGGCTCCAGACACTCAGCTGCCCCGCGTCGGAAATTCAGAAAAAAGTTGGTATTTGGCCGAGAAACCGTCGATTCTTGTCGGTTCTGACCGTTCTGACCAAGTTGCGGATGAGACCTCAAATTGCAATGCGCGTTTGTCGGCATCGCAGACATTCAGGTCGGACCAGCAGAAAAATAAGGAATCTTGATTTAGGGACAAGATAGCCAGAAATTCGATAATTTTCAACGGATCTCGGCTATTTATGAACCGATCCTGAAATTCTTGGGTGGGCTCGTCAGGGCTCCAGACACTCAGCCGCCCCGCACCGAAAATTCAGAAAAAAGTTAGTATTTGGCCGAGATACCCTCGATTCTTATCGGTTCTGACCGTTCGGACCAAGTTGCGGATGAGACCTGAAATTGCAATGCGCGTTTGTCGGAATCGCAGACATTCGGGTCAGACCAGCAGAAAAATTGAGGAATCTTGGTTTAGAGCCAAGATAGCCAGAAATTCGACATTTTTCAACGAATCTCGGCTATTTATGAACCGATCCTGAAATTCTTGGGTGGGTTTGTCAGGGCTCCAGACACTCAGCTGCCCCGCACCGAAAATTCAGAAAAAAGTTAGTATTTGGCCGAGATACCCTCGATTCTCGTCGGTTCTGACCGTTCTGACCAAGTTGCGGATGAGACCTCAAATTGCAATGCGCGTTTTCGGGAATCGCAGACATTCGGGTCAGACCAGCAGAAAAATTGAGGAATCTTGATTTAGAGCCAAGATAGCCAGAAATTCGATATTTTTCAACGGATCTCGGCTATTTAGAAACCGATCCTGAAATTTGTGGGTGGGTTCGACAGGGCTCCAGACACTCAGCTGCTCCGCGCTGAAAATTCAGAAAAAAGTTAGTATTTGGCCGAGAAACCCTCGATTCTTGTCGTGTCTGACCGTTCTGACCAAGTTGCGGATGAGACCTCAAATTGCAATGCGCGGTTGTCGGAATCGCAGACATTCAGGTCGGACCAGCAGAAAAATAAGGAATCTTGAGTTGGGGACAAGATAGCCAGAAATTCGATAATTCTCAACGGATCTCGGCTATTTATGAACCGATCCTGAAATTCTTGGGTGGGTTCGTCAGGGCTCCAGACACTCAGCTGCCCCGCACCGAAAATTCAGAAAAAAGTTAGTATTTCGCCGAGATACCCTCGATTCTTATCGGTTCTGACCGTTCGTACCGAGTTGCGGATGAGACCTGAAATTGCAATGCGCGTTTGTCAGAATCGCAGACATTCGGGTCAGACCAGCAGAAAAATTGAGGAATCTTGGTCTACAGCCAAGATAGCCAGAAATTCGACATTTTTCAACGAATCTCGGCTTTTTATAAACCGATCCTGAAATTTTTGGGTGGGTTCGACAGGGCTCCGGACACTCAGCTGCCCCGCGCCGAAAATTCAGAAAAAAGTTGGTATTTGGCCAAGAAACCCTCGATTCTTGTCGGTTCTGACCGTTCTGACCAAGTTGCGGATGAGACCTCAAATTGCAATGCGCGTTTGTCGGAATCGCAGACATTCAGGTCGGACCAGCAGAAAAATAAGGAATCTTGATTCAGGGACAAGATAGCCAGAAATTCGACATTTTTCAACGAATCTCGGCTATTTATGAACCGATCCTGAAATTCTTGGGTGGGTTCGTCAGGGCTCCAGACACTCAGCTGCCTCGCACCGAAAATTCAGAAAAAAGTTAGTATTTGGCCGAGATACCCTCGATTCTCGTCGGTTCTGACCGTTCTGACCAAGTTGCGGATGAGACCTTGAATCGCAGTGCGCGTTTTCGGGAATCGCAGACATTCGGGTCAGACCAGCAGAAAAATTGAGGAATCTTGATTTAGAGCCAAGATAGCCGGAAATTCGACATTTTTCAACGAATCTCGGCTATTTATGAACCGATCCTGAAATTCTTGGGTGGGTTCGTCAGGGCTCCAGACACTCAGCTGCCCCGCACCGAAAATTCATAAAAAAGTTAGTATTTGGCCGAGATACCCTCGATTCTCGTCGGTTCTGACCGTTCTGACCAAGTTGCGGATGAGACCTCAAATCGCAATGCGCGTTTTCGGCAATCGCAGACATTCGGGTCAGACCAGCAGAAAAATTGAGGAATCTTGATTTAGAGCCAAGATAGCCAGAAATTCGATATTTTTCAACGGATCTCGGCTATTGATGAACCGATCCTGGAATTTTTGGGTGGGTTCGACAGGGCTCCAGACACTCAGCTGCCCCGCGCCGAAAATTCAGAAAAAAGTTGGTATTTGGCCGAGAAACCCTCGATTCTTGTCGGTTCTGACCGTTCTGACCAAGTTGCGGATGAGACCTCAAATTGCAATGCGCGTTTGTCGGAATCGCAGTTATTCAGGTCGGACCAGCAGAAAAATAAGGAATCTTGATTTAGGGACAAGATAGCCAGAAATTCGATAATTTTCAACGGATTTCGGCTATTTATGAACCGATCCTGAAATTCTTGGGTGGGTTCGTCAGGGCTCCAGACACTCAGCCGCCCCGCAACGAAAATTCAGAAAAAAGTTAGTATTTGGCCGAGATACCCTCGATTCTTATCGGTTCTGACCGTTCGGACCAAGTTGCGGATGAGACCTGAAATTGCAGTGCGCGTTTGTCGGAATCGCAGACATTCAGGTCGGACCAGCAGAAAAATAAGGAATCTTGATTTAGGGACAAGATAGCCAGAAATTCGATAATTTTCAACGGATCTCGGCTATTTATGAACCGATCCTGAAATTCTTGGGTTGGCTCGTCAGGGCTCCAGACACTCAGCCGCCCCGCACCGAAAATTCAAAAAAAAGTTAGTATTTGGCCGAGATACCCTCGATTCTTATCGGTTCTGACCGTTTGGACCAAGTTGCAGATGAGACCTGAAATTGCAATGCGCGTTTGTCGGAATCGCAGACATTCGGGTCAGACCAGCAGAAAAATTGAGGAATCTTGGTTTAGAGCCAAGATAGCCAGAAATTCGACATTTTTCAACGAATCTCGGCTATTTACAAACCGATCCTGAAATTCTTGGGTGGGTTCGTCAGGGCTCCAGACACTCAGCTGCCCCGCGTCGGAAATTCAGAAAAAAGTTGGTATTTGGCCGAGAAACCGTCGATTCTTGTCGGTTCTGACCGTTCTGACCAAGTTGCGGATGAGACCTCAAATTGCAATGCGCGTTTGTCGGCATCGCAGACATTCAGGTCGGACCAGCAGAAAAATAAGGAATCTTGATTTAGGGACAAGATAGCCAGAAATTCGATAATTTTCAACGGATCTCGGCTATTTATGAACCGATCCTGAAATTCTTGGGTGGGCTCGTCAGGGCTCCAGACACTCAGCCGCCCCGCACCGAAAATTCAGAAAAAAGTTAGTATTTGGCCGAGATACCCTCGATTCTTATCGGTTCTGACCGTTCGGACCAAGTTGCGGATGAGACCTGAAATTGCAATGCGCGTTTGTCGGAATCGCAGACATTCGGGTCAGACCAGCAGAAAAATTGAGGAATCTTGGTTTAGAGCCAAGATAGCCAGAAATTCGACATTTTTCAACGAATCTCGGCTATTTATGAACCGATCCTGAAATTCTTGGGTGGGTTTGTCAGGGCTCCAGACACTCAGCTGCCCCGCACCGAAAATTCAGAAAAAAGTTAGTATTTGGCCGAGATACCCTCGATTCTCGTCGGTTCTGACCGTTCTGACCAAGTTGCGGATGAGACCTCAAATTGCAATGCGCGTTTTCGGGAATCGCAGACATTCGGGTCAGACCAGCAGAAAAATTGAGGAATCTTGATTTAGAGCCAAGATAGCCAGAAATTCGATATTTTTCAACGGATCTCGGCTATTTAGAAACCGATCCTGAAATTTTTGGGTGGGTTCGACAGGGCTCCAGACACTCAGCTGCTCCGCGCTGAAAATTCAGAAAAAAGTTGGTATTTGGCCGAGAAACCCTCGATTCTTGTCGTGTCTGACCGTTCTGACCAAGTTGCGGATGAGACCTCAAATTGCAATGCGCGGTTGTCGGAATCGCAGACATTCAGGTCGGACCAGCAGAAAAATAAGGAATCTTGAGTTGGGGACAAGATAGCCAGAAATTCGATAATTCTCAACGGATCTCGGCTATTTATGAACCGATCCTGAAATTCTTGGGTGGGTTCGTCAGGGCTCCAGACACTCAGCTGCCCCGCACCGAAAATTCAGAAAAAAGTTAGTATTTCGCCGAGATACCCTCGATTCTTATCGGTTCTGACCGTTCGTACCGAGTTGCGGATGAGACCTGAAATTGCAATGCGCGTTTGTCAGAATCGCAGACATTCGGGTCAGACCAGCAGAAAAATTGAGGAATCTTGGTCTACAGCCAAGATAGCCAGAAATTCGACATTTTTCAACGAATCTCGGCTTTTTATAAACCGATCCTGAAATTTTTGGGTGGGTTCGACAGGGCTCCGGACACTCAGCTGCCCCGCGCCGAAAATTCAGAAAAAAGTTGGTATTTGGCCAAGAAACCCTCGATTCTTGTCGGTTCTGACCGTTCTGACCAAGTTGCGGATGAGACCTCAAATTGCAATGCGCGTTTGTCGGAATCGCAGACATTCAGGTCGGACCAGCAGAAAAATAAGGAATCTTGATTCAGGGACAAGATAGCCAGAAATTCGACATTTTTCAACGAATCTCGGCTATTTATGAACCGATCCTGAAATTCTTGGGTGGGTTCGTCAGGGCTCCAGACACTCAGCTGCCTCGCACCGAAAATTCAGAAAAAAGTTAGTATTTGGCCGAGATACCCTCGATTCTCGTCGGTTCTGACCGTTCTGACCAAGTTGCGGATGAGACCTTGAATCGCAGTGCGCGTTTTCGGGAATCGCAGACATTCGGGTCAGACCAGCAGAAAAATTGAGGAATCTTGATTTAGAGCCAAGATAGCCGGAAATTCGACATTTTTCAACGAATCTCGGCTATTTATGAACCGATCCTGAAATTCTTGGGTGGGTTCGTCAGGGCTCCAGACACTCAGCTGCCCCGCACCGAAAATTCATAAAAAAGTTAGTATTTGGCCGAGATACCCTCGATTCTCGTCGGTTCTGACCGTTCTGACCAAGTTGCGGATGAGACCTCAAATCGCAATGCGCGTTTTCGGCAATCGCAGACATTCGGGTCAGACCAGCAGAAAAATTGAGGAATCTTGATTTAGAGCCAAGATAGCCAGAAATTCGATATTTTTCAACGGATCTCGGCTATTGATGAACCGATCCTGAAATTTTTGGGTGGGTTCGACAGGGCTCCAGACACTCAGCTGCCCCGCGCCGAAAATTCAGAAAAAAGTTGGTATTTGGCCGAGAAACCCTCGATTCTTGTCGGTTCTGACCGTTCTGACCAAGTTGCGGATGAGACCTCAAATTGCAATGCGCGTTTGTCGGAATCGCAGACATTCAGGTCGGACCAGCAGAAAAATAAGGAATCTTGATTCTGGGACAAGATAGCCAGAAATTCGATAATTTTCAACGGATCTCGGCTATTTATGAACCGATCCTGAAATTCTTGGGTGGGTTTGTCAGGGCTCCAGACACTCAGCCGCCCCGCACCGAAAATTCAGAAAAAAGTTAGTATTTGGCCGAGATACCCTCGATTCTTATCGGTTCTGACCGTTCGGACCAAGTTGCGGATGAGACCTGAAATTGCAATGCGCGTTTGTCGGAATCGCAGACATTCGGGTCAGACCAGCAGAAAAATTGAGGAATCTTGGTTTAGAGCCAAGATAGCCAGAGATTCGACATTTTTCAACGAATCTCGGCTATTCATGAACCGATCCTGAAATTCTTGGGTGGGTTCGTCAGGGCTCCAGACACTCAGCTGCCCCGCACCGAAAATTCAGAAAAAAGTTAGTATTTGGCCGAGATACCCTCGATTCTCGTCGGTTCTGACCGTTCTGACCAAGTTGCGGATGAGACCTCAAATTGCAGTGCGCGTTTTCGGGAATCGCAGACATTCGGGTCAGACCAGCAGAAAAATTGAGGAATCTTGATTTAGAGCCAAGATAGCCAGAAATTCGACATTTTTCAACGAATCTCGGCTATTTATGAACCGATCCTGAAATTCTTGGGTGGGTTCGTCAGGGCTTCAGACACTCAGCTGCCCCGCACCGAAAATTCATAAAAAAGTTAGTATTTGGCCGAGATACCCTCGATTCTCGTCGGTTCTGACCGTTCTGACCAAGTTGCGGATGAGACCTCAAATTGCAATGCGCGTTTTCGGGAATCGCAGACATTCGGGTCAGACGAGCAGAAAAATTGAGGAATCTTGATTTAGAGCCAAGATAGCCAGAAATTCGATATTTTTCAACGGATCTCGGCTATTGATGAACCGATCCTGAAATTTTTGGGTGGGTTCGACAGGGCTCCAGACACTCAGCTGCCCCGCGCCGAAAATTCAGGAAAAAGTTGGTATTTGGCCGAGAAACCCTCGATTCTTGTCGGTTCTGACCGTTCGGACCAAGTTGCGGATGAGACCTGAAATTGCAATGCGCGTTCGTCGGAATCGCGGACATTCGGGTCAGACCAGCAGAAAAATTGAGGAATCTTGGTTTAGAGCCAAGATAGCCAGAAATTCGACATTTTTCAACGAATCTCGGCTATTTATGAACCGATCCTGAAATTCTTGGGTGGGTTCGTCAGGGCTCCAGACACTCAGCTGCCCCGCGCCGAAAATTCAGAAAAAAGATGGTATTTGGCCGAGAAACCCTCGATTCTTGTCGGTTCTGACCGTTCTGACCAAGTTGCGGATGAGACCTCAAATTGCAATGCGCGTTTGTCGGAATCGCAGACATTTAGGTCGGACCAGCAGAAAAATAAGGAATCTTGATTCAGGGACAAGATAGCCAGAAATTCGATAATTTTCAACGGATCTCGGCTATTTATGAACCGATCCTGAAATTCTTGGGTGGGTTCGTCAGGGCTCCAGACACTCAGCCGCCCCGCACCGAAAATTCAGAAAAAAGTTAGTATTTGGCCGAGATACCCTCGATTTTTATCGGTTCTGACCGTTCGGACCAAGTTGCGGATGAGACCTGAAATTGCAATGCGCGTTTGTCGGAATCGCAGACATTCGGGTCAGACCAGCAGAAAAATTGAGGAATCTTGGTTTAGAGCCAAGATAGCCAAAAATTCGACATTTTTCAACGAATCTCGGCTATTTATGAACCGATCCTGAAATTCTTGGGTGGGTTCGTCAGGGCTCCAGACACTCAGCTGCCCCGCACCGAAAATTCAGAAAAAAGTTAGTATTTGGCCGAGATACCCTCGATTCTCGTCGGTTCTGACCGTTCTGACCAAGTTGCGGATGAGACCTCAAATTGCAGTGCGCGTTTTCGGGAATCGCAGACATTCGGGTCAGACCAGCAGAAAAATTGAGGAATCTTGATTTAGAGCCGAGATAGCCAGAAATTCGACATTTTTCAACGAATCTCGGCTATTTATGAACCGATCCTGAAATTCTTGGGTGGGTTCGTCAGGGCTCCAGACACTCAGCTGCCCCGCACCGAAAATTCAGAAAAAAGTTAGTATTTCGCCGAGATACTCTCGATTCTCGTCGGTTCTGACCGTTCTGACCAAGTTGCCGTTGAGACCTTAAATTGCAATATGCGTTTGTCGGAATCGCAGACATTCGGGTCAGACCAGCAGAAAAATTGAGGAATCTTGGTTGAGAGCCAAGATAGCCAGAAATTCAACATTTTTCAACGAATCTCGGCTATTTATGAACCGATCCTGAAATTCTTGGGTGGGTTCGTCAGGGCTCCAGACACTCAGCTGCCCCGCACCAAAAATGCAGAAAAAAGTCAGTAATTGGCCGCGATACCCTCGATTCTCGTCGGTTCTGACCGTTCTGACCAAGTTGCGGATGAGACCTCAAATTGCAGTGCGCGTTTTCGGGAATCGCAGACATTCGGGTCAGACCAGCAGAAAAATTGAGGAATCTTGATTTAGAGCCAAGATAGCCAGAAATTCGACATTTTTCAACGAATCTCAGCTATTTATGAACCGATCCTGAAATTTTTGGGTGGGTTCGACAGGGCTCCAGACACTCAGCCGCCCCGCGCCAAGAATTCAGAAAAAAGTTAGTATTTGGCCGAGATACCCACGATTCTCGTCGGTTCTGACCGTTCTGACCAAGTTGCGGATGAGACCTCAAACTGCAGTGCGCGTTTGTCGGAATCGCAGACATTCAGGTCGGACCTGCAGAAAAATTGAGGAATCTTGATTCAGAGACAAGATAGCTAGAAATTCGATATTTTTCAACGGATCTCGGCTATTTATGAACCGATCCTGAAATTTTTGGGTGGGTTCGACAGGGCTCCAGACACTCAGCTGCCCCGCGCCGAAAATTTAGAAAAAAGTTGGTATTTGGCCGAGAAACCCTCGATTCTTGTCGGTTCTGACCGTTCTGACCAAGTTGCGGATGAGACCTCAGATTGCAATGCGCGTTTGTCGGAATCGCAGACATTCAGGTCGGACCAGCAGAAAAATAAGGAATCTTGATTTAGGGCCAAGATAGCCAGAAATTCGATATTTTTCAACGGATCTCGGCTATTGATGAACCGATCCTGAAATTTTTGGGTGGGTTCGACAGGGCTCCAGACACTCAGCCGCCCCGCGCCAAGAATTCAGAAAAAAGTTAGTATTTGGCCGAATTACCCACGATTCTCGTCGGTTCTGACCGTTCTGACCAAGTTGCGGATGAGACCTCAAACTGCAGTGCGCGTTTTTGGGAATCGCAGACATTCGGGTCAGACCGGCAGAAAAATTGAGGAATCTTGATTTAGAGCCAAGATAGCCAGAAATTCGATATTTTTCAACGGATCTCGGCTATTGATGAACCGATCCTGAAATTTTTGGGTGGGTTCGACAGGGCTCCAGACACTCAGCTGCCCCGCGCCGAAAATTCAGAAAAAAGTTGGTATTTGGCCGAGAAACCCTCGATTCTTGTCGGTTCTGACCGTTCTGACCAAGTTGCGGATGAGACCTCAGATTGCAATGCGCGTTTGTCGGAATCGCAGACATTCAGGTCGGACCAGCAGAAAAATAAGGAATCTTGATTTAGGGCCAAGATAGCCAGAAATTCGATATTTTTCAACGGATCTCGGCTATTGATGAACCGATCCTGAAATTTTTGGGTGGGTTCGACAGGGCTCCAGACACTCAGCCGCCCCGCGCCAAGAATTCAGAAAAAAGTTAGTATTTGGCCGAGATACCCACGATTCTCGTCGGTTCTGACCGTTCTGACCAAGTTGCGGATGAGACCTCAAACTGCAGTGCGCGTTCTCGGGAATCGCAGACATTCGGGTCAGACCGGCAGAAAAATTGAGGAATCTTGATTTAGAGCCAAGATAGCCAGAAATTCGATATTTTTCAACGGATCTCGGCTATTGATGAACCGATCCTGAAATTTTTGGGTGGGTTCGACAGGGCTCCAGACACTCAGCTGCCCCGCGCTGAAAATTCAGAAAAAAGTTGGTATTTGGCCGAGAAACCCTCGATTCTTGTCGGTTCTGACCGTTCTGACCAAGTTGCGGATGAGACCTCAAATTGCAATGCGCGTTTGTCGGAATCGCAGACATTCAGGTCGGACCAGCAGAAAAATAAGGAATCTTGATTCTGGGACAAGATAGCCAGAAATTCGATAATTTTTAACGGATCTCGGCTATTTATGAACCGATCCTGAAATTCTTGGGTGGGTTTGTCAGGGCTCCAGACACTCAGCCGCCCCGCACCGAAATTTCAGAAAAAAGTTAGTATTTGGCCGAGATACCCTCGATTCTCATCGGTTCTGACCGTTCGGACCAAGTTGCGGATGAGACCTGAAATTGCAATGCGCGTTTGTCGGAATCGCAGACATTCGGGTCAGACCAGCAGAAAAATTGAGGAATCTTGGTTTAGAGCCAAGATAGCCAGAAATTCGACATTTTTCAACGAATCTCGGCTATTCATGAACCGATCCTGAAATTCTTGGGTGGGTTCGTCAGGGCTCCAGACACTCAGCTGCCCCGCGGCGAAAATTCAGAAAAAAGTTAGTATTTGGCCGAGATACCCTCGATTCTCGTCGGTTCTGACCGTTCTGACCAAGTTGCGGATGAGACCTCAAATTGCAGTGCGCGTTTTCGGGAATCGCAGACATTCGGGTCAGACCAGCAGAAAAATTGAGGAATCTTGATTTAGAGCCGAGATAGCCAGAAATTCGACATTTTTCAACGAATCTCGGCTATTTATGAACCGATCCTGAAATTCTTGGGTGGGTTCGTCAGGGCTCCAGACACTCAGCTGCCCCGCACCAAAAATGCAGAAAAAAGTCAGTAATTGGCCGCGATACCCTCGATTCTCGTCGGTTCTGACCGTTCTGACCAAGTTGCGGATGAGACCTCGAATTGCAGTGCGCGTTTTCGGGAATCGCAGACATTCGGGTCAGACCAGCAGAAAAATTGAGGAATCTTGATTTAGAGCCAAGATAGCCAGAAATTCGACATTTTTCAACGAATCTCAGCTATTTATAAACCGATCCTGGAATTCTTGGGTGGGTTTGTCAGGGCTCCAGACACTCAGCTGCCCCGCACCGAAAATCCAGGAAAAAGTTAGTATTTGGCCGAGATACCCTTGATTCTTGTCGGTTCTGACCGTTCTGACCAAGTTGCGGATGAGACCTCAAACTGCAGTGCGCGTTTTCGGGAATCGCAGACATTCGGGTCAGACCGGCAGAAAAATTGAGGAATCTTGATTTAGAGCCAAGATAGCCAGAAATTCGATATTTTTCAACGGATCTCGGCTATTGATGAACCGATCCTGAAATTTTTGGGTGGGTTCGACAGGGCTCCAGACACTCAGCTGCCCCGCGCCGAAAATTCAGAAAAAAGTTGGTATTTGGCCGAGAAACCCTCGATTCTTGTCGGTTCTGACCGTTCTGACCAAGTTGCGGATGAGACCTCAGATTGCAATGCGCGTTTGTCGGAATCGCAGACATTCAGGTCGGACCAGCAGAAAAATAAGGAATCTTGATTTAGGGCCAAGATAGCCAGAAATTCGATATTTTTCAACGGATCTCGGCTATTGATGAACCGATCCTGAAATTTTTGGGTGGGTTCGACAGGGCTCCAGACACTCAGCCGCCCCGCGCCAAGAATTCAGAAAAAAGTTAGTATTTGGCCGAGATACCCACGATTCTCGTCGGTTCTGACCGTTCTGACCAAGTTGCGGATGAGACCTCAAACTGCAGTGCGCGTTTGTCGGAATCGCAGACATTCAGGTCGGACCTGCAGAAAAATTGAGGAATCTTGATTCAGAGACAAGATAGCCAGAAATTCGATATTTTTCAACGGATCTCGGCTATTTATGAACCGATCCTGAAATTTTTGGGTGGGTTCGACAGGGCTCCAGACACTCAGCTGCCCCGCGCCGAAAATTTAGGAAAAAGTTGGTATTTGGCCGAGAAACCCTCGATTCTTGTCGGTTCTGACCGTTCTGACCAAGTTGCGGATGAGACCTCAGATTGCAATGCGCGTTTGTCGGAATCGCAGACATTCAGGTCGGACCAGCAGAAAAATAAGGAATCTTGATTTAGGGCCAAGATAGCCAGAAATTCGATATTTTTCAACGGATCTCGGCTATTGATGAACCGATCCTGAAATTTTTGGGTGGGTTCGACAGGGCTCCAGACACTCAGCCGCCCCGCGCCAAGAATTCAGAAAAAAGTTAGTATTTGGCCGAGATACCCACGATTCTCGTCGGTTCTGACCGTTCTGACCAAGTTGCGAATGAGACCTCAAACTGCAGTGCGCGTTTTCGGGAATCGCAGACATTCGGGTCAGACCGGCAGAAAAATTGAGGAATCTTGATTTAGAGCCAAGATAGCCAGAAATTCGATATTTTTCAACGGATCTCGGCTATTGATGAACCGATCCTGAAATTTTTGGGTGGGTTCGACAGGGCTCCAGACACTCAGCTGCCCCGCGCCGAAAATTCAGAAAAAAGTTGGTATTTGGCCGAGAAACCCTCGATTCTTGTCGGTTCTGACCGTTCTGACCAAGTTGCGGATGAGACCTCAGATTGCAATGCGCGTTTGTCGGAATCGCAGACATTCAGGTCGGACCAGCAGAAAAATAAGGAATCTTGATTTAGGGCCAAGATAGCCAGAAATTCGATATTTTTCAACGGATCTCGGCTATTGATGAACCGATCCTGAAATTTTTGGGTGGGTTCGACAGGGCTCCAGACACTCAGCCGCCCCGCGCCAAGAATTCAGAAAAAAGTTAGTATTTGGCCGAGATACCCACGATTCTCGTCGGTTCTGACCGTTCTGACCAAGTTGCGGATGAGACCTCAAACTGCAGTGCGCGTTTTCGGGAATCGCAGACATTCGGGTCAGACCGGCAGAAAAATTGAGGAATCTTGATTTAGAGCCAAGATAGCCAGAAATTCGATATTTTTCAACGGATCTCGGCTATTTATGAACCGATCCTGTAATTCTTGGGTGGGTTCGTCAGGGCTCCAGACACTCAGCCGCCCCGCACCGAAAACTCGGAAAAAAGTTAGTATTTGGCTGAGATACCCTCGATTCTTATCGGTTCTGACCGTTCGGACCAAGTTGCGGATGAGACCTTAAATTGCAATGCGCGTTTTCGGGAATCGCAGACATTCGGGTCAGACCAGCAGAAAATTTGAGGAATCTTGATTTAGAGCCAAGATAGCCAGAAATTCTATATTTTTCAACGGATCTCGGCTATTTATAAACCGATCCTGAAACTTTTGGGTGGGTTCGACAGGGCTCCAGACACTCAGCTGCCCCGCGCCGAAAATTCAGAAAAAAGTTGGTATTTGGCCGAGAAACCCTCGATTCTTGTCGGTTCTGACCGTTCGGACCAAGTTGCGGATGAGACCTGAAATTGCAATGCGCGTTCGTCGGAATCGCAGACATTCGGGTCAGACCAGCAGAAAAATTGAGGAATCTTGGTTTAGAGCCAAGATAGCCAGAAATTCGACATTTTTTAACGAATCTCGGCTATTTATGAACCGATCCTGAAATTCTTGGGTGGGTTCGTCAGGGCTCCAGACACTCAGCTGCCCCGCGCCGAAAATTCAGAAAAAAGTTGGTATTTGGCCGAGAAACCCTCGATTCTTGTCGGTTCTGACCGTTCTGACCAAGTTGCGGATGAGACCTCAAATTGCAATGCGCGTTTGTCGGAATCGCAGACATTCAGGTCGGACCAGCAGAAAAATAAGGAATCTTGATTCAGGGACAAGATAGCCAGAAATTCGATAATTTTCAACGGATCTCGGCTATTTATGAACCGATCCTGAAATTCTTGGGTGGGTTCGTCAGGGCTCCAGACACTCAGCTGCCCCGCACCAAAAATGCAGAAAAAAGTTAGTAATTGGCCGCGATACCCTCGATTCTCGTCGGTTCTGACCGTTCTGACCAAGTTGCGGATGAGACCTCAAATTGCAGTGCGCGTTTTCGGGAATCGCAGACATTCGGGTCAGACCAGCAGAAAAATTGAGGAATCTTGATTTAGAGCCAAGATAGCCAGAAATTCGACATTTTTCAACGAATCTCGGCTATTTATGAACCGATCCTGGAATTCTTGGGTGGGTTCGTCAGGGCTCCAGACACTCAGCTGCCCCGCACCGAAAATCCAGAAAAAAGTTAGTATTTGGCCGAGATACCCTTGATTCTTGTCGGTTCTGACCGTTCTGACCAAGTTGCGGATGAGACCTCGAATTGCAATGCGCGTTCGTCGGAATCGCAGACATTCAGGTCGGACCTGCAGAAAAATTGAGGAATCTTGATTCAGAGACAAGATAGCCAGAAATTCGATATTTTTCTACGGATCTCGGCTATCTATGAACCGATCCTGAAATTTTTGGGTGGGTTCGACAGGGCTCCAGACACTCAGCTGCCCCGCGCCGAAAATTTAGAAAAAAGTTGGTATTTGGCCGAGAAACCCTCGATTCTTGTCGGTTCTGACCGTTCTGACCAAGTTGCGGATGAGACCTCAGATTGCAATGCGCGTTTGTCGGAATCGCAGACATTCAGGTCGGACCAGCAGAAAAATAAGGAATCTTGATTTAGGGCCAAGATAGCCAGAAATTCGATATTTTTCAACGGATCTCGGCTATTGATGAACCGATCCTGAAATTTTTGGGTGGGTTCGACAGGGCTCCAGACACTCAGCCGCCCCGCGCCAAGATTTCAGAAAAAAGTTAGTATTTGGCCGAGATACCCACGATTCTCGTCGGTTCTGACCGTTCTGACCAAGTTGCGGATGAGACCTCAAACTGCAGTGCGCGTTTTCGGGAATCGCAGACATTCGGGTCAGACCGGCAGAAAAATTGAGGAATCTTGATTTAGAGCCAAGATAGCCAGAAATTCGATATTTTTCAACGGATCTCGGCTATTGATGAACCGATCCTGAAATTTTTGGGTGGGTTCGACAGGGCTCCAGACACTCAGCTGCCCCGCGCCGAAAATTCAGAAAAAAGTTGGTATTTGGCCGAGAAACCCTCGATTCTTGTCGGTTCTGACCGTTCTGACCAAGTTGCGGATGAGACCTCAGATTGCAATGCGCGTTTGTCGGAATCGCAGACATTCAGGTCGGACCAGCAGAAAAATAAGGAATCTTGATTTAGGGCCAAGATAGCCAGAAATTCGATATTTTTCAACGGATCTCGGCTATTGATGAACCGATCCTGAAATTTTTGGGTGGGTTCGACAGGGCTCCAGACACTCAGCCGCCCCGCGCCAAGAATTCAGAAAAAAGTTAGTATTTGGCCGAGATACCCACGATTCTCGTCGGTTCTGACCGTTCTGACCAAGTTGCGGATGAGACCTCAAACTGCAGTGCGCGTTTTCGGGAATCGCAGACATTCGGGTCAGACCGGCAGAAAAATTGAGGAATCTTGATTTAGAGCCAAGATAGCCAGAAATTCGATATTTTTCAACGGATCTCGGCTATTTATGAACCGATCCTAAAATTCTTGGGTGGGTTCGTCAGGGCTCCAGACACTCAGCCGCCCCGCACCGAAAACTCGGAAAAAAGTTAGTATTTGGCTGAGATACCCTCGATTCTTATCGGTTCTGACCGTTCGGACCAAGTTGCGGATGAGACCTTAAATTGCAATGCGCGTTGCCGGGAATCGCAGACATTCGGGTCAGACCAGCAGAAAATTTGAGGAATCTTGATTTAGAGCCAAGATAGCCAGAAATTCGATATTTTTCAACGGATCTCGGCTATTTATAAACCGATCCTGAAACTTTTGGGTGGGTTCGACAGGGCTCCAGACACTCAGCTGCCCCGCGCCGAAAATTCAGAAAAAAGTTGGTATTTGGCCGAGAAACCCTCGATTCTTGTCGGTTCTGACCGTTCGGACCAAGTTGCGGATGAGACCTGAAATTGCAATGCGCGTTCGTCGGAATCGCAGACATTCGGGTCAGACCAGCAGAAAAATTGAGGAATCTTGGTTTAGAGCCAAGATAGCCAGAAATTCGACATTTTTCAACGAATCTCGGCTATTTATGAACCGATCCTGAAATTCTTGGGTGGGTTCGTCAGGGCTCCAGACACTCAGCTGCCCCGCGCCGAAAATTCAGAAAAAAGTTGGTATTTGGCCGAGAAACCCTCGATTCTTGTCGGTTCTGACCGTTCTGACCAAGTTGCGGATGAGACCTCAAATTGCAATGCGCGTTTGTCGGAATCGCAGACATTCAGGTCGGACCAGCAGAAAAATAAGGAATCTTGATTCAGGGACAAGATAGCCAGAAATTCGATAATTTTCAACGGATCTCGGCTATTTATGAACCGATCCTGAAATTTTCGGGTGGGTTCGTCAGGGCTCCAGACACTCAGCTGCCCCGCACCAAAAATGCAGAAAAAAGTTAGTAATTGGCCGCGATACCCTCGATTCTCGTCGGTTCTGACTGTTCTGACCAAGTTGCGGATGAGACCTCAAATTGCAGTGCGCGTTTTCGGGAATCGCAGACATTCGGGTCAGACCAGCAGAAAAATTGAGGAATCTTGATTTAGAGCCAAGATAGCCAGAAATTCGACATTTTTCAACGAATCTCGGCTATTTATGAACCGATCCTGGAATTCTTGGGTGGGTTCGTCAGGGCTCCAGACACTCAGCTGCCCCGCACCGAAAATCCAGAAAAAAGTTAGTATTTGGCCGAGATACCCTTGATTCTTGTCGGTTCTGACCGTTCTGACCAAGTTGCGGATGAGACCTCGAATTGCAATGCGCGTTCGTCGGAATCGCAGACATTCAGGTCGGACCTGCAGAAAAATTGAGGAATCTTGATTCAGAGACAAGATAGCCAGAAATTCGATATTTTTCTACGGATCTCGGCTATCTATGAACCGATCCTGAAATTTTTGGGTGGGTTCGACAGGGCTCCAGACACTCAGCTGCCCCGCGCCGAAAATTTAGAAAAAAGTTGGTATTTGGCCGAGAAACCCTCGATTCTTGTCGGTTCTGACCGTTCTGACCAAGTTGCGGATGAGACCTCAGATTGCAATGCGCGTTTGTCGGAATCGCAGACATTCAGGTCGGACCAGCAGAAAAATAAGGAATCTTGATTTAGGGCCAAGATAGCCAGAAATTCGATATTTTTCAACGGATCTCGGCTATTGATGAACCGATCCTGAAATTTTTGGGTGGGTTCGACAGGGCTCCAGACACTCAGCCGCCCCGCGCCAAGAATTCAGAAAAAAGTTAGTATTTGGCCGAGATACCCACGATTCTCGTCGGTTCTGACCGTTCTGACCAAGTTGCGGATGAGACCTCAAACTGCAGTGCGCGTTTTCGGGAATCGCAGACATTCGGGTCAGACTCGCGGAAAAATTGAGGAATCTTGATTTAGAGCCAAGATAGCTAGAAATTCGATATTTTCCAACGGATCTCGGCTATTGATAAACCGATCCTGAAATTTTTGGGTGGATTTGACAGGGCTCCAGACACTCAGCTGCCCCGCGCCGAAAATTCAGAAAAAAGTTGGTATTTGGCCGAGAAACCCTCGATTCTTGTCGGTTCTGACCGTTCTGACCAAGTTGCGGATGAGACCTCAGATTGCAATGCGCGTTTGTCGGAATCGCAGACATTCAGGTCGGACCAGCAGAAAAATAAGGAATCTCGATTTAGGGACAAGATAGCCAGAAATTCGATAATTTTCAATGGATCTCGGCTATTCATGAACCGATCCTGAAATTCTTGGGTGGGTTTGTCAGGGCTCCAGACACTCAGCCGCCCCGCACCGAAAATTCAGAAAAAAGTTAGTATTTGGCCGAGATACCCACGATTCTCGTCGGTTCTGACCGTTCTGACCAAGTTGCGGATGAGACCTCAAACTGCAGTGCGCGTTTTCGGGAATCGCAGACATTTGGGTCAGACCAGCACAAAAATTGAGGAATCTTGATTTAGAGCCAAGATAGCCAGAAATTCGATATTTTTCAACGGATCTCGGCTATTGATAAACCGATCCTGAAATTTTTGGGTGGATTTGACAGGGCTCCAGACACTCAGCTGCCCCGCGCCGAAAATTCAGAAAAAAGTTGGTATTTGGCCGAGAAACCCTCGATTCTTGTCGGTTCTGACCGTTCTGACCAAGTTGCGGATGAGACCTCAGATTGCAATGCGCGTTTGTCGGAATCGCAGACATTCAGGTCGGACCTGCAGAAAAATAAGGAATCTTGATTGAGGGACAAGATAGCCAGAAATTCGATAATTTTCAACGGATCTCGGCTATTTATGAACCGATCCTGAAATTCTTTGGTGGGCTCGTCAGGGCTCCAGACACTCAGCTGCCCCGCGCCGAAAATTCAGAAAAAAGTTAGTATTTGGCCGAGAAACCCTCGATTCTTGTCGGTTCTGACCGTTCTGACCAAGTTGCGGATGAGACCTCAAACTGCAGTGCGCGTTTTCGGAAATCGCAGACATTCGGGTCAGACCAGCAGAAAAATTGAGGAATCTTGATTTAGAGCCAAGATAGCCAGAAATTCGATATTTTTCAACGGATCTCCGCTATTGATGAACCGATCCTGAAATTTTTGGGTGGGTTCGACAGGGCTCCAGACACTCAGCCGCCCCGCGCCAAGAATTCAGAAAAAAGTTAGTATTTGGCTGAGATACCCACGATTCTCGTCGGTTCTGACCGTTCTGACCAAGTTGCGGATGAGACCTCAAACTGCAGTGCGCGTTTTCGGGAATCGCAGACATTCGGGTCAGACCGGCAGAAAAATTGAGGAATCTTGATTTAGAGCCAAGATAGCCAGAAATTCGATATTTTTCAACGGATCTCGGCTATTGATGAACCGATCCTGAAATTTTTGGGTGGATTTGACAGGGCTCCAGACTTTCAGCTGCCCCGCGCCGAAAATTCAGAAAAAAGTTGGTATTCGGCCGAGAAACCCTCGATTCTTGTCGGTTCTGACCGTTCTGACCAAGTTGCGGATGAGACCTCAAATTGCAATGCGCGTTTGTCGGAATCGCAGACATTCAGGTCGGACCAGCAGAAAAATAAGGAATCTTGATGTAGGGACAAGATAGCCAGAAATTCGACATTTTTCAACGAATCTCGGCTATTTATGAACCGATCCTGAAATTCTTGGGTGGGTTCGTCAGGGCTCCAGACACTCAGCCGCCCCGCACCGAAAATTCAGAAAAAAGTTAGTATTTGGCCGAGATACCCTCGATTCTTATCGGTTCTGACCGTTCGGACCAAGTTGCGGATGAGACCTGAAATTGCAATGCGCGTTTGTCGGAATCGCAGACATTCAGGTCAGACCAGCAGAAAAATTGAGGAATCTTGGTTTAGAGCCAAGATAGCCAGAAATTCGACATTTTTCAACGAATCTCGGCTGTTTATGAACCGATCCTGAAATTCTTGGGTGGGTTCGTCAGGGCTCCAGACACTCAGCTGCCCCGCACCGAAAATTCAGAAAAAAGTTAGTATTTGGCCGAGATACCCTCGATTCTCGTCGGTTCTGACCGTTCTGACCAAGTTGCGGATGAGACCTCAAATTGCAATGCGCGTTTTCGGGAACCGCAGACATTCGGGTCAGACCAGCAGAAAAATTGAGGAATCTTGATTTAGAGCCAAGATAGCCAGAAATTCGATATTTTTCAACGGATCTCGGCTATTTATAAACCGATCCTGAAATTTTTGGGTGGGTTCGACAGGGCTCCAGACACTCAGCTGCCCCGCGCTGAAAATTCAGAAAAAAGTTGGTATTTGGCCGAGAAACCCTCGATTCTTGTCGGTTCTGACCGTTCTGACCAAGTTGCGGATGAGACCTCAGATTGCAATGCGCGTTTGTCGGAATCGCAGACATTCAGGTCCGACCAGCAGAAAGATAAGAAATCTTGATTTAGGGACAAGATAGCCAGAAATTCGATAATTTCCAATGGATCTCGGCTATTCATGAACCGATCCTGAAATTCTTGGGTGGGTTCGTCAGGGCTCCAGACACTCAGCCGCCCCGCACCGAAAATTCAGGAAAAAGTTAGTATTTGGCCGAGATACCCACGATTCTCGTCGGTTCTGACCGTTCTGACCAAGTTGCGGATAAGACCTCAAACTGCAGTGCGCGTTTACGGGAATCGCAGACATTCGGGTCAGACCAGCAGAAAAATTGAGGAATCTTGATTTAGAGCCAAGATAGCCAGAAATTCGATATTTTTTAACGGATCTCGGCTATTGATAAACCGATCCTGAAATTTTTGGGTGGGTTCGACAGGGCTCCAGACACTCAGCTGCCCCGCGCCGAAAATTCAGAAAAAAGTTGGTATTCGGCCGAGAAACCCTCGATTCTTGTCGTGTCTGACCGTTCTGACCAAGTTGCGGATGAGATCTGAAATTGCAATGCGCGTTTGTCGGAATCGCAGACATTCGGGTCAGACCAGCAGAAAATTGAGGAATCTTGATTTAGAGCCAAGATAGCCAGAAATTCGACATTTTTTAACGAATCTCGGCTATTTATGAACCGATCCTGAAATTCTTGGGTGGGTTCGTCAGGGCTCCAGACACTCAGCTGCCTTGCACCGAAAATTCAGAAAAAAGTTAGTATTTGGCCGAGATACCCTCGATTCTTATCGGTTCTGACCGTTCGAACCAAGTTGCGGATGAGACCTGAAATTGCAATGCGCGTTTGTCGGAATCGCAGACATTCGGGTCAGACCAGCAGAAAAATTGAGGAATCTTGATTTAAAGCCAAGATAGCCAGAAATTCGACATTTTTCAACGAATCTCGGCTATTTATGAACCGATCCTGAAATTCTTGGGTGGGTTCGTCAGGGCTCCAGACACTCAGCTGCCCCGCACCGAAAATTCAGAAAAAAGTTAGTATTTGGCCGAGATACCCTCGATTCTTATCGGTTCTGTTCGTTCGGACCAAGTTGCAGATGAGACCTGAAATTGCAATGCGCGTTTTCGGGAATCGCAGACATTCGGGTCAGACCAGCAGAAACATTGAGGAATCTTGATTTAGAGCCAAGATAGCCAGAAATTCGACATTTTTCAACGAATCTCGGCTATTTATGAACCGATCCTGAAATTCTTGGGTGGGTTCGTCAGGGCTCCAGACACTCAGCTGCCCCGCACCGAAAATTCAAGAAAAAGTTAGTATTTGGCCGAGATACCCTCGATTCTCGTCGGTTCTGACCGTTCTGACCAAGTTGCGGATGAGACCTCAAATTGCAATGCGCGTTTTCGGGAATCGCAGACATTCGGGTCAGACCAGCAGAAAAATTGAGGAATCTTGATTTAGAGCCAAGATAGCCAGAAATTCGATATTTTTCAACGGATCTCGGCTATTTATGAACCGATCCTGAAATTCTTGGGTGGGTTCGTCAGGGCTCCAGACACTCAGCTGCCCCGCACCGAAAATTCAGAAAAAAGTTAGTATTTCGCCGAGATACTCTCGATTCTCGTCGGTTCTGACCGTTCTGACCAAGTTGCCGTTGAGACCTTAAATTGCAATATGCGTTTGTCGGAATCGCAGACATTCGGGTCAGACCAGCAGAAAAATTGAGGAATCTTGGTTAAGAGCCAAGATAGCCAGAAATTCAACATTTTTCAACGAATCTCGGCTATTTATGAACCGATCCTGAAATTCTTGGGTGGGTTCGTCAGGGCTCCAGACACTCAGCTGCCCCGCACCAAAAATGCAGAAAAAAGTCAGTAATTGGCCGCGATACCCTCGATTCTCGTCGGTTCTGACCGTTCTGACCAAGTTGCGGATGAGACCTCAAATTGCAGTGCGCGTTTTCGGGAATCGCAGACATTCGGGTCAGACCAGCAGAAAAATTGAGGAATCTTGATTTAGAGCCAAGATAGCCAGAAATTCGACATTTTTCAACGAATCTCGGCTATTTATGAACCGATCCTGGAATTCTTGGGTGGGTTCGTCAGGGCTCCAGACACTCAGCTGCCCCGCACCAAAAATCCAGAAAAAAGTTAGTATTTGGCCGAGATACCCTTGATTCTTGTCGGTTCTGACCGTTCTGACCAAGTTGCGGATGAGACCTCGAATTGCAATGCGCGTTCGTCGGAATCGCAGACATTCAGGTCGGACCTGCAGAAAAATTGAGGAATCTTGATTCAGAGACAAGATAGCCAGAAATTCGATATTTTTCTACGGATCTCGGCTATCTATGAACCGATCCTGAAATTTTTGGGTGGGTTCGACAGGGCTCCAGACACTCAGCTGCCCCGCGCCGAAAATTTAGAAAAAAGTTGGTATTTGGCCGAGAAACCCTCGATTCTTGTCGGTTCTGACCGTTCTGACCAAGTTGCGGATGAGACCTCAGATTGCAATGCGCGTTTGTCGGAATCGCAGACATTCAGGTCGGACCAGCAGAAAAATAAGGAATCTTGATTTAGGGCCAAGATAGCCAGAAATTCGATATTTTTCAACGGATCTCGGCTATTGATGAACCGATCCTGAAATTTTTGGGTGGGTTCGACAGGGCTCCAGACACTCAGCCGCCCCGCGCCAAGAATTCAGAAAAAAGTTAGTATTTGGCCGAGATACCCACGATTCTCGTCGGTTCTGACCGTTCTGACCAAGTTGCGGATGAGACCTCAAACTGCAGTGCGCGTTTTCGGGAATCGCAGACATTCAGGTCAGACCGGCAGAAAAATTGAGGAATCTTGATTTAGAGCCAAGATAGCCAGAAATTCGATATTTTTCAACGGATCTCGGCTATTGATGAACCGATCCTGAAATTTTTGGGTGGGTTCGACAGGGCTCCAGACACTCAGCTGCCCCGCGCCGAAAATTCAGAAAAAAGTTGGTATTTGGCCGAGAAACCCTCGATTCTTGTCGGTTCTGACCGTTCTGACCAAGTTGCGGATGAGACCTCAGATTGCAATGCGCGTTTGTCGGAATCGCAGACATTCAGGTCGGACCAGCAGAAAAATAAGGAATCTTGATTTAGGGCCAAGATAGCCAGAAATTCGATATTTTTCAACGGATCTCGGCTATTGATGAACCGATCCTGAAATTTTTGGGTGGGTTCGACAGGGCTCCAGACACTCAGCCGCCCCGCGCCAAGAATTCAGAAAAAAGTTAGTATTTGGCCGAGATACCCACGATTCTCGTCGGTTCTGACCGTTCTGACCAAGTTGCGGATGAGACCTCAAACTGCAGTGCGCGTTTTCGGGAATCGCAGACATTCGGGTCAGACCGGCAGAAAAATTGAGGAATCTTGATTTAGAGCCAAGATAGCCAGAAATTCGATATTTTTCAACGGATCTCGGCTATTTATGAACCGATCCTGAAATTCTTGGGTGGGTTCGTCAGGGCTCCAGACACTCAGCCGCCCCGCACCGAAAACTCGGAAAAAAGTTAGTATTTGGCTGAGATACCCTCGATTCTTATCGGTTCTGACCGTTCGGACCAAGTTGCGGATGAGACCTTAAATTGCAATGCGCGTTTCCGGGAATCGCAGACATTCGGGTCAGACCAGCAGAAAATTTGAGGAATCTTGATTTAGAGCCAAGATAGCCAGAAATTCGATATTTTTCAACGGATCTCGGCTATTTATAAACCGATCCTGAAACTTTTGGGTGGGTTCGACAGGGCTCCAGACACTCAGCTGCCCCGCGCCGAAAATTCAGAAAAAAGTTGGTATTTGGCCGAGAAACCCTCGATTCTTGTCGGTTCTGACCGTTCGGACCAAGTTGCGGATGAGACCTGAAATTGCAATGCGCGTTCGTCGGAATCGCAGACATTCGGGTCAGACCAGCAGAAAAATTGAGGAATCTTGGTTTAGAGCCAAGATAGCCAGAAATTCGACATTTTTCAACGAATCTCGGCTATTTATGAACCGATCCTGAAATTCTTGGGTGGGTTCGTCAGGGCTCCAGACACTCAGCTGCCCCGCGCCGAAAATTCAGAAAAAAGTTGGTATTTGGCCGAGAAACCCTCGATTCTTGTCGGTTCTGACCGTTCTGACCAAGTTGCGGATGAGACCTCAAATTGCAATGCGCGTTTGTCGGAATCGCAGACATTCAGGTCGGACCAGCAGAAAAATAAGGAATCTTGATTCAGGGACAAGATAGCCAGAAATTCGATAATTTTCAACGGATCTCGGCTATTTATGAACCGATCCTGAAATTCTTGGGTGGGTTCGTCAGGGCTCCAGACACTCAGCTGCCCCGCACCAAAAATGCAGAAAAAAGTTAGTAATTGGCCGCGATACCCTCGATTCTCGTCGGTTCTGACCGTTCTGACCAAGTTGCGGATGAGACCTCAAATTGCAGTGCGCGTTTTCGGGAATCGCAGACATTCGGGTCAGACCAGCAGAAAAATTGAGGAATCTTGATTTAGAGCCAAGATAGCCAGAAATTCGACATTTTTCAACGAATCTCGGCTATTTATGAACCGATCCTGGAATTCTTGGGTGGGTTCGTCAGGGCTCCAGACACTCAGCTGCCCCGCACCGAAAATCCAGAAAAAAGTTAGTATTTGGCCGAGATACCCTTGATTCTTGTCGGTTCTGACCGTTCTGACCAAGTTGCGGATGAGACCTCGAATTGCAATGCGCGTTCGTCGGAATCGCAGACATTCAGGTCGGACCTGCAGAAAAATTGAGGAATCTTGATTCAGAGACAAGATAGCCAGAAATTCGATATTTTTCTACGGATCTCGGCTATCTATGAACCGATCCTGAAATTTTTGGGTGGGTTCGACAGGGCTCCAGACACTCAGCTGCCCCGCGCCGAAAATTTAGAAAAAAGTTGGTATTTGGCCGAGAAACCCTCGATTCTTGTCGGTTCTGACCGTTCTGACCAAGTTGCGGATGAGACCTCAGATTGCAATGCGCGTTTGTCGGAATCGCAGACATTCAGGTCGGACCAGCAGAAAAATAAGGAATCTTGATTTAGGGCCAAGATAGCCAGAAATTCGATATTTTTCAACGGATCTCGGCTATTGATGAACCGATCCTGAAATTTTTGGGTGGGTTCGACAGGGCTCCAGACACTCAGCCGCCCCGCGCCAAGAATTCAGAAAAAAGTTAGTATTTGGCCGAGATACCCACGATTCTCGTCGGTTCTGACCGTTCTGACCAAGTTGCGGATGAGACCTCAAACTGCAGTGCGCGTTTTCGGGAATCGCAGACATTCGGGTCAGACTCGCAGAAAAATTGAGGAATCTTGATTTAGAGCCAAGATAGCTAGAAATTCGATATTTTCCAACGGATCTCGGCTATTGATAAACCGATCCTGAAATTTTTGGGTGGATTTGACAGGGCTCCAGACACTCAGCTGCCCCGCGCCGAAAATTCAGAAAAAAGTTGGTATTTGGCCGAGAAACCCTCGATTCTTGTCGGTTCTGACCGTTCTGACCAAGTTGCGGATGAGACCTCAGATTGCAATGCGCGTTTGTCGGAATCGCAGACATTCAGGTCGGACCAGCAGAAAAATAAGGAATCTCGATTTAGGGACAAGATAGCCAGAAATTCGATAATTTTCAATGGATCTCGGCTATTCATGAACCTTCCTGAAATTCTTGGGTGGGTTTGTCAGGGCTCCAGACACTCAGCCGCCCCGCACCGAAAATTCAGAAAAAAGTTAGTATTTGGCCGAGATACCCACGATTCTCGTCGGTTCTGACCGTTCTGACCAAGTTGCGGATGAGACCTCAAACTGCAGTGCGCGTTTTCGGGAATCGCAGACATTTGGGTCAGACCAGCACAAAAATTGAGGAATCTTGATTTAGAGCCAAGATAGCCAGAAATTCGATATTTTTCAACGGATCTCGGCTATTGATAAACCGATCCTGAAATTTTTGGGTGGATTTGACAGGGCTCCAGACACTCAGCTGCCCCGCGCCGAAAATTCAGAAAAAAGTTGGTATTTGGCCGAGAAACCCTCGATTCTTGTCGGTTCTGACCGTTCTGACCAAGTTGCGGATGAGACCTCAGATTGCAATGCGCGTTTGTCGGAATCGCAGACATTCAGGTCGGACCTGCAGAAAAATAAGGAATCTTGATTGAGGGACAAGATAGCCAGAAATTCGATAATTTTCAACGGATCTCGGCTATTTATGAACCGATCCTGAAATTCTTTGGTGGGCTCGTCAGGGCTCCAGACACTCAGCTGCCCCGCGCCGAAAATTCAGAAAAAAGTTGGTATTTGGCCGAGAAACCCTCGATTCTTGTCGGTTCTGACCGTTCTGACCAAGTTGCGGATGAGACCTCAAACTGCAGTGCGCGTTTTCGGAAATCGCAGACATTCGGGTCAGACCAGCAGAAAAATTGAGGAATCTTGATTTAGAGCCAAGATAGCCAGAAATTCGATATTTTTCAACGGATCTCCGCTATTGATGAACCGATCCTGAAATTTTTGGGTGGGTTCGACAGGGCTCCAGACACTCAGCCGCCCCGCGCCAAGAATTCAGAAAAAAGTTAGTATTTGGCTGAGATACCCACGATTCTCGTCGGTTCTGACCGTTCTGACCAAGTTGCGGATGAGACCTCAAACTGCAGTGCGCGTTTTCGGGAATCGCAGACATTCGGGTCAGACCGGCAGAAAAATTGAGGAATCTTGATTTAGAGCCAAGATAGCCAGAAATTCGATATTTTTCAACGGATCTCGGCTATTGATGAACCGATCCTGAAATTTTTGGGTGGATTTGACAGGGCTCCAGACTTTCAGCTGCCCCGCGCCGAAAATTCAGAAAAAAGTTGGTATTCGGCCGAGAAACCCTCGATTCTTGTCGGTTCTGACCGTTCTGACCAAGTTGCGGATGAGACCTCAAATTGCAATGCGCGTTTGTCGGAATCGCAGACATTCAGGTCGGACCAGCAGAAAAATAAGGAATCTTGATGTAGGGACAAGATAGCCAGAAATTCGACATTTTTCAACGAATCTCGGCTATTTATGAACCGATCCTGAAATTCTTGGGTGGGTTCGTCAGGGCTCCAGACACTCAGCCGCCCCGCACCGAAAATTCAGAAAAAAGTTAGTATTTGGCCGAGATACCCTCGATTCTTATCGGTTCTGACCGTTCGGACCAAGTTGCGGATGAGACCTGAAATTGCAATGCGCGTTTGTCGGAATCGCAGACATTCAGGTCAGACCAGCAGAAAAATTGAGGAATCTTGGTTTAGAGCCAAGATAGCCAGAAATTCGACATTTTTCAACGAATCTCGGCTGTTTATGAACCGATCCTGAAATTCTTGGGTGGGTTCGTCAGGGCTCCAGACACTCAGCTGCCCCGCACCGAAAATTCAGAAAAAAGTTAGTATTTGGCCGAGATACCCTCGATTCTCGTCGGTTCTGACCGTTCTGACCAAGTTGCGGATGAGACCTCAAATTGCAATGCGCGTTTTCGGGAATCGCAGACATTCGGGTCAGACCGGCAGAAAAATTGAGGAATCTTGATTTAGAGCCAAGATAGCCAGAAATTCGATATTTTTCAACGGATCTCGGCTATTTATGAACCGATCCTGAAATTCTTGGGTGGGTTCGTCAGGGCTCCAGACACTCAGCCGCCCCGCACCGAAAACTCGGAAAAAAGTTAGTATTTGGCTGAGATACCCTCGATTCTTATCGGTTCTGACCGTTCGGACCAAGTTGCGGATGAGACCTTAAATTGCAATGCGCGTTTCCGGGAATCGCAGACATTCGGGTCAGACCAGCAGAAAATTTGAGGAATCTTGATTTAGAGCCAAGATAGCCAGAAATTCGATATTTTTCAACGGATCTCGGCTATTTATAAACCGATCCTGAAACTTTTGGGTGGGTTCGACAGGGCTCCAGACACTCAGCTGCCCCGCGCCGAAAATTCAGAAAAAAGTTGGTATTTGGCCGAGAAACCCTCGATTCTTGTCGGTTCTGACCGTTCGGACCAAGTTGCGGATGAGACCTGAAATTGCAATGCGCGTTCGTCGGAATCGCAGACATTCGGGTCAGACCAGCAGAAAAATTGAGGAATCTTGGTTTAGAGCCAAGATAGCCAGAAATTCGACATTTTTCAACGAATCTCGGCTATTTATGAACCGATCCTGAAATTCTTGGGTGGGTTCGTCAGGGCTCCAGACACTCAGCTGCCCCGCGCCGAAAATTCAGAAAAAAGTTGGTATTTGGCCGAGAAACCCTCGATTCTTGTCGGTTCTGACCGTTCTGACCAAGTTGCGGATGAGACCTCAAATTGCAATGCGCGTTTGTCGGAATCGCAGACATTCAGGTCGGACCAGCAGAAAAATAAGGAATCTTGATTCAGGGACAAGATAGCCAGAAATTCGATAATTTTCAACGGATCTCGGCTATTTATGAACCGATCCTGAAATTCTTGGGTGGGTTCGTCAGGGCTCCAGACACTCAGCTGCCCCGCACCAAAAATGCAGAAAAAAGTTAGTAATTGGCCGCGATACCCTCGATTCTCGTCGGTTCTGACCGTTCTGACCAAGTTGCGGATGAGACCTCAAATTGCAGTGCGCGTTTTCGGGAATCGCAGACATTCGGGTCAGACCAGCAGAAAAATTGAGGAATCTTGATTTAGAGCCAAGATAGCCAGAAATTCGACATTTTTCAACGAATCTCGGCTATTTATGAACCGATCCTGGAATTCTTGGGTGGGTTCGTCAGGGCTCCAGACACTCAGCTGCCCCGCACCGAAAATCCAGAAAAAAGTTAGTATTTGGCCGAGATACCCTTGATTCTTGTCGGTTCTGACCGTTCTGACCAAGTTGCGGATGAGACCTCGAATTGCAATGCGCGTTCGTCGGAATCGCAGACATTCAGGTCGGACCTGCAGAAAAATTGAGGAATCTTGATTCAGAGACAAGATAGCCAGAAATTCGATATTTTTCTACGGATCTCGGCTATCTATGAACCGATCCTGAAATTTTTGGGTGGGTTCGACAGGGCTCCAGACACTCAGCTGCCCCGCGCCGAAAATTTAGAAAAAAGTTGGTATTTGGCCGAGAAACCCTCGATTCTTGTCGGTTCTGACCGTTCTGACCAAGTTGCGGATGAGACCTCAGATTGCAATGCGCGTTTGTCGGAATCGCAGACATTCAGGTCGGACCAGCAGAAAAATAAGGAATCTTGATTTAGGGCCAAGATAGCCAGAAATTCGATATTTTTCAACGGATCTCGGCTATTGATGAACCGATCCTGAAATTTTTGGGTGGGTTCGACAGGGCTCCAGACACTCAGCCGCCCCGCGCCAAGAATTCAGAAAAAAGTTAGTATTTGGCCGAGATACCCACGATTCTCGTCGGTTCTGACCGTTCTGACCAAGTTGCGGATGAGACCTCAAACTGCAGTGCGCGTTTTCGGGAATCGCAGACATTCGGGTCAGACTCGCAGAAAAATTGAGGAATCTTGATTTAGAGCCAAGATAGCTAGAAATTCGATATTTTCCAACGGATCTCGGCTATTGATAAACCGATCCTGAAATTTTTGGGTGGATTTGACAGGGCTCCAGACACTCAGCTGCCCCGCGCCGAAAATTCAGAAAAAAGTTGGTATTTGGCCGAGAAACCCTCGATTCTTGTCGGTTCTGACCGTTCTGACCAAGTTGCGGATGAGACCTCAGATTGCAATGCGCGTTTGTCGGAATCGCAGACATTCAGGTCGGACCAGCAGAAAAATAAGGAATCTCGATTTAGGGACAAGATAGCCAGAAATTCGATAATTTTCAATGGATCTCGGCTATTCATGAACCTTCCTGAAATTCTTGGGTGGGTTTGTCAGGGCTCCAGACACTCAGCCGCCCCGCACCGAAAATTCAGAAAAAAGTTAGTATTTGGCCGAGATACCCACGATTCTCGTCGGTTCTGACCGTTCTGACCAAGTTGCGGATGAGACCTCAAACTGCAGTGCGCGTTTTCGGGAATCGCAGACATTTGGGTCAGACCAGCACAAAAATTGAGGAATCTTGATTTAGAGCCAAGATAGCCAGAAATTCGATATTTTTCAACGGATCTCGGCTATTGATAAACCGATCCTGAAATTTTTGGGTGGATTTGACAGGGCTCCAGACACTCAGCTGCCCCGCGCCGAAAATTCAGAAAAAAGTTGGTATTTGGCCGAGAAACCCTCGATTCTTGTCGGTTCTGACCGTTCTGACCAAGTTGCGGATGAGACCTCAGATTGCAATGCGCGTTTGTCGGAATCGCAGACATTCAGGTCGGACCTGCAGAAAAATAAGGAATCTTGATTGAGGGACAAGATAGCCAGAAATTCGATAATTTTCAACGGATCTCGGCTATTTATGAACCGATCCTGAAATTCTTTGGTGGGCTCGTCAGGGCTCCAGACACTCAGCTGCCCCGCGCCGAAAATTCAGAAAAAAGTTGGTATTTGGCCGAGAAACCCTCGATTCTTGTCGGTTCTGACCGTTCTGACCAAGTTGCGGATGAGACCTCAAACTGCAGTGCGCGTTTTCGGAAATCGCAGACATTCGGGTCAGACCAGCAGAAAAATTGAGGAATCTTGATTTAGAGCCAAGATAGCCAGAAATTCGATATTTTTCAACGGATCTCCGCTATTGATGAACCGATCCTGAAATTTTTGGGTGGGTTCGACAGGGCTCCAGACACTCAGCCGCCCCGCGCCAAGAATTCAGAAAAAAGTTAGTATTTGGCTGAGATACCCACGATTCTCGTCGGTTCTGACCGTTCTGACCAAGTTGCGGATGAGACCTCAAACTGCAGTGCGCGTTTTCGGGAATCGCAGACATTCGGGTCAGACCGGCAGAAAAATTGAGGAATCTTGATTTAGAGCCAAGATAGCCAGAAATTCGATATTTTTCAACGGATCTCGGCTATTTATGAACCGATCCTGAAATTCTTGGGTGGGTTCGTCAGGGCTCCAGACACTCAGCCGCCCCGCACCGAAAACTCGGAAAAAAGTTAGTATTTGGCTGAGATACCCTCGATTCTTATCGGTTCTGACCGTTCGGACCAAGTTGCGGATGAGACCTTAAATTGCAATGCGCGTTTCCGGGAATCGCAGACATCCGGGTCAGACCAGCAGAAAATTTGAGGAATCTTGATTTAGAGCCAAGATAGCCAGAAATTCGATATTTTTCAACGGATCTCGGCTATTTATAAACCGATCCTGAAACTTTTGGGTGGGTTCGACAGGGCTCGAGACACTCAACTGCCCCGCGCCGAAAATTCAGAAAAAAGTTGGTATTTGGCCGAGAAACCCTCGATTCTTGTCGGTTCTGACCGTTCGGACCAAGTTGCGGATGAGACCTGAAATTGCAATGCGCGTTCGTCGGAATCGCAGACATTCGGGTCAGACCAGCAGAAAAATTGAGGAATCTTGGTTTAGAGCCAAGATAGCCAGAAATTCGACATTTTTCAACGAATCTCGGCTATTTATGAACCGATCCTGAAATTCTTGGGTGGGTTCGTCAGGGCTCCAGACACTCAGCTGCCCCGCGCCGAAAATTCAGAAAAAAGTTGGTATTTGGCCGAGAAACCCTCGATTCTTGTCGGTTCTGACCGTTCTGACCAAGTTGCGGATGAGACCTCAAATTGCAATGCGCGTTTGTCGGAATCGCAGACATTCAGGTCGGACCAGCAGAAAAATAAGGAATCTTGATTCAGGGACAAGATAGCCAGAAATTCGATAATTTTCAACGGATCTCGGCTATTTATGAACCGATCCTGAAATTCTTGGGTGGGTTCGTCAGGGCTCCAGACACTCAGCTGCCCCGCACCAAAAATGCAGAAAAAAGTTAGTAATTGGCCGCGATACCCTCGATTCTCGTCGGTTCTGACCGTTCTGACCAAGTTGCGGATGAGACCTCAAATTGCAGTGCGCGTTTTCGGGAATCGCAGACATTCGGGTCAGACCAGCAGAAAAATTGAGGAATCTTGATTTAGAGCCAAGATAGCCAGAAATTCGACATTTTTCAACGAATCTCGGCTATTTATGAACCGATCCTGGAATTCTTGGGTGGGTTCGTCAGGGCTCCAGACACTCAGCTGCCCCGCACCGAAAATCCAGAAAAAAGTTAGTATTTGGCCGAGATACCCTTGATTCTTGTCGGTTCTGACCGTTCTGACCAAGTTGCGGATGAGACCTCGAATTGCAATGCGCGTTCGTCGGAATCGCAGACATTCAGGTCGGACCTGCAGAAAAATTGAGGAATCTTGATTCAGAGACAAGATAGCCAGAAATTCGATATTTTTCTACGGATCTCGGCTATCTATGAACCGATCCTGAAATTTTTGGGTGGGTTCGACAGGGCTCCAGACACTCAGCTGCCCCGCGCCGAAAATTTAGAAAAAAGTTGGTATTTGGCCGAGAAACCCTCGATTCTTGTCGGTTCTGACCGTTCTGACCAAGTTGCGGATGAGACCTCAGATTGCAATGCGCGTTTGTCGGAATCGCAGACATTCAGGTCGGACCAGCAGAAAAATAAGGAATCTTGATTTAGGGCCAAGATAGCCAGAAATTCGATATTTTTCAACGGATCTCGGCTATTGATGAACCGATCCTGAAATTTTTGGGTGGGTTCGACAGGGCTCCAGACACTCAGCCGCCCCGCGCCAAGAATTCAGAAAAAAGTTAGTATTTGGCCGAGATACCCACGATTCTCGTCGGTTCTGACCGTTCTGACCAAGTTGCGGATGAGACCTCAAACTGCAGTGCGCGTTTTCGGGAATCGCAGACATTCGGGTCAGACTCGCAGAAAAATTGAGGAATCTTGATTTAGAGCCAAGATAGCTAGAAATTCGATATTTTCCAACGGATCTCGGCTATTGATAAACCGATCCTGAAATTTTTGGGTGGATTTGACAGGGCTCCAGACACTCAGCTGCCCCGCGCCGAAAATTCAGAAAAAAGTTGGTATTTGGCGGAGAAACCCTCGATTCTTGTCGGTTCTGACCGTTCTGACCAAGTTGCGGATGAGACCTCAGATTGCAATGCGCGTTTGTCGGAATCGCAGACATTCAGGTCGGACCAGCAGAAAAATAAGGAATCTCGATTTAGGGACAAGATAGCCAGAAATTCGATAATTTTCAATGGATCTCGGCTATTCATGAACCTTCCTGAAATTCTTGGGTGGGTTTGTCAGGGCTCCAGACACTCAGCCGCCCCGCACCGAAAATTCAGAAAAAAGTTAGTATTTGGCCGAGATACCCACGATTCTCGTCGGTTCTGACCGTTCTGACCAAGTTGCGGATGAGACCTCAAACTGCAGTGCGCGTTTTCGGGAATCGCAGACATTTGGGTCAGACCAGCACAAAAATTGAGGAATCTTGATTTAGAGCCAAGATAGCCAGAAATTCGATATTTTTCAACGGATCTCGGCTATTGATAAACCGATCCTGAAATTTTTGGGTGGATTTGACAGGGCTCCAGACACTCAGCTGCCCCGCGCCGAAAATTCAGAAAAAAGTTGGTATTTGGCCGAGAAACCCTCGATTCTTGTCGGTTCTGACCGTTCTGACCAAGTTGCGGATGAGACCTCAGATTGCAATGCGCGTTTGTCGGAATCGCAGACATTCAGGTCGGACCTGCAGAAAAATAAGGAATCTTGATTGAGGGACAAGATAGCCAGAAATTCGATAATTTTCAACGGATCTCGGCTATTTATGAACCGATCCTGAAATTCTTTGGTGGGCTCGTCAGGGCTCCAGACACTCAGCTGCCCCGCGCCGAAAATTCAGAAAAAAGTTGGTATTTGGCCGAGAAACCCTCGATTCTTGTCGGTTCTGACCGTTCTGACCAAGTTGCGGATGAGACCTCAAACTGCAGTGCGCGTTTTCGGAAATCGCAGACATTCGGGTCAGACCAGCAGAAAAATTGAGGAATCTTGATTTAGAGCCAAGATAGCCAGAAATTCGATATTTTTCAACGGATCTCCGCTATTGATGAACCGATCCTGAAATTTTTGGGTGGGTTCGACAGGGCTCCAGACACTCAGCCGCCCCGCGCCAAGAATTCAGAAAAAAGTTAGTATTTGGCTGAGATACCCACGATTCTCGTCGGTTCTGACCGTTCTGACCAAGTTGCGGATGAGACCTCAAACTGCAGTGCGCGTTTTCGGGAATCGCAGACATTCGGGTCAGACCGGCAGAAAAATTGAGGAATCTTGATTTAGAGCCAAGATAGCCAGAAATTCGATATTTTTCAACGGATCTCGGCTATTGATGAACCGATCCTGAAATTTTTGGGTGGATTTGACAGGGCTCCAGACTTTCAGCTGCCCCGCGCCGAAAATTCAGAAAAAAGTTGGTATTCGGCCGAGAAACCCTCGATTCTTGTCGGTTCTGACCGTTCTGACCAAGTTGCGGATGAGACCTCAAATTGCAATGCGCGTTTGTCGGAATCGCAGACATTGAGGTCGGACCAGCAGAAAAATAAGGAATCTTGATGTAGGGACAAGATAGCCAGAAATTCGACATTTTTCAACGAATCTCGGCTATTTATGAACCGATCCTGAAATTCTTGGGTGGGTTCGTCAGGGCTCCAGACACTCAGCCGCCCCGCACCGAAAATTCAGAAAAAAGTTAGTATTTGGCCGAGATACCCTCGATTCTTATCGGTTCTGACCGTTCGGACCAAGTTGCGGATGAGACCTGAAATTGCAATGCGCGTTTGTCGGAATCGCAGACATTCAGGTCAGACCAGCAGAAAAATTGAGGAATCTTGGTTTAGAGCCAAGATAGCCAGAAATTCGACATTTTTCAACGAATCTCGGCTGTTTATGAACCGATCCTGAAATTCTTGGGTGGGTTCGTCAGGGCTCCAGACACTCAGCTGCCCCGCACCGAAAATTCAGAAAAAAGTTAGTATTTGGCCGAGATACCCTCGATTCTCGTCGGTTCTGACCGTTCTGACCAAGTTGCGGATGAGACCTCAAATTGCAATGCGCGTTTTCGGGAACCGCAGACATTCGGGTCAGACCAGCAGAAAAATTGAGGAATCTTGATTTAGAGCCAAGATAGCCAGAAATTCGATATTTTTCAACGGATCTCGGCTATTTATAAACCGATCCTGAAATTTTTGGGTGGGTTCGACAGGGCTCCAGACACTCAGCTGCCCCGCGCTGAAAATTCAGAAAAAAGTTGGTATTTGGCCGAGAAACCCTCGATTCTTGTCGGTTCTGACCGTTCTGACCAAGTTGCGGATGAGACCTCAGATTGCAATGCGCGTTTGTCGGAATCGCAGACATTCAGGTCCGACCAGCAGAAAGATAAGAAATCTTGATTTAGGGACAAGATAGCCAGAAATTCGATAATTTCCAATGGATCTCGGCTATTCATGAACCGATCCTGAAATTCTTGGGTGGGTTCGTCAGGGCTCCAGACACTCAGCTGCCTTGCACCGAAAATTCAGAAAAAAGTTAGTATTTGGCCGAGATACCCTCGATTCTTATCGGTTCTGACCGTTCGAACCAAGTTGCGGATGAGACCTGAAATTGCAATGCGCGTTTGTCGGAATCGCAGACATTCGGGTCAGACCAGCAGAAAAATTGAGGAATCTTGATTTAAAGCCAAGATAGCCAGAAATTCGACATTTTTCAACGAATCTCGGCTATTTATGAACCGATCCTGAAATTCTTGGGTGGGTTCGTCAGGGCTCCAGACACTCAGCTGCCCCGCACCGAAAATTCAGAAAAAAGTTAGTATTAGGCCGAGATACCCTCGATTCTTATCGGTTCTGTTCGTTCGGACCAAGTTGCAGATGAGACCTGAAATTGCAATGCGCGTTTTCGGGAATCGCAGACATTCGGGTCAGACCAGCAGAAACATTGAGGAATCTTGATTTAGAGCCAAGATAGCCAGAAATTCGACATTTTTCAACGAATCTCGGCTATTTATGAACCGATCCTGAAATTCTTGGGTGGGTTCGTCAGGGCTCCAGACACTCAGCTGCCCCGCACCGAAAATTCAAGAAAAAGTTAGTATTTGGCCGAGATACCCTCGATTCTCGTCGGTTCTGACCGTTCTGACCAAGTTGCGGATGAGACCTCAAATTGCAATGCGCGTTTTCGGGAATCGCAGACATTCGGGTCAGACCAGCAGAAAAATTGAGGAATCTTGATTTAGAGCCAAGATAGCCAGAAATTCGATATTTTTCAACGGATCTCGGCTATTTATGAACCGATCCTGAAATTTTTGGGTGGGTTCGACAGGGCTCCAGACACTCAGCTGCCACGCGCCGAAAATTCAGAAAAAAGTTGGTATTCGGCCGAGAAACCCTCGATTCTTGTCGTGTCTGACCGTTCTGACCAAGTTGCGGATGAGACCTGAAATTGCAATGCGCGTTTGTCGGAATCGCAGACATTCGGGTCAGACCAGCAGAAAAATTGAGGAATCTTGATTTAGAGCCAAGATAGCCAGAAATTCGACATTTTTTAACGAATCTCGGCTATTTATGAACCGATCCTGAAATTCTTGGGTGGGTTCGTCAGGGCTCCAGACACTCAGCTGCCTTGCACCGAAAATTCAGAAAGAAGTTAGTATTTGGCCGAGATACCCTCGATTCTTATCGGTTCTGACCGTTCGGACCAAGTTGCGGATGAGACCTGAAATTGCAATGCGCGTTTGTCGGAATCGCAGACATTCGGGTCAGACCAGCAGAAAAATTGAGGAATCTTGATTTAGAGCCAAGATAGCCAGAAATTCGACATTTTTCAACGAATCTCGGCTATTTATGAACCGATCCTGAAATTCTTGGGTGGGTTCGTCAGGGCTCCAGACACTCAGCTGCCCCGCACCGAAAATTCAGGAAAAAGTTAGTATTTGGCCGAGATACCCTCGATTCTTATCGGTTCTGACCGTTCGGACCAAGTTGCGGATGAGACCTGAAATTGCAATGCGCGTTTGTCGGAATCGCAGACATTCGGGTCAGACCAGCAGAAAAATTGAGGAATCTTGGTTTAGAGCCAAGATAGCCAGGAATTCGACATTTTTCAACGAATCTCGGCTATTTATGAACCGATCCTGAAATTCTTGGGTGGGTTCGTCAGGGCTCCAGACACTCAGCTGCCCCGCGCCGAAAATTCAGAAAAAAGTCGGTATTTGGCCGAGAAACCCTCGATTCTTGTCGGTTCTGACCGTTCTGACCAAGTTGCGGATGAGACCTCAAATTGCAATGCGCGTTTGTCGGAATCGCAGACATTCAGGTCGGATCAGCAGAAAAATAAGGAATCTTGATTCAGGGACAAGATAGCCAGAAATTCGATAATTTTCAACGGATCTCGGCTATTTATGAACCGATCCTGAAATTCTTGGGTGGGTTCGTCAGGGCTCCAGACACTCAGCCGCCCCGCACCGAAAATTCAGAAAATAGTTAGTATTTGGCCGAGATACCCTCGATTCTTATCGGTTCTGACCGTTCGGACCAAGTTGCGGATGAGACCTGAAATTGCAATGCGCGTTTGTCGGAATCGCAGACATTCGGGTCAGACCAGCAGAAAAATTGAGGAATCTTGATTTAGAGCCAAGATAGCCAGAAATTCGACATTTTTCAACGAATCTCGGCTATTTATGAACCGATCCTGAAATTCTTGGGTGGGTTCGTCAGGGCTTCAGACACTCAGCTGCCCCGCACCGAAAATTCATAAAAAAGTTAGTATTTGGCCGAGATACCCTCGATTCTCGTCGGTTCTGACCGTTCTGACCAAGTTGCGGATGAGACCTCAAATTGCAATGCGCGTTTTCGGGAATCGCAGACATTCGGGTCAGACCAGCACAAAAATTGAGGAATCTTGATTTTGAGCCAAGATAGCCAGAAATTCGATATTTTTCAACGGATCTCGGCTATTGATGAACCGATCCCGAAATTTTTGGGTGGGTTCGACAGGGCTCCAGACACTCAGCTGCCCCGCGCCAAAAATTCAGGAAAAAGTTGGTATTTGGCCGAGAAACCCTCGATTCTTGTCGGTTCTGACCGTTCTGACCAAGTTGCGGATGAGACCTCAAATTGCAATGCACGTTTGTCGGAATCGCAGACATTCAGGTCGGACCAGCAGAAAAATAAGGAATCTTGATTCTGGGACAAGATAGCCAGAAATTCGATAATTTTCGACGGATCTCGGCTATTTATGAACCGATCCTGAAATTCTTGGGTGGGTTCGTCAGGGCTCCAGACACTCAGCCGCCCCGCACCGAAAACTCGGAAAAAAGTTAGTATTTGGCTGAGATACCCTCGATTCTTATCGGTTCTGACCGTTCGGACCAAGTTGCGGATGAGACCTTAAATTGCAATGCGCGTTTTCGAGAATCGCAGACATTCGGGTCAGACCAGCAGAAAATTTGAGGAATCTTGATTTAGAGCCAAGATAGCCAGAAATTCGATATTTTTCAACGGATCTCGGCTATTTATAAACCGATCCTGAAATTTTTGGGTGGGTTCGACAGGGCTCCAGACACTCAGCTGCCCCGCGCCGAAAATTCAGAAAAAAGTTGGTATTTGGCCGAGAAACCCTCGATTCTTGTCGGTTCTGACCGTTCGGACCAAGTTGCGGATGAGACCTGAAATTGCAATGCGCGTTCGTCGGAATCGCAGACATTCGGGTCAGACCAGCAGAAAAATTGAGGAATCTTGGTTTAGAGCCAAGATAGCCAGAAATTCGACATTTTTCAACGAATCTCGGCTATTTATGAACCGATCCTGAAATTCTTGGGTGGGTTCGTCAGGGCTCCAGACACTCAGCTGCCCCGCACCGAAAATTCAGAAAAAAGTTAGTATTTGGCCGAGATACCCTCGATTCTCGTCGGTTCTGACCGTTCTGACCAAGTTGCGGATGAGATCTCAAATTGCACTGCGCGTTTTCGGGAATCGCAGACATTCGGGTCAGACCAGCAGAAAAATTGAGGAATCTTGATTTAGAGCCAAGATAGCCAGAAATTCGACATTTTTCAACGAATCTCGGCTATTTATGAACCGATCCTGAAATTCTTGGGTGGGTTCGTCAGGGCTCCAGACACTCAGCTGCCCCGCACCGAAAATTCATGAAAAAGTTAGTATTTGGCCGAGATATCCTCGATTCTCGTCGGTTCTGACCGTTCTGACCAAGTTGCGGATGAGACCTCAAATTGCAATGCGCGTTTTCGGGAATCGCAGACATTCGGGTCAGACCAGCAGAAAAATTGAGGAATCTTGATTTAGAGCCAAGATAGCCAGAAATTCGATATTTTTCAACGGATCTCGGCTATTGATGAACTGATCCTGAAATTTTTGGGTGGGTTCGACAGGGCTCCAGACACTCAGCTGCCCCGCGCCGAAAATTCAGGAAAAAGTTAGTATTTGGCCGAGATACTCTCGATTCTCGTCGGTTCTGACCGTTCTGACCAAGTTGCGGTTGAGACCTTAAATTGCAATATGCGTTTGTCGGAATCGCAGACATTCGGGTCAGACCAGCAGAAAAATTGAGGAATCTTGGTTGAGAGCCAAGATAGCCAGAAATTCGACATTTTTCAACGAATCTCGGCTATTTATGAACCGATCCTGAAATTCTTGGGTGGGTTCGTCAGGGCTCCAGACACTCAGCTGCCCCGCACCAAAAATGCAGAAAAAAGTTAGTAATTGGCCGCGATACCCTCGATTCTCGTCGGTTCTGACCGTTATGACCAAGTTGCGGATGAGACCTCAAATTGCAGTGCGCGTTTTCGGGAATCGCAGACATTCGGGTCAGACCAGCAGAAAAATTGAGGAATCTTGATTTAGAGCCAAGATAGCCAGAAATTCGACATTTTTCAACGAATCTCGGCTATTTATGAACCGATCCTCGAATTCTTGGGTGGGTTCGTCAGGGCTCCAGACACTCAGCTGCCCCGCACCGAAAATCCAGAAAAAAAGTTAGTATTTGGCCGAGATACTCTTGATTCTTGTCGGTTCTGACCGTGCTGACCAAGTTGCGGATGAGACCTCGAATTGCAATGCGCGTTCGTCGGAATCGCAGACATTCAGGTCGGACCTGCAGAAAAATTGAGGAATCTTGATTCAGAGACAAGATAGCCAGAAATTCGATATTTTTCTACGGATCTCGGCTATCTATGAACCGATCCTGAAATTTTTGGGTGGGTTCGACAGGGCTCCAGACACTCAGCTGCCCCGCGCCGAAAATTGAGAAAAAAGTTGGTATTTGGCCGAGAAACCCTCGATTCTTGTCGGTTCTGACCGTTCTGACCAAGTTGCGGATGAGACCTCAGATTGCAATGCGCGTTTGTCGGAATCGCAGACATTCAGGTCGGACCAGCAGAAAAATAAGGAATCTTGATTTAGGGCCAAGATAGCCAGAAATTCGATATTTTTCAACGGATCTCGGCTATTGATGAACCGATCCTGAAATTTTTGGGTGGGTTCGACAGGGCTCCAGACACTCAGCCGCCCCGCGCCAAGAATTCAGAAAAAAGTTAGTATTTGGCCGAGATACCCACGATTCTCGTCGGTTCTGACCGTTCTGACCAAGTTGCGGATGAGACCTCAAACTGCAGTGCGCGTTTTCGGGAATCGCAGACATTCGGGTCAGACTCGCAGAAAAATTGAGGAATCTTGATTTAGAGCCAAGATAGCTAGAAATTCGATATTTTCCAACGGATCTCGGCTATTGATAAACCGATCCTGAAATTTTTGGGTGGATTTGACAGGGCTCCAGACACTCAGCTGCCCCGCGCCGAAAATTCAGAAAAAAGTTGGTATTTGGCCGAGAAACCCTCGATTCTTGTCGGTTCTGACCGTTCTGACCAAGTTGCGGATGAGACCTCAGATTGCAATGCGCGTTTGTCGGAATCGCAGACATTCAGGTCGGACCAGCAGAAAAATAAGGAATCTTGATGTAGGGACAAGATAGCCAGAAATTCGACATATTTCAACGAATCTCGGCTATTTATGAACCGATCCTGAAATTCTTGGGTGGGTTCGTCAGGGCTCCAGACACTCAGCCGCCCCGCACCGAAAATTCAGAAAAAAGTTAGTATTTGGCCGAGATACCCTCGATTCTTATCGGTTCTGACCGTTCGGACCAAGTTGCGGATGAGACCTGAAATTGCAATGCGCGTTTGTCGGAATCGCAGACATTCAGGTCAGACCAGCAGAAAAATTGAGGAATCTTGGTTTAGAGCCAAGATAGCCAGAAATTCGACATTTTTCAACGAATCTCGGCTGTTTATGAACCGATCCTGAAATTCTTGGGTGGGTTCGTCAGGGCTCCAGACACTCAGCTGCCCCGCACCGAAAATTCAGAAAAAAGTTAGTATTTGGCCGAGATACCCTCGATTCTCGTCGGTTCTGACCGTTCTGACCAAGTTGCGGATGAGACCTCAAATTGCAATGCGCGTTTTCGGGAACCGCAGACATTCGGGTCAGACCAGCAGAAAAATTGAGGAATCTTGATTTAGAGCCAAGATAGCCAGAAATTCGATATTTTTCAACGGATCTCGGCTATTTATAAACCGATCCTGAAATTTTTGGGTGGGTTCGACAGGGCTCCAGACACTCAGCTGCCCCGCGCTGAAAATTCAGAAAAAAGTTGGTATTTGGCCGAGAAACCCTCGATTCTTGTCGGTTCTGACCGTTCTGACCAAGTTGCGGATGAGACCTCAGATTGCAATGCGCGTTTGTCGGAATCGCAGACATTCAGGTCCGACCAGCAGAAAGATAAGGAATCTTGATTTAGGGACAAGATAGCCAGAAATTCGATAATTTCCAATGGATCTCGGCTATTCATCAACCGATCCTGAAATTCTTGGGTGGGTTCGTCAGGGCTCCAGACACTCAGCCGCCCCGCACCGAAAATTCAGGAAAAAGTTAGTATTTGGCCGAGATACCCACGATTCTCGTCGGTTCTGACCGTTCTGACCAAGTTGCGGATAAGACCTCAAACTGCAGTGCGCGTTTTCGGGAATCGCAGACATTCAGGTCAGACCAGCAGAAAAATTGAGGAATCTTGATTTAGAGCCAAGATAGCCAGAAATTCGATATTTTTTAACGGATCTCGGCTATTGATAAACCGATCCTGAAATTTTTGGGTGGGTTCGACAGGGCTCCAGACACTCAGCCGCCCCGCGCCAAGAATTCAGAAAAAAGTTAGTATTTGGCCGAGATACCCACGATTCTCGTCGGTTCTGACCGTTCTGACCAAGTTGCGGATGAGACCTCAAACTGCAGTGCGCGTTTTCGGGAATCGCAGACATTCGGGTCAGACTCGCAGAAAAATTGAGGAATCTTGATTTAGAGCCAAGATAGCTAGAAATTCGATATTTTCCAACGGATCTCGGCTATTGATAAACCGATCCTGAAATTTTTGGGTGGATTTGACAGGGCTCCAGACACTCAGCTGCCCCGCGCCGAAAATTCAGAAAAAAGTTGGTATTTGGCCGAGAAACCCTCGATTCTTGTCGGTTCTGACCGTTCTGACCAAGTTGCGGATGAGACCTCAGATTGCAATGCGCGTTTGTCGGAATCGCAGACATTCAGGTCGGACCAGCAGAAAAATAAGGAATCTCGATTTAGGGACAAGATAGCCAGAAATTCGATAATTTTCAATGGATCTCGGCTATTCATGAACCGATCCTGAAATTCTTGGGTGGGTTTGTCAGGGCTCCAGACACTCAGCCGCCCCGCACCGAAAATTCAGAAAAAAGTTAGTATTTGGCCGAGATACCCACGATTCTCGTCGGTTCTGACCGTTCTGACCAAGTTGCGGATGAGACCTCAAACTGCAGTGCGCGTTTTCGGGAATCGCAGACATTCGGGTCAGACCAGCACAAAAATTGAGGAATCTTGATTTAGAGCCAAGATAGCCAGAAATTCGATATTTTTCAACGGATCTCGGCTATTGATAAACCGATCCTGAAATTTTTGGGTGAATTTGACAGGGCTCCAGACACTCAGCTGCCCCGCGCCGAAAATTCAGAAAAAAGTTGGTATTTGGCCGAGAAACCCTCGATTCTTGTCGGTTCTGACCGTTCTGACCAAGTTGCGGATGAGACCTCAGATTGCAATGCGCGTTTGTCGGAATCGCAGAAATTCAGGTCGGACCAGCAGAAAAATAAGGAATCTTGATTTAGGGACAAGATAGCCAGAAATTCGTTAATTTTCAATGGATCTCGGCTATTCATGAACCGATCCTGAAATTCTTGGGTGGGTTTGTCAGGGCTCCAGACACTCAGCCGCCCCGCACCGAAAATTCAGAAAAAAGTTAGTATTTGGCCGAGATACCCACGATTCTCGTCGGTTCTGACCGTTCTGACCAAGTTGCGGATGAGACCTCAAACTGCAGTGCGCGTTTTCGGGAATCGCAGACATTCGGGTCAGACCAGCAGAAAAATTGAGGAATCTTGATTTAGAGCCAAGATAGCCAGAAATTCGATATTTTTTAACGGATCTCGGCTATTGATAAACCGATCCTGAAATTCTTGGGTGGGTTCGACAGGGCTCCAGACACTCAGCTGCCCCGCGCCGGAAATTCAGAAAAAAGTTGGTATTTGGCCGAGAAACCCTCGATTCTTGTCGGTTCTGACCGTTCTGACCAAGTTGCGGATGAGACCTCAAATTGCAATGCGCGTTTGTCGGAATCGCAGACATTCAGGTCGGACCTGCAGAAAAATAAGGAATCTTGATTGAGGGACAAGATAGCCAGAAATTCGATAATTTTCAACGGATCTCGGCTATTTATGAACCGATCCTGAAATTCTTTGGTGGGCTCGTCAGGGCTCCAGACACTCAGCTGCCCCGCGCCGAAAATTCAGAAAAAAGTTGGTATTTGGCCGAGAAACCCTCGATTCTTGTCGGTTCTGACCGTTCTGACCAAGTTGCGGATGAGACCTCAAACTGCAGTGCGCGTTTTCGGGAATCGCAGACATTCGGGTCAGACCAGCAGAAAAATTGAGGAATCTTGATTTAGAGCCAAGATAGCCAGAAATTCGATATTTTTTCAACGGATCTCCGCTATTGATGAACCGATCCTGAAATTTTTGGGTGGGTTCGACAGGGCTCCAGACACTCAGCCGCCCCGCGCCAAGAATTCAGAAAAAAGTTAGTATTTGGCCGAGATACCCACGATTCTCGTCGGTTCTGACCGTTCTGACCAAGTTGCGGATGAGACCTCAAACTGCAGTGCGCGTTTTCGGGAATCGCAGACATTCGGGTCAGACCGGCAGAAAAATTGAGGAATCTTGATTTAGAGCCAAGATAGCCAGAAATTCGATATTTTTCAACGGATCTCGGCTATTGATGAACCGATCCTGAAATTTTTGGGTGGATTTGACAGGGCTCCAGACTTTCAGCTGCCCCGCGCCGAAAATTCAGAAAAAAGTTGGTATTCGGCCGAGAAACCCTCGATTCTTGTCGGTTCTGACCGTTCTGACCAAGATGCGGATGAGACCTCAAATTGCAATGCGCGTTTGTCGGAATCGCAGACATTCAGGTCAGACCAGCAGAAAAATTGAGGAATCTTGGTTTAGAGCCAAGATAGCCAGAAATTCGACATTTTTCAACGAATCTCGGCTGTTTATGAACCGATCCTGAAATTCTTGGGTGGGTTCGTCAGGGCTCCAGACACTCAGCTGCCCCGCACCGAAAATTCAGAAAAAAGTTAGTATTTGGCCGAGATACCCTCGATTCTCGTCGGTTCTGACCGTTCTGACCAAGTTGCGGATGAGACCTCAAATTGCAATGCGCGTTTTCGGGAACCGCAGACATTCGGGTCAGACCAGCAGAAAAATTGAGGAATCTTGATTTAGAGCCAAGATAGCCAGAAATTCGATATTTTTCAACGGATCTCGGCTATTTATAAACCGATCCTGAAATTTTTGGGTGGGTTCGACAGGGCTCCAGACACTCAGCTGCCCCGCGCTGAAAATTCAGAAAAAAGTTGGTATTTGGCCGAGAAACCCTCGATTCTTGTCGGTTCTGACCGTTCTGACCAAGTTGCGGATGAGACCTCAGATTGCAATGCGCGTTTGTCGGAATCGCAGACATTCAGGTCCGACCAGCAGAAAGATAAGGAATCTTGATTTAGGGACAAGATAGCCAGAAATTCGATAATTTCCAATGGATCTCGGCTATTCATCAACCGATCCTGAAATTCTTGGGTGGGTTCGTCAGGGCTCCAGACACTCAGCCGCCCCGCACCGAAAATTCAGGAAAAAGTTAGTATTTGGCCGAGATACCCACGATTCTCGTCGGTTCTGACCGTTCTGACCAAGTTGCGGATAAGACCTCAAACTGCAGTGCGCGTTTTCGGGAATCGCAGACATTCAGGTCAGACCAGCAGAAAAATTGAGGAATCTTGATTTAGAGCCAAGATAGCCAGAAATTCGATATTTTTTAACGGATCTCGGCTATTGATAAACCGATCCTGAAATTTTTGGGTGGGTTCGACAGGGCTCCAGACACTCAGCTGCCCCGCGCCGAAAATTCAGAAAAAAGTTGGTATTCGGCCGAGAAACCCTCGATTCTTGTCGTGTCTGACCGTTCTGACCAAGTTGCGGATGAGATCTGAAATTGCAATGCGCGTTTGTCGGAATCGCAGACATTCGGGTCAGACCAGCAGAAAAATTGAGGAATCTTGATTTAGAGCCAAGATAGCCAGAAATTCGACATTTTTCAACGAATCTCGGCTATTTATGAACCGATCCTGAAATTCTTGGGTGGGTTCGTCAGGGCTCCAGACACTCAGCTGCCCCGCACCGAAAATTCAAGAAAAAGTTAGTATTTGGCCGAGATACCCTCGATTCTCGTCGGTTCTGACCGTTCTGACCAAGTTGCGGATGAGACCTCAAATTGCAATGCGCGTTTTCGGGAATCGCAGACATTCGGGTCAGACCAGCAGAAAAATTGAGGAATCTTGATTTAGAGCCAAGATAGCCAGAAATTCGATATTTTTCAACGGATCTCGGCTATTTATGAACCGATCCTGAAATTTTTGGGTGGGTTCGACAGGGCTCTAGACACTCAGCTGCCCCGCGCCGAAAATTCAGAAAAAAGTTGGTATTCGGCCGAGAAACCCTCGATTCTTGTCGTGTCTGACCGTTCTGACCAAGTTGCGGATGAGACCTGAAATTGCAATGCGCGTTTGTCGGAATCGCAGACATTCGGGTCAGACCAGCAGAAAAATTGAGGAATCTTGATTTAGAGCCAAGATAGCCAGAAATTCGACATTTTTTAACGAATCTCGGCTATTTATGAACCGATCCTGAAATTCTTGGGTGGGTTCGTCAGGGCTCCAGACACTCAGCTGCCTTGCACCGAAAATTCAGAAAAAAGTTAGTATTTGGCCGAGATACCCTCGATTCTTATCGGTTCTGACCGTTCGGACCAAGTTGCGGATGAGACCTGAAATTGCAATGCGCGTTTGTCGGAATCGCAGACATTCGGGTCAGACCAGCAGAAAAATTGAGGAATCTTGATTTAGAGCCAAGATAGCCAGAAATTCGACATTTTTTAACGAATCTCGGCTATTTATGAACCGATCCTGAAATTCTTGGGTGGGTTCGTCAGGGCTCCAGACACTCAGCTGCCCCGCACCGAAAATTCAGAAAAAAGTTAGTATTTGGCCGAGATACCCTCGATTCTTATCGGTTCTGACCGTTCAGACCAAGTTGCGGATGAGACCTGAAATTGCAATGCGCGTTTGTCGGAATCGCAGACATTCGGGTCAGACCAGCAGAAAAATTGAGGAATCTTGATTTAGAGCCAAGATAGCCAGAAATTCGACATTTTTCAACGAATCTCGGCTATTTATGAACCGATCCTGAAATTCACGGGTGGGTTCGTCAGGGCTCCAGACACTCAGCTGCCCCGCACCAAAAATTCAGAAAAAAGTTAGTATTTGGCCGAGATACCCTCGATTCTCGTCGGTTCTGACCGTTCTGACCAAGTTGCGGATGAGACCTCAAATTGCAATGCGCGTTTTCGGGAACCGCAGACATTCGGGTCAGACCAGCAGAAAAATTGAGGAATCTTGATTTAGAGCCAAGATAGCCAGAAATTCGATATTTTCCAACGGATCTCGGCTATTTATAAACCGATCCTGAAATTTTTGGGTGGGTTCGACAGGGCTCCAGACACTCAGCTGCCCCGCGCTGAAAATTCAGAAAAAAGTTGGTATTTGGCCGAGAAACCCTCGATTCTTGTCGGTTCTGACCGTTCTGACCAAGTTGCGGATGAGACCTCAGATTGCAATGCGCGTTTGTCGGAATCGCAGACATTCAGGTCCGACCAGCAGAAAGATAAGGAATCTTGATTTAGGGACAAGATAGCCAGAAATTCGATAATTTCCAATGGATCTCGGCTATTCATGAACCGATCCTGAAATTCTTGGGTGGGTTCGTCAGGGCTCCAGACACTCAGCCGCCCCGCACCGAAAATTCAGGAAAAAGTTAGTATTTGGCCGAGATACCCACGATTCTCGTCGGTTCTGACCGTTCTGACCAAGTTGCGGATAAGACCTCAAACTGCAGTGCGCGTTTTCGGGAATCGCAGACATTCGGGTCAGACCAGCAGAAAAATTGAGGAATCTTGATTTAGAGCCAAGATAGCCAGAAATTCGATATTTTTTAACGGATCTCGGCTATTGATAAACCGATCCTGAAATTTTTGGGTGGGTTCGACAGGGCTCCAGACACTCAGCTGCCCCGCGCCGAAAATTCAGAAAAAAGTTGGTATTCGGCCGAGAAACCCTCGATTCTTGTCGTGTCTGACCGTTCTGACCAAGTTGCGGATGAGATCTGAAATTGCAATGCGCGTTTGTCGGAATCGCAGACATTCGGGTCAGACCAGCAGAAAAATTGAGGAATCTTGATTTAGAGCCAAGATAGCCAGAAATTCGACATTTTTCAACGAATCTCGGCTATTTATGAACCGATCCTGAAATTCTTGGGTGGGTTCGTCAGGGCTCCAGACACTCAGCTGCCCCGCACCGAAAATTCAAGAAAAAGTTAGTATTTGGCCGAGATACCCTCGATTCTCGTCGGTTAGGACCGTTCTGACCAAGTTGCGGATGAGACCTCAAATTGCAATGCGCGTTTTCGGGAATCGCAGACATTCGGGTCAGACCAGCAGAAAAATTGAGGAATCTTGATTTAGAGCCAAGATAGCCAGAAATTCGATATTTTTCAACGGATCTCGGCTATTTATGAACCGATCCTGAAATTTTTGGGTGGGTTCGACAGGGCTCCAGACACTCAGCTGCCCCGCGCCGAAAATTCAGAAAAAAGTTGGTATTCGGCCAAGAAACCCTCGATTCTTGTCGTGTCTGACCGTTCTGACCAAGTTGCGGATGAGACCTGAAATTGCAATGCGCGTTTGTCGGAATCGCAGACATTCGGGTCAGACCAGCAGAAAAATTGAGGAATCTTGATTTAGAGCCAAGATAGACAGAAATTCGACATTTTTTAACGAATCTCGGCTATTTATGAACCGATCCTGAAATTCTTGGGTGGGTTCGTCAGGGCTCCAGACACTCAGCTGCCTTGCACCGAAAATTCAGAAAAAAGTTAGTATTTGGCCGAGATACCCTCGATTCTTATCGGTTCTGACCGTTCGGACCAAGTTGCGGATGAGACCTGAAATTGCAATGCGCGTTTGTCGGAATAGCAGACATTCGGGTCAGACCAGCAGAAAAATTGAGGAATCTTGATTTAGAGCCAAGATAGCCAGAAATTCGACATTTTTTAACGAATCTCGGCTATTTATGAACCGATCCTGAAATTCTTGGGTGGGTTCGTCAGGGCTCCAGACACTCAGCTGCCCCGCACCGAAAATTCAGAAAAAAGTTAGTATTTGGCCGAGATACCCTCGATTCTTATCGGTTCTGACCGTTCGGACCAAGTTGCGGATGAGACCTGAAATTGCAATGCGCGTTTGTCGGAATCGCAGACATTCGGGTCAGACCAGCAGAAAAATTGAGGAATCTTGATTTAGAGCCAAGATAGCCAGAAATTCGACATTTTTCAACGAATCTCGGCTATTTATGAACCGATCCTGAAATTCTTGGGTGGGTTCGTCAGGGCTCCAGACACTCAGCTGCCCCGCATCGAAAATTCAGAAAAAAGTTAGTATTTGGCCGAGATACCCTCGATTCTTATCGGTTCTGACCGTTCGGACCAAGTTGCGGATGAGACCTGAAATTGCAATGCGCGTTTTCGGGAATCGCAGACATTCGGGTCAGACCAGCAGAAAAATTAAGGAATCTTGATTTAGAGCCAAGATAGCCAGAAATTCGACATTTTTCAACGAATCTCGGCTATTTATAAACCGATCCTGAAATTCTTGGGTGGGTTCGTCAGGGCTCCAGACACTCAGCTGCCCCGCACCGAAAATTCAGAAAAAAGTTAGTATTTGGCCGAGATACCCTCGATTCCCGTCGGTTCTGACCGTTCTGACCAAGTTGCGGATGAGACCTCAAATTGCAATGCGCGTTTTCGGGAATCGCAGACATTCGGGTCAGACCAGCAGAAAAATTGAGGAATCTTGATTTAGAGCCAAGATAGCCAGAAATTCGATATTTTTCAACGGATCTCGGCTATTGATGAACCGATCCTGAAATTTTTGGGTGGGTTCAACAGAGCTCCAGACACTCAGCTGCCCCGCGCCGAAAATTCAGAAAAAAGTTGGTATTTGGCCGAGAAACCCTCGATTCTTGTCGGTTCTGACCGTTCTGACCAAGTTGCGGATGGGACCTCAAATTGCAATGCGCGTTTGTCGGAATCGCAGACATTCAGGTCGGACCAGCAGAAAAATAAGGAATCTTGATTTAGGGACAAGATAGCCAGAAATTCGATAATTTTCAACGGATCTCGGCTATTTATGAACCGATCCTAAAATGCTTGGGTGGGTTCGTCAGGGCTCCAGACACTCAGCCGCCCCGCACCGAAAATTCAGAAAAAAGTGAGTATTTGGCCGAGATACCGTCGATTCTTATCGGTTCTGACCGTTCGGACCAAGTTGCGGATGAGACCTGAAATTGCAATGCGCGTTTGTCGGAATCGCAGACATTCGGGTCAGACCAGCAGAAAAATTGAGGAATCTTGATTTAGAGCCAAGATAGCCAGAAATTCGACATTTCTTAACGAATCTCGGCTATTTATGAACCGATCCTGAAATTCTTGGGTGGGTTCGTCAGGGCTCCAGATACTCAGCTGCCTTGCACCGAAAATTCAGAAGAAAGTTAGTATTTGGCCGAGATACCCTCGATTCTTATCGGTTCTGACCGTTCGGACCAAGTTGCGGATGAGACCTGAAATTGCAATGCGCGTTTTCGGGAATCGCAGACATTCGGGTCAGACCAGCAGAAAAATTGAGGAATCTTGATTTAGAGCCAAGATAGCCAGAAATTCGATATTTTTCAACGGATCTCGGCTATTGATAAACCGATCCTGAAATTCTTGGGTGGGTTCGTCAGGGCTCCAGACACTCAGCCGCCCCGCACCGAAAATTCAGAAAAAAGTTAGTATTTGGCCGAGATACCCTCGATTCTTATCGGTTCTGACCGTTCGGACCAAGTTGCGGATGAGACCTGAAATTGCAATGCGCGTTTGTCGGAATCGCAGACATTCGGGTCAGACCAGCAGAAAAATTGAGGAATCTTGGTTTAGAGCCAAGATAGCCAGAAATTCGACATTTTTCAACGAATCTGAGCTATTCATGAACCGATCCTGAAATTCTTGGGTGGGTTCGTCAGGGCTCCAGACACTCAGCCGCCCCGCACCGAAAATTCAGAAAAAAGTTAGTATTTGGCCGAGATACCCTCGATTCTTATCGGTTCTGACCGTTCGGACCAAGTTGCGGATGAGACCTGAAATTGCGATGCGCGTTCGTCGGAATCGCAGACATTCGGGTCAGACCAGCAGAAAAATTGAGGAATCTTGATTTAGAGCCAAGATAGCCAGAAATTCGACATTTTTCAACGAATCTCGGCTATTTATGAACCGATCCTGAAATTCTTGGGTGGGTTCGTCAGGGCTCCAGACACTCAGCTGCCTCGCACCGAGAATTCAGAAAAAAGTTAGTGTTCGACCGAGATACCCTCGATTCTCGTCGGTTCTGACCGTTTTGACCAAGTTGCGGATGAGACCTCAAATTGCAGTGCGCGTTTTCGGGAATGGCAGACATTCGGGTCAGACCAGCAGAAAAATTGAGGAATCTTGATTTAGAGCCCAGATAGCCAGAAATTCGATATTTTTCAACGGATCTCGGCTATTTATGAACCGATCCTGAAATTTTTGGGTGGGTTCGACAGGGCTCCAGACACTTAGCTGCCCCGCGCCGAAAATTCAGAAAAAAGTTGGTATTTGGCCGAGAAACCCTCGATTCTTGTCGTGTCTTAACGTTCTGACCAAGTTGCGGATGAGACCTCAAATTGCAATGCGCGTTTGTCGGAATCGCAGATATTCAGGTCGGACCAGCAGAAAAATAAGGAATCTTGATTTAGGGACAAGATAGCCAGAAATTCGATAATTTTCAACGGATCTCGGCTATTTATAGACCGATCCTGAAATTCTTGGGTGGGTTCGTCAGGGCTCCAGACACTCAGCTGCCCCGGACCGAAAATTCAGAAAAAAGTTAATATTTGGCCGAGATACCCTCGATTCTTATCGGTTCTGACCGTTCGGACCAAGTTGCGGATGAGACCTGAAATTGCGATGCGCGTTTGTCGGAATCGCAGACATTCGGGTCAGACCAGCAGAAAAATTGAGGAATCTTGGTTTAGAGCCAAGATAGCCAGAAATTCGACATTTTTCAACGAATCTCGGCTATTTATGAACCGATCCTGAAAGTCTCGGGTGGGTTCGTCAGGGCTCCAGACACTTAGCTGCCCCGCACCAAAAATTCAGAAAAAAGTTAGTATTTGGCCGAGATATTATCGATTCCTAACGGTTCTGATTGTTCGGACCAAGTTGCGGATGAGACCTGAAATTGCAATGCGCGTTTGTCGGAATCGCAGACATTTGGGTCAGACCAGCAGAAAAATTGAGGAATCTTGATTAAGAGACAAGATAGCCAGAAATTCGACATTTTTCAACGGATCTCGGCTATTTATGAACCGATCCTGAAATTCTTGGGTGGGTTTGTCAGGGCTCCGGACACTCAGCTGCCCCGCACCGAAAATTCAGAAAAAAGTTAGTATTTGGCCGAGATACCCTCGATTATTATCGGTTCTGACCGTTCTGACCAAGTTGCGGATGAGACCTGAAATTGCAATGCGCGTTTGTCGGAATCGCAGACATTCGGGTCAGACCAGCAGAAAAATTGAGGAAACTTGATTTAGAGCCAAGATAGCCAAAAATTCGACATTTTTCAACGAATCTCGGCTATTTATGAACCGATCCTGAAATTCTTGGGTGGGTTCGTCAGGGCTCCAGACACTCAGCTGCCCCGCACCGAAAATACAAAAAAAAGTTAGTATTTGGCCGAGATACCCTCGATTCGCGTCGGTTCTGACCGTTCTGACCAAGTTGCGGATGAGACCTCAAATTGCAATGCGCGTTCTCGGGAATCGCTGACATTCGGGTCAGACCAGCAGAAAAATTGAGGAATCTTGATTTAGAGCCAAGATAGCCAGAAATTCGATATTTTTCAACGGATCTCGGCTATTTATGAACCGATCCTGAAATTTTTGGGTGGGTTCGACAGGGATCCAGACACTCAGCTGCCTCGCGCCGAAAATTCAGAAAAAAGTTGGTATTCGGCCGAGAAACCCTCGATTCTTGTCGTGTCTGACCGTTCTGACCAAGTTGCGGATGAGACCTGAAATTGCAATGCGCGTTTGTCGGAATCGCAGACATTCGGGTCAGACCAGCAGAAAAATTGAGGAATCTTGGTTTAGAGCCAAGATAGCCAGAAATTCGACATTTTTCAACGAATCTCGGCTATTTATGAACCGATCCTGAAATTCTTGGGTGGGTTCGTCAGGGCTCCAGACACTCAGCTGCCCCGCACCGAAAATTCAGAAAAAAGTTAGTATTTGGCCGAGATACCCTCGATCCTCGTCGGTTCTGACCGTTCTGACCAAGTTTCGGATGAGACCTCAAACTGCAGTGCGCGTTTCCGGGAATCGCAGACATTCGTGTCAGACCAGCAGAGAAATTGAGGAATCTTGATTTAGAGCCAAGATAGCCAGAAATTCGACATTTTTTGACGAATCTCGGCTATTTATGAACCGATCCTGAAATTCTTGGGTGGGTTCGTCAGGGCTCCAGACACTCAGCTGCCCCGCACCGAAAATTCAGAAAAAAGTTAGTATTTGGCCGAGATACCCTCGATTCTTATCGGTTCTGACCGTTCGGACCAAGTTGCGGATGAGACCTGAAATTGCAATGCGCGTTTGTCGGAATCGCAGACATTCGGGTCAGACCAGCAGAAAAATTGAGGAATCTTGATTTAGAGCCAAGATAGCCAGAAATTCGACATTTTTCAACGAATCTCGGCTATTTATGAACCGATCCTGAAATTCTTGGGTGGGTTCGTCAGGGCTCCAGACACTCAGCTGCCCCGCACCAAAAATTCAGGAAAAAGTTAGTATTTGGCCGAGATACCCTCGATTCTTATCGGTTCTGACCGTTCGGACCAAGTTGCGGATGAGACCTGAAATTGCAATGCGCGTTTTCGGGAATCGCAGACATTCGGGTCAGACCAGCAGAAAAATTGAGGAATCTTGATTTAGAGCCAAGATAGCCAGAAATTCGACATTTTTCAACGAATCTCGGCTATTTATGAACCGATCCCGAAATTCTTGGGTGGGTTCGTCAGGGCTCCAGACACTCAGCTGCCCCGCACCGAAAATTCAGAAAAAAGTTGGTATTTGGCCGAGAAACCCTCGCTTTCCGTCGGTTCTGACCGTTCTGACCAAGTTGCGGATGAGACCTCAAATTGCAATGCGCGTTTTCGGGAATCGCGGACATTCGGGTCAGACCAGCACAAAAATTGAGGAATCTTGATTTAGAGCCAAGATAGCCAGAAATTCGATATTTTTCAACGGATCTCGGCTATCGATGAACTGATCCTGGAATTTTTAGGTGGGTTCGACAGGGCTTCAGACACTCAGCTGCCCCGCGCCAAAAATTCAGAAAACAGTTGGTATTTGGCCGAGAAACCCTCGATTCTTGTCGATTCTGACCGTTCTCACCAAGTTGCGGATGAGACCCCAAATTGCAATGCGCGTTTGTCGGAATCGCAGACATTCAGGTCGGACCAGCAGAAAAATAAGGAATCTTGATTTAGGGACAAGATAGCCAGAAATTCGATAATTTTCAACGGATCTCGGCTATTTATGAACCGATCCTGAAATTCTTGGGTGGGTTCGTCAGGGCTCCAGACACTCAGCCGCCCCGCACCGAAAATTCAGAAAAAAGTTAGTATTTGGCCGAGATACCCTCGATTCTTATCGGTTCTGACCGTTCGGACCAAGTTGCGGATGAGACCTGAAATTGCAATAAGCGTTTGTCGGAATCGCAGACATTCGGGTCAGACCAGCAGAAAAATTGAGGAATCTTGGTTTAGAGCCAAGATAGCCAGAAATTCGACATTTTTCAACGAATCTCGGCTATTTATGAACCGATCCTGAAATTCTTGGGTGGGTTCGACAGGGCTCCAGACACTCAGCTGCCCCGCACCGAAAATTCAGAGAAAAGTTAGTATTTGGCCGAGATACCCTCGATTCTCGTCGGTTCTGACCGTTCTGACCAAGTTGCGGATGAGACCTCAAACTGCAGTGCGCGTTTTCGGGAATCGCAGACATTCGTGTCAGACCAGCAGAAAAATTGAGGAATCTTGATTTAGAGCCAAGATGGCCAGAAATTCGACATTTTTTAACGAATCTCGGCTATTTATGAACCGATCCTAAAATTCTTGGGTGGGTTCGTCAGGGCTCCACACACTCAGCTGCCCCGCACCGAAAATTCAGAAAAAAGTTAGTATTTGGCCGAGATACCCTCGATTCTTATCGGTTCTGACCGTTCGGACCAAGTTGCGGATGAGACCTGAAATTGCAATGCGCGTTTGTCGGAATCGCAGACATTCGGGTCAGACCAGCAGAAAAATTGAGGAATCTTGATTTAGAGCCAAGATAGCCAGAAATTCGACATTTTTCAACGAATCTCGGCTATTTATGAACCGATCCTGAAATTCTTGGGTGGGTTCGTCAGGGCTCCAGACACTCAGCTGCCCCGCACCGAAAATTCAGAAAAAAGTTAGTATTTGGCCGAGATACCCTCGATTCTTATCGGTTCTGACCGTTCGGACCAAGTTGCGGATGAGACCTGAAATTGCAATGCGCGTTTTCGGGAATCGCAGACATTCGGGTCAGACCAGCAGAAAAATTGAGGAATCTTCATTTAGAGCCAAGATAGCCAGAAATTCGACATTTTTCAACGAATCTCGGCTATTTATGAACCGATCCTGAAATTCTTGGGTGGGTTCGTCAGGGCTCCAGACACTCAGCTGCCCCGCACCGAAAATTCAGAAAAAAGTTAGTATTTGGCCGAGATACCCTCGATTCCCGTCGGTTCTGACCGTTCTGACCAAGTTGCGGATGAGACCTCAAATTGCAATGCGCGTTTTTGGGAATCGCAGACATTCGGGTCAGCCCAGCACAAAAATTGAGGAATCTTGATTTAGAGCCAAGATAGCCAGAAATTCGATATCTTTCAACGGATCTCGGCTATTGTTGAACCGATCCTGAAATTTTTGGGTGGGTTCGACAGGGCTCCAGACACTCAGCTGCCCCGCGCCGAAAATTCAGAAAAAAGTTGGTATTTGGCCGAGAAACCCTCGATTCTTGTCGGTTCTGACCGTTCTGACCAAGTTGCGGATGAGACCTCAAATTGCAATGCGCGTTTGTCGGAATCGCAGACATTCAGGTCGGACCAGCAGAAAAATAAGGAATCTTGATTTAGGGACAAGATAGCCAGAAATTCGATAATTTTCAACGGATCTCGGCTATTTATGAACCGATCCTGAAATTCTTGGGTGGGTTCGTCTGGGCTCCAGACACTCAGCCGCCCCGCACCGAAATCTCAGAAAAAAGTTAGTATTTGGCCGAGATACCCTCGATTCTTATCGGTTCTGACCGTTCGGACCAAGTTGCGGATGAGACCTGAAATTGCAATGCGCGTTTTCGGGAATCGCAGACATTCGGGTCAGACCAGCAGAAAAATTGAGGAATCTTGATTTAGAGCCAAGATAGCCAGAAATTCGATATTTTTCAACGAATCTCGGCTATTGATAAACCGATCCTGAAATTTTTGGGTGGGTTCGACAGGGCTCCAGACACTCAGCTGCCCCGCGCCGAAAATTCAGAAAAAAGTTGGTATTTGGCCGAGAAACCCTCAATTCTTGTCGGTTCTGACCGTTCTGACCAAGTTGCGGATGAGACCTCAAATTGCAATGCGCGTTTGTCGGAATCGCAGACATTCAGGTCGGACCAGCAGAAAAATGAGGAATCTTGATTTAGGGACAAGATAGCCAGAAATTCGATAATTTTCAACGGATCTCGGCTATTTATGAACCGATCCTGAAATTCTTGGGTGGGTTCGTCAGGGCTCCAGACACTCAGCCGCCCCGCACCGAAAATTCAGTAAAGAGTTAGTATTTGGCCGAGATACCCTCGATTCTTATCGGTTCTGACCGTTCGGACCAAGTTGCGGATGAGACCTGAAATTGCAATGCGCGTTTGTCGGAATCGCAGACATTCGGGTCAGACCAGCAGAAAAATTGAGGAATCTTGATTTAGAGCCAAGATAGCCAGAAATTCGACATTTTTCAACGAATCTCGGCTATTTATGAACCGATCCTGAAATTCTTGGGTGGGTTCGTCAGGGCTCCAGACACTCAGCTGCCCCGCATCAAAAATTCAGAAAAAAGTTAGTATTTGGCGGAGATACCCTCGATTCTTATCGGTTCTGACCGTTCGGACCAAGTTGCGGATGAGACCTGAAATTGCAATGCGCGTTTTCGGGAATCGCAGACATTCGGGTCAGACCAGCAGAAAAATTGAGGAATCTTGATTTAGAGCCAAGATAGCCAGAAATTTGACATTTTTCAACGAATCTCGGCTATTTATGAACCGATCCTGAAATTCTTGGGTGGGTTCGTCAGGGCTTTAGACACTCAGCTGCCCCGCACCGAAAATTCAGAAAAAAGTTAGTATTTGGCCGAGATACCCTCGATTCCCGTCGGTTCTGACCGTTCTGACCAAGTTGCGGATGAGACCTCCAATTGCAATGCGCGTTTTCGGGAATCGCAGACATTCGGGTCAGACCAGCACAAAAATTGAGAAATCTTGATTTAGAGCCAAGATAGCCAGAAATTCGATATTTTTCAACGGATCTCGGCTATTGATGAACCGATCCTGAAATTCTTGGGTGGGTTCGTCAGGGCTCCAGACACTCAGCTGCCCCGCACCGAAAATTCAGAAAAAAGTTAGTATTTGGCCGAGATACCCTCGATTCTTATCGGTTCTGACCGTTCGGACCAAGTTGCGGATGAGACCTGAAATTGCAATGCGCGTTTTCGGGAATCGCAGACATTCGGGTCAGACCAGCAGAAAAATTGAGGGATCTTGATTTAGAGCCAAGATAGCCAGAAATTCGACATTTTTCAACGAATCTCGGCTATTTATGAACCGATCCTGAAATTCTTGGGTGGGTTCGTCAGGGCTCCAGACACTCAGCTGCCCCGCACCGAAAATTCAGAAAAAAGTTAGTATTTGGCCGAGATACCCTCGATTCCCGTCGGTTCTGACCGTTCTGACCAAGTTGCGGATGAGACCTCAAATTGCAATGCGCGTTTTTGGGAATCGCAGACATTCGGGTCAGCCCAGCACAAAAATTGAGGAATCTTGATTTAGAGCCAAGATAGCCAGAAATTCGATATCTTTCAACGGATCTCGGCTATTGTTGAACCGATCCTGAAATTTTTGGGTGGGTTCGACAGGGCTCCAGACACTCAGCTGCCCCGCGCCGAAAATTCAGAAAAAAGTTGGTATTTGGCCGAGAAACCCTCGATTCTTGTCGGTTCTGACCGTTCTGACCAAGTTGCGGATGAGACCTCAAATTGCAATGCGCGTTTGTCGGAATCGCAGACATTCAGGTCGGACCAGCAGAAAAATAAGGAATCTTGATTTAGGGACAAGATAGCCAGAAATTCGATAATTTTCAACGGATCTCGGCTATTTATGAACCGATCCTGAAATTCTTGGGTGGGTTCGTCAGGGCTCCAGACACTCAGCTGCCCCGCACCGAAATCTCAGAAAAAAGTTAGTATTTGGCCGAGATACCCTCGATTCTTATCGGTTCTGACCGTTCGGACCAAGTTGCGGATGAGACCTGAAATTGCAATGCGCGTTTTCGGGAATCGCAGACATTCGGGTCAGACCAGCAGAAAAATTGAGGGATCTTGATTTAGAGCCAAGATAGCCAGAAATTCGACATTTTTCAACGAATCTCGGCTATTTATGAACCGATCCTGAAATTCTTGGGTGGGTTCGTCAGGGCTCCAGACACTCAGCTGCCCCGCACCGAAAATTCAGAAAAAAGTTAGTATTTGGCCGAGATACCCTCGATTCCCGTCGGTTCTGACCGTTCTGACCAAGTTGCGGATGAGACCTCAAATTGCAATGCGCGTTTTTGGGAATCGCAGACATTCGGGTCAGCCCAGCACAAAAATTGAGGAATCTTGATTTAGAGCCAAGATAGCCAGAAATTCGATATCTTTCAACGGATCTCGGCTATTGTTGAACCGATCCTGAAATTTTTGGGTGGGTTCGACAGGGCTCCAGACACTCAGCTGCCCCGCGCCGAAAATTCAGAAAAAAGTTGGTATTTGGCCGAGAAACCCTCGATTCTTGTCGGTTCTGACCGTTCTGACCAAGTTGCGGATGAGACCTCAAATTGCAATGCGCGTTTGTCGGAATCGCAGACATTCAGGTCGGACCAGCAGAAAAATAAGGAATCTTGATTTAGGGACAAGATAGCCAGAAATTCGATAATTTTCAACGGATCTCGGCTATTTATGAACCGATCCTGAAATTCTTGGGTGGGTTCGTCTGGGCTCCAGACACTCAGCCGCCCCGCACCGAAATCTCAGAAAAAAGTTAGTATTTGGCCGAGATACCCTCGATTCTTATCGGTTCTGACCGTTCGGACCAAGTTGCGGATGAGACCTGAAATTGCAATGCGCGTTTTCGGGAATCGCAGACATTCGGGTCAGACCAGCAGAAAAATTGAGGAATCTTGATTTAGAGCCAAGATAGCCAGAAATTCGATATTTTTCAACGAATCTCGGCTATTGATAAACCGATCCTGAAATTTTTGTGTGGGTTCGACAGGGCTCCAGACACTCAGCTGCCCCGCGCCGAAAATTCAGAAAAAAGTTGGTATTTGGCCGAGAAACCCTCAATTCTTGTCGGTTCTGACCGTTCTGACCAAGTTGCGGATGAGACCTCAAATTGCAATGCGCGTTTGTCGGAATCGCAGACATTCAGGTCGGACCAGCAGAAAAATGAGGAATCTTGATTTAGGGACAAGATAGCCAGAAATTCGATAATTTTCAACGGATCTCGGCTATTTATGAACCGATCCTGAAATTCTTGGGTGGGTTCGTCAGGGCTCCAGACACTCAGCCGCCCCGCACCGAAAATTCAGTAAAGAGTTAGTATTTGGCCGAGATACCCTCGATTCTTATCGGTTCTGACCGTTCGGACCAAGTTGCGGATGAGACCTGAAATTGCAATGCGCGTTTGTCGGAATCGCAGACATTCGGGTCAGACCAGCAGAAAAATTGAGGAATCTTGATTTAGAGCCAAGATAGCCAGAAATTCGACATTTTTCAACGAATCTCGGCTATTTATGAACCGATCCTGAAATTCTTGGGTGGGTTCGTCAGGGCTCCAGACACTCAGCTGCCCCGCATCAAAAATTCAGAAAAAAGTTAGTATTTGGCGGAGATACCCTCGATTCTTATCGGTTCTGACCGTTCGGACCAAGTTGCGGATGAGACCTGAAATTGCAATGCGCGTTTTCGGGAATCGCAGACATTCGGGTCAGACCAGCAGAAAAATTGAGGAATCTTGATTTCGAGCCAAGATAGCCAGAAATTTGACATTTTTCAACGAATCTCGGCTATTTATGAACCGATCCTGAAATTCTTGGGTGGGTTCGTCAGGGCTCCAGACACTCAGCTGCCCCGCACCGTAAATTCAGAAAAAAGTTAGTATTTGGCCGAGATACCCTCGATTCCCGTCGGTTCTGACCGTTCTGACCAAGTTGCGGATGAGACCTCCAATTGCAATGCGCGTTTTCGGGAATCGCAGACATTCGGGTCAGACCAGCACAAAAATTGAGAAATCTTGATTTAGAGCCAAGATAGCCAGAAATTCGATATTTTTCAACGGATCTCGGCTATTGATGAACCGATCCTGAAATTTTTGGGTGGGTTCGACAGGGCTCCAGACACTCAGCTGCCCCGCGCCGAAAATTCAGAAAAAAGTTGGTATTTGGCCGAGAAACCCTCGATTCTTGTCGGTTCTGACCGTTCTGACCAAGTTGCGGATGAGACCTCAAATTGCAATGCGCGTTTGTCGGAATCGCAGACATTCAGGTCGGACCAGCAGAAAAATAAGGAATCTTGATTTAGGGACAAGATAGCCAGTAATTCGATAATTTCCAACGGATCTCGGCTATTGATAAACCGATCCTGGAATTCTTGGGTGGGTTCGTCAGGGCTCCAGACACTCAGCCGCCCCGCACCGAAAATTCAGAAAAAAGTTAGTATTTGGCCGAGATACCCTCGATTCTTATCGGTTCTGACCGTTCGGACCAAGTTGCGGATGAGACCTGAAATTGCAATGCGCGTTTTCGGGAATCGCAGACATTCGGGTCAGACCAGCAGAAAAATTGAGGAATCTTGATTTAGAGCCAAGATAGCCAGAAATTCGACATTTTTCAACGAATCTCGGCTATTTATGAACCGATCCTGAAATTCTTGGGTGGGTTCGGCAGGGCTCCAGACACTCAGCTGCCCCGCACCGAAAATTCAGAAAAAAGTTAGTATTTGGCCGAGATACCCTCGATTCCCGTCGGTTCCGACCGTTCTGACCAAGTTGCGGATGAGACCTGAAATTGCAATGCGCGTTTTTGGGAATCGCAGACATTCGGGTCAGACCAGCACAAAAATTGAGAAATCTTGATTTACAGCCAAGATAGCCAGAAATTCGATATTTTTCAACGGATCTCGGCTATTGATGAACCGATCCTGAAATTTTTGGGTGGGTTCGACAGGGCTCCAGACACTCAGCTGCCCCGCGCCGAAAATTCAGAAAAAAGTTGGTATTTGGCCGAGAAACCCTCGATTCTCTTCGGTTTCGACCGTTCTGACCAAGTTGCGGATGAGACCTCAAATTGCAATGCGCGTTTGTCGGAATCGCAGACATTCAGGTCGGACCAGCAGAAAAATAAGGAATCTTGATTTAGGGACAAGATAGCCAGAAATTCGATAATTTTCAACGGATCTCGGCTATTTATGAACCGATCCTAAAATGCTTGGGTGGGTTCGTCAGGGCTCCAGACACTCAGCCGCCCCGCACCGAAAATTCAGAAAAAAGTTAGTATTTGGCCGAGATACCGTCGATTCTTATCGGTTCTGACCGTTCGGACCAAGTTGCGGATGAGACCTGAAATTGCAATGCGCGTTTGTCGGAATCGCAGACATTCGGGTCAGACCAGCAGAAAAATTGAGGAATCTTGATTTAGAGCCAAGATAGCCAGAAATTCGACATTTTTCAACGAATCTCGGCTATTTATGAACCGATCCTGAAATTCTTGGGTGGGTTCGTCAGGGCTCCAGACACTCAGCTGCCCCGCACCGAAAATTCAGAAAAAAGTTAGTATTTGGCCGAGATACCCTCGCTTTCCGTCGGTTCTGACCGTTCTGACCAAGTTGCGGATGAGACCTCAAATTGCAATGCGCGTTTTCGGGAATCGCAAACATTCGGGTCAGACCAGCACAAAAATTGAGGAATCTTGATTTAGAGCCAAGATAGCCAGAAATTCGATATTTTTCAACGGATCTCGGCTATTGATGAACCGATCCTGAAATTTTCGGGTGGGTTCGACAGGGCTCCAGACACTCAGCTGCCCCGCGCCAAAAATTCAGAAAAAAGTTGGTATTTGGCCGAGAAACCCTCGATTCTTGTCGGTTCTGACCGTTCTGACCAAGTTGCGGATGAGACCCCAAATTGCAATGCGCGTTTGTCGGAATCGCAGACATTCAGGTCGGACCAGCAGAAAAATAAGGAATCTTGATTTAGGGACAAGATAGCCAGAAATTCGATAATTTTCAACGGATCTCGGCTATTTATGAACCGATCCTGAAATTCTTGGGTGGGTTCGTCAGGGCTCCAGACACTCAGCCGCCCCGCACCGAAAATTCAGAAAAAAGTTAGTATTTGGCCGAGATACCCTCGATTCTTATCGGTTCTGACCGTTCGGACCAAGTTGCGGATGAGACCTGAAGTTGCAATGCGCGTTTTCGGGAATCGCAGACATTCGGGTCAGACCAGCAGAAAAATTGAGGAATCTTGATTTAGAGCCAAGATAGCCAGAAATTCGATATTTTTCAACGGATCTCGGCTATTGATAAACCGATCCTGAAATTCTTGGGTGGGTTCGTCAGGGCTCCAGACACTCAGCCGCCCCGCACCGAAAATTCAGAAAAAAGTTAGTATTTGGCCGAGATACCCTCGATTCTTATCGGTTCTGACCGTTCGGACCAAGTTGCGGATGAGACCTGAAATTGCAATGCGCGTTTGTCGGAATCGCAGACATTCGGGTCAGACCAGCAGAAAAATTGAGGAATCTTGGTTTAGAGCCAAGATAGCCAGAAATTCGACATTTTTCAACGAATCTGAGCTATTCATGAACCGATCCTGAAATTCTTGGGTGGGTTCGTCAGGGCTCCAGACACTCAGCCGCCCCGCACCGAAAATTCAGAAAAAAGTTAGTATTTGGCCGAGATACCCTCGATTCTTATCGGTTCTGACCGTTCGGACCAAGTTGCGGATGAGACCTGAAATTGCGATGCGCGTTCGTCGGAATCGCAGACATTCGGGTCAGACCAGCAGAAAAATTGAGGAATCTTGATTTAGAGCCAAGATAGCCAGAAATTCGACATTTTTCAACGAATCTCGGCTATTTATGAACCGATCCTGAAATTCTTGGGTGGGTTCGTCAGGGCTCCAGACACTCAGCTGCCTCGCACCGAGAATTCAGAAAAAAGTTAGTATTCGACCGAGATACCCTCGATTCTCGTCGGTTCTGACCGTTTTGACCAAGTTGCGGATGAGACCTCAAATTGCAGTGCGCGTTTTCGGGAATGGCAGACATTCGGGTCAGACCAGCAGAAAAATTGAGGAATCTTGATTTAGAGCCCAGATAGCCAGAAATTCGATATTTTTCAACGGATCTCGGCTATTTATGAACCGATCCTGAAATTTTTGGGTGGGTTCGACAGGGCTCCAGACACTTAGCTGCCCCGCGCCGAAAATTCAGAAAAAAGTTGGTATTTGGCCGAGAAACCCTCGATTCTTGTCGTGTCTTAACGTTCTGACCAAGTTGCGGATGAGACCTCAAATTGCAATGCGCGTTTGTCGGAATCGCAGATATTCAGGTCGGACCAGCAGAGAAATAAGGAATCTTGATTTAGGGACAAGATAGCCAGAAATTCGATAATTTTCAACGGATCTCGGCTATTTATAGACCGATCCTGAAATTCTTGGGTGGGTTCGTCAGGGCTCCAGACACTCAGCTGCCCCGGACCGAAAATTCAGAAAAAAGTTAATATTTGGCCGAGATACCCTCGATTCTTATCGGTTCTGACCGTTCGGACCAAGTTGCGGATGAGACCTGAAATTGCGATGCGCGTTTGTCGGAATCGCAGACATTCGGGTCAGACCAGCAGAAAAATTGAGGAATCTTGGTTTAGAGCCAAGATAGCCAGAAATTCGACATTTTTCAACGAATCTCGGCTATTTATGAACCGATCCTGAAAGTCTCGGGTGGGTTCGTCAGGGCTCCAGACACTCAGCTGCCCCGCACCAAAAATTCAGAAAAAAGTTAGTATTTGGCCGAGATATTATCGATTCCTAACGGTTCTGATTGTTCGGACCAAGTTGCGGATGAGACCTGAAATTGCAATGCGCGTTTGTCGGAATCGCAGACATTTGGGTCAGACCAGCAGAAAAATTGAGGAATCTTGATTAAGAGACAAGATAGCCAGAAATTCGACATTTTTCAACGGATCTCGGCTATTTATGAACCGATCCTGAAATTCTTGGGTGGGTTTGTCAGGGCTCCGGACACTCAGCTGCCCCGCACCGAAAATTCAGGAAAAAGTTAGTATTTGGCCGAGATACCCTCGATTATTATCGGTTCTGACCGTTCTGACCAAGTTGCGGATGAGACCTGAAATTGCAATGCGCGTTTGTCGGAATCGCAGACATTCGGGTCAGACCAGCAGAAAAATTGAGGAAACTTGATTTAGAGCCAAGATAGCCAAAAATTCGACATTTTTCAACGAATCTCGGCTATTTATGAACCGATCCTGAAATTCTTGGGTGGGTTCGTCAGGGCTCCAGACACTCAGCTGCCCCGCACCGAAAATTCAAAAAAAAGTTAGTATTTGGCCGAGATACCCTCGATTCGCGTCGGTTCTGACCGTTCTGACCAAGTTGCGGATGAGACCTCAAATTGCAATGCGCGTTCTCGGGAATCGCTGACATTCGGGTCAGACCAGCAGAAAAATTGAGGAATCTTGATTTAGAGCCAAGATAGCCAGAAATTCGATATTTTTCAACGGATCTCGGCTATTTATGAACCGATCCTGAAATTTTTGGGTGGGTTCGACAGGGATCCAGACACTCAGCTGCCTCGCGCCGAAAATTCAGAAAAAAGTTGGTATTCGGCCGAGAAACCCTCGATTCTTGTCGTGTCTGACCGTTCTGACCAAGTTGCGGATGAGACCTGAAATTGCAATGCGCGTTTGTCGGAATCGCAGACATTCGGGTCAAACCAGCAGAAAAATTGAGGAATCTTGATTTAGAGCCAAGATAGCCAGAAATTCGACATTTTTTGACGAATCTCGGCTATTTATGAACCGATCCTGAAATTCTTGGGTGGGTTCGTCAGGGCTCCAGACACTCAGCTGCCCCGCACCGAAAATTCAGTAAAAAGTTAGTATTTGGCCGAGATACCCTCGATTCTTATCGGTTCTGACCGTTCGGACCAAGTTGCGGATGAGACCTGAAATTGCAATGCGCGTTTTCGGGAATCGCAGACATTCGGGTCAGACCAGCAGAAAAATTGAGGAATCTTGATTTAGAGCCAAGATAGCCAGAAATTCGACATTTTTCAACGAATCTCGGCTATTTATGAACCGATCCTGAAATTCTTGGGTGGGTTCGTCAGGGCTCCAGACACTCAGCTGCCCCGCACCGAAAATTCAGAAAAAAGTTGGTATTTGGCCGAGATACCCTCGCTTTCCGTCGGTTCTGACCGTTCTGACCAAGTTGCGGATGAGACCTTAAATTGCAATGCGCGTTTTCGGGAATCGCAGACATTCGGGTCAGACCAGCACAAAAATTGAGGAATCTTGATTTAGAGCCAAGATAGCCAGAAATTCGATATTTTTCAACGGATCTCGGCTATCGATGAACTGATCCTGAAATTTTTGGGTGGGTTCGACAGGGCTTCAGACACTCAGCTGCCCCGCGCCAAAAATTCAGAAAAAAGTTGGTATTTGGCCGAGAAACCCTCGATTCTTGTCGGTTCTGACCGTTTTGACCAAGTTGCGGATGAGACCCCAAATTGCAATGCGCGTTTGTCGGAATCGCAGACATTCAGGTCGGACCAGCAGAAAAATAAGGAATCTTGATTTAGGGACAAGATAGCCAGAAATTCGATAATTTGCAACGGATCTCGGCTATTTATGAACCGATCCTGAAATTCTTGGGTGGGTTCGTCAGGGCTCCAGACACTCAGCCGCCCCGCACCGAAAATTCAGAAAAAAGTTAGTATTTGGCCGAGATACCCTCGATTCTTATCGGTTCTGACCGTTCGGACCAAGTTGCGGATGAGACCTGAAATTGCAATGCGCGTTTGTCGGAATCGCAGACATTCGGGTCAGACCAGCAGAAAAATTGAGGAATCTTGGTTTAGAGCCAAGATAGCCAGAAATTCGACATTTTTCAACGAATCTCGGCTATTTATGAACCGATCCTGAAATTCTTGGGTGGGTTCGTCAGGGCTCCAGACACTCAGCTGCCCCGCACCGAAAATTCAGAGAAAAGTTAGTATTTGGCCGAGATACCCTCGATTCTCGTCGGTTCTGACCGTTCTGACCAAGTTGCGGATGAGACCTCAAACTGCAGTGCGCGTTTTCGGGAATCGCAGACATTCGTGTCAGACCAGCAGAAAAATTGAGGAATCTTGATTTAGAGCCAAGATGGCCAGAAATTCGACATTTTCTAACGAATATCGGCTATTTATGAACCGATCCTGAAATTCTTGGGTGGGTTCGTCAGGGCTCCACACACTCAGCTGCCCCGCACCGAAAATTCAGAAAAAAGTTAGTATTTGGCCGAGATACCCTCGATTCTTATCGGTTCTGACCGTTCGGACCAAGTTGCGGATGAGACCTGAAATTGCAATGCGCGTTTGTCGGAATCGCAGACATTCGGGTCAGACCAGCAGAAAAATTGAGGAATCTTGATTTAGAGCCAAGATAGCCAGAAATTCGACATTTTTCAACGAATCTCGGCTATTTATGAACCGATCCTGAAATTCTTGGGTGGGTTCGTCAGGGCTCCAGACACTCAGCTGCCCCGCACCGAAAATTCAGAAAAAAGTTAGTATTTGGCCGAGATACCCTCGATTCTTATCGGTTCTGACCGTTCGGACCAAGTTGCGGATGAGACCTGAAATTGCAATGCGCGTTTTCGGGAATCGCAGACATTCGGGTCAGACCAGCAGAAAAATTGAGGAATCTTGATTTAGAGCCAAGATAGCCAGAAATTCGACATTTTTCAACGAATCTCGGCTATTTATGACCCGATCCTGAAATTCTTGGGTGGGTTCGTCAGGGCTCCAGACACTCAGCTGCCCCGCACCGAAAATTCAGAAAAAAGTTAGTATTTGGCCGAGATACCCTCGATTCCCGTCGGTTCTGACCGTTCTGACCAAGTTGCGGATGAGACCTCAAATTGCAATGCGCGTTTTTGGGAATCGCAGACATTCGGGTCAGCCCAGCACAAAAATTGAGGAATCTTGATTTAGAGCCAAGATAGCCAGAAATTCGATATTTTTCAACGGATCTCGGCTATTGTTGAACCGATCCTGAAATTTTTTGGTGGGTTCGACAGGGCTCCAGACACTCAGCTGCCCCGCGCCGAAAATTCAGAAAAAAGTTGGTATTTGGCCGAGAAACCCTCGATTCTTGTCGGTTCAGACCGTTATGACCAAGTTGCGGATGAGACCTCAAATTGCAATGCGCGTTTGTCGGAATCGCAGACATTCAGGTCGGACCAGCAGAAAAATAAGGAATCTTGATTTAGGGACAAGATAGCCAGAAATTCGACATTTTTTAACGAATCTCGGCTATTTATGAACCGATCCTGAAATTCTTGGGTGGGTTCGTCAGGGCTCCAGACACTCAGCTGCCTTGCACCGAAAATTCAGAAAAAAGTTAGTATTTGGCCGAGATACCCTCGATCCTCGTCGGTTCTGACCGTTCTGACCAAGTTTCGGATGAGACCTCAAACTGCAGTGCGCGTTTCCGGGAATCGCAGACATTCGTGTCAGACCAGCAGAGAAATTGAGGAATCTTGATTTAGAGCCAAGATAGCCAGAAATTCGACATTTTTTGACGAATCTCGGCTATTTATGAACCGATCCTGAAATTCTTGGGTGGGTTCGTCAGGGCTCCAGACACTCAGCTGCCCCGCACCGAAAATTCAGAAAAAAGTTAGTATTTGGCCGAGATACCCTCGATTCTTATCGGTTCTGACCGTTCGGACCAAGTTGCGGATGAGACCTGAAATTGCAATGCGCGTTTGTCGGAATCGCAGACATTCGGGTCAGACCAGCAGAAAAATTGAGGAATCTTGATTTAGAGCCAAGATAGCCAGAAATTCGACATTTTTCAACGAATCTCGGCTATTTATGAACCGATCCTGAAATTCTTGGGTGGGTTCGTCAGGGCTCCAGACACTCAGCTGCCCCGCACCAAAAGATCAGGAAAAAGTTAGTATTTGGCCGAGATACCCTCGATTCTTATCGGTTCTGACAGTTCGGACCAAGTTGCGGATGAGACCTGAAATTGCAATGCGCGTTTTCGGGAATCGCAGACATTCGGGTCAGACCAGCAGAAAAATTGAGGAATTTTGATTTAGAGCCAAGATAGCCAGAAATTCGACATTTTTCAACGAATCTCGGCTATTTATGAACCGATCCCGAAATTCTTGGGTGGGTTCGTCAGGGCTCCAGACACTCAGCTGCCCCGCACCGAAAATTCAGAAAAAAGTTGGTATTTGGCCGAGAAACCCTCGCTTTCCGTCGGTTTTGACCGTTCTGACCAAGTTGCGGATGAGACCTCAAATTGCAATGCGCGTTTTCGGGAATCGCAGACATTCGGGTCAGACCAGCACAAAAATTGAGGAATCTTGATTTAGAGCCAAGATAGCCAGAAATTCGATATTTTTCAACGGATCTCGGCTATCGATGAACTGATCCTGAAATTTTTAGGTGGGTTCGACAGGGCTTCAGACACTCAGCTGCCCCGCGCCAAAAATTCAGAAAAAAGTTGGTATTTGGCCGAGAAACCCTCGATTCTTGTCGATTCTGACCGTTCTCACCAAGTTGCGGATGAGACCCCAAATTGCAATGCGCGTTTGTCGGAATCGCAGACATTCAGGTCGGACCAGCAGAAAAATAAGGAATCTTGATTTAGGGACAAGATAGCCAGAAATTCGATAATTTTCAACGGATCTCGGCTATTTATGAACCGATCCTGAAATTCTTGGGTGGGTTCGTCAGGGCGCCAGACACTCAGCCGCCCCGCACCGAAAATTCAGAAAAAAGTTAGTATTTGGCCGAGATACCCTCGATTCTTATCGGTTCTGACCGTTCGGACCAAGTTGCGGATGAGACCTGAAATTGCAATGCGCGTTTGTCGGAATCGCAGACATTCGGGTCAGACCAGCAGAAAAATTGAGGAATCTTGGTTTAGAGCCAAGATAGCCAGAAATTCGACATTTTTCAACGAATCTCGGCTATTTATGAACCGATCCTGAAATTCTTGGGTGGGTTCGTCAGGGCTCCAGACACTCAGCTGCCCCGCACCGAAAATTCAGAGAAAAGTTAGTATTTGGCCGAGATACCCTCGATTCTCGTCGGTTCTGACCGTTCTGACCAAGTTGCGGATGAGACCTCAAACTGCAGTGCGCGTTTTCGGGAATCGCAGACATTCGTGTCAGACCAGCAGAAAAATTGAGGAATCTTGATTTAGAGCCAAGATGGCCAGAAATTCGACATTTTTTAACGAATCTCGGCTATTTATGAACCGATCCTGAAATTCTTGGGTGGGTTCGTCAGGGCTCCACACACTCAGCTGCCCCGCACCGAAAATTCAGAGAAAAGTTAGTATTTGGCCGAGATACCCTCGATTCTTATCGGTTCTGACCGTTCGGACCAAGTTGCGGATGAGACCTGAAATTGCAGTGCGCGTTTGTCGGAATCGCAGACATTCGGGTCAGACCAGCAGAAAAATTGAGGAATCTTGATTTAGAGCCAACATAGCCAGAAATTCGACATTTTTCAACGAATCTCGGCTATTTATGAACCGATCCTATAATTCTTGGGTGGGTTCGTCAGGGCTCCAGACACTCAGCTGCCCCGCACCGAAAATTCAGAAAAAAGTAAGTATTTGGCCGAGATACCCTCGATTCTTATCGGTTCTGACCGTTCGGACCAAGTTGCGGATGAGACCTCAAATTGCAATGCGCGTTTTCGGGAATCGCAGACATTCGGGTCAGACCAGCACAAAAATTGAGGAATCTTTATTCAGAGCCAAGATAGCCAGAAATTCGATATTTTTCAACGGATCTCGGCTATTGATGAACCGATCCTGAAATTTTTGGGTGGGTTCGACAGGGCTCCAGACACTCAGCTGCCCCGCGCCGGAAATTCAGAAAAAAGTTGGTATTTGGCCGAGAAACCCTCGATTCTTGTCGGTTCTGACCGTTCTGACCAAGTTGCGGATGAGACCTCAAATTGCAATGCGCGTTTGTCGGAATCGCAGGCATTCAGGTCGGACCAGCAGAAAAATAAGGAATCTTGATTTAGGGACAAGATAGCCAGAAATTCGATAATTTTCAACGGATCTCGGCTATTTATGAACCGATCCTGAAATTCTTGGGTGGGTTCGTCAGGGCTCCAGACACTCAGCCGCCCCGCACCGAAAATTCAGTAAAGAGTTAGTATTTGGCCGAGATACCCTCGATTCTTATCGGTTCTGACCGTTCGGACCAAGTTGCGGATGAGACCTGAAATTGCAATGCGCGTTTTCGGGAATCGCAGACATTCGGGTCAGACCAGCAGAACAATTGAGGAATCTTGATTCAGAGCCAAGATAGCCAGAAATTCGATATTTTTCAACGGATCTCGGCTATTGATGAACCGATCCTGGAATTTTTGGGTGGGTTCGACAGGGCTCCAGACACTCAGCTGCCCCGCGCCGAAACCTCAGAAAAAAGTTGGTATTTGGCCGAGAAACCCTCAATTCTTGTCGGTTCTGACCGTTCGGACCAAGTTGCGGATGAGACCTGAAATTGCAATGCGCGTTTGTCGGAATCGCAGACATTCGGGTCAGACCAGCAGAAAAATTGCGGAATCTTGGTTTGGAGCCAAGACAGCCAGAAATTCGACATTTTTCAACGAATCTCGGCTATTTATGAACCGATCCTGAAATTCTTGGGTGGGTTCGTCAGGGCTCCAGACACTCAGCTGCCCCGCACCAAAAATTCAGAAAAAAGTTAGTATTTGGCCGAGATACCCTCGATTCTCGTCGGTTCTGACCGTTCTGACCAAGTTGCGGATGAGACCTCAAACTGCAGTGCGCGTTTTCGGGAATCGCGGACATTCGGGTCGGACCAGCAAAAAAATTGAGGAATCTTGATTTAGAGCCAAGATAGCCAGAAATTCGACATTTTTTAACGAATCTCGGCTATTTATGAACCGATCCTGAAATTCTTGGGTGGGTTCGTCAGGGCTCCAGACACTCAGCTGCCCCGCACCGAAAATTCAGAAAAAAGTTAGTATTTGGCCGAGATACCCTCGATTCTTATCGGTTCTGACCGTTCGGACCAAGTTGCGGATGAGACCTGAAATTGCGATGCGCGTTTGTCGGAATCGCAGACATTCGGGTCAGACCAGCAGAAAAATTGAGGAATCTTAGTTTAGAGCCAAGATAGCCAGAAATTCGACATTTTTCAACGAATCTCGGCTATTTATGAACCGATCCTGAAAGTCTCGGGTGGGTTCGTCAGGGCTCTAGACACTCAGCTGCCCCGCACCGAAAATTCAGAAAAAAGTTAGTATTTGGCCGAGATATTATCAGTTCCTATCGGTTCTGATTGTTCGGACCAAGTTGCGGATGAGACCTGAAATTGCAATGCGCGTTTGTCGGAATCGCAAACATTCGGGTCAGACCAGCAGAAAAATTGAGGAATCTTGATTTAGAGCCAAGATAGCCAGAAATTCGACATTTTTCAACGGATCTCGGCTATTTATGAACCGATCCTGAAATTCTTGAGTGGGTTCGTCAGGGCTCCGGACACTCAGCTGCCCCGCACCGAAAATTCAGGAAAAAGTTAGTATTTGGCCGAGATACCCTAGATTCTTATCGGTTCTGACCGTTCTGACCAAGTTGCGGATAAGACCTGAAATTGCAATGCGCGTTTGTCGGAATCGCAGACATTCGGGTCAGACCAGCAGAAAAATTGAGGAATCTTGATTTAGAGCCAAGATAGCCAAAAATTCGACATTTTTCAACGTATCTCGGCTATTTATGAACCGATCCTGAAATTCTTGGGTGGGTTCGTCAGGGCTCCAGACACTCAGCTGCCCCGCACCGAAAATTCAAGAAAAAGTTAGTATTTGGCCGAGATACCCTCGATTCTCGTCGGTTCTGACCGTTCTGACCAAGTTGCGGATGAGACCTCAAATTGCAATGCGCGTTTTCGGGAATCGCAGACATTCGGGTCAGACCAGCAGAAAAATTGAGGAATCTTGATTTAGAGCCAAGATAGCCAGAAATTCGATATTTTTCAACGGATCTCGGCTATTTATGAACCGATCCTGAAATTTTTGGGTGGGTTCGACAGGGCTCCAGACACTCAGCTGCCCCGCACCGAAAATTCAGAAAAAAGTTGGTATTCGGCCGAGAAACCCTCGATTCTTGTCGTGTCTGACCGTTCTGACCAAGTTGCGGATGAGACCTGAATTTGCAATGCGCGTTTGTCGGAATCGCAGACATTCGGGTTAGACCAGCAGAAAAATTGAGGAATCTTGATTTAGAGCCAAACTAGCCAGAAATTCGACATTTTTTAACGAATCTCGGCTATTTATGAACCGATCCTGAAATTCTTGGGTGGGTTCGTCAGGGCTCCAGACACTCAGCTGCCTTGCACCGAAAATTCAGAAAAAAGTTAGTATTTGGCCGAGATACCCTCGATTCTTATCGGTTCTGACCGTTCGGACCAAGTTGCGGATGAGACCTGAAATTGCAATGCGCGTTTGTCGGAATCGCAGACATTCGGGTCAGACCAGCAGAAAAATTGAGGAATCTTGGTTTAGAGCCAAGATAGCCAGAAATTCGACATTTTTCAACGAATCTCGGCTATTTATAAACCGATCCTGAAATTCTTGGGTGGGTTCGTCAGGGCTCCAGACACTCAGCTGCCCCGCACCGAAAATTCAGAAAAAAGTTAGTATTTGGCCGAGATACCCTCGATTCTCGTCGGTTCTGACCGTTCTGACCAAGTTGCGGATGCGACCTCAAACTGCAGTGCGCGTTTTCGGGAATCGCAGACATTCGGGTCAGACCAGCAGAAAAATTGAGGAATCTTGATTTTGAGCCAAGATAGCCAGAAATTCGACATTTTTCAACGAATCTCGGCTATTTATGAACCGATCCTATAATTCTTGGGTGGGTTCGTCAGGGCTCCAGACACTCAGCTGCCCCGCACCGAAAATTCAGAAAAAAGTTAGTATTTGGCAGAGATACCCTCGATTCTTATCGGTTCTGACCGTTCGGACCAAGTTGCGGATGAGACCTGAAATTGCAATGCGCGTTTGTCGGAATCGCAAACATTCGGGTCAGACCAGCAGAAAAATTGAGGAATCTTGATTTAGAGCCAAGATAGCCAGAAATTCGACATTTTTCAACGAATCTCGGCTATTTATGAACCGATCCTGAAATTCTTGGGTGGGTTCGTCAGGGCTCCAGACACTCAGCTGCCCCGCACCGAAAATTCAGAAAAAAGTTAGTATTTGGCCGAGATACCCTCGATTCTCGTCGGTTCTGACCGTTCTGACCAAGTTGCGGATGAGACCTCAAATTGCAGTGCGCCTTTGTCGAAATCACAGACATTCGGGTCAGACCAGCAGAAAAATTGAGGAATCTTGATTTAGAGCCAAGATAGCCAGAAATTCGACATTTTTCAACGAATCTCGGCTATTTATGAACCGATCCTGACATTCTTGGGTGGGTTCGTCAGGGCTCCAGACACTCAGCTGCCCCGCACCGAAAATTCAGAAAAAAGTTAGTATTTGGCCGAGATACCCTCGATTCTCGTCGGTTCTGACCGTTCTGACCAAGTTGCGGATGAGACCTCAAATTGCAATGCGCGTTTTCGGGAATCGCAGACATTCGGGTCAGACCAGCACAAAAATTGAGGAATCTTGATTCAGAGCCAAGATAGCCAGAAATTCGATATTTTTCAACGGATCTCGGCTATTGATGAACCGATCCTGAAATTTTTGGGTGGGTTCGACAGGGCTCCAGACACTCAGCTGCCCCGCGCCGAAAATTCAGAAAAAAGTTGGTATTTGGCCGAGAAACCCTCGATTCTTGTCGGTTCTGACCGTTCTGACCAAGTTGCGGATGGGACCTCAAATTGCAATGCGCGTTTGTCGGAATCGCAGACATTCAGGTCGGACCAGCAGAAAAATAAGGAATCTTGATTTAGGGACAAGATAGCCAGAAATTCGATAATTTTCAACGGATCTCGGCTATTTATGAACCGATCCTGAAATTCTTGGGTGGGTTCGTCAGGGCTCCAGACACTCAGCCGCCCCGCACCGAAAATTCAGAAAAAAGTTAGTATTTGGCCGAGATACCCTCGATTCTTATCGGTTCTGACCGTTCGGACCAAGTTGCGGATGAGACCTGAAATTGCAATGCGCGTTTTCGGGAATCGCAGACATTCGGGTCAGACCAGCAGAACAATTGAGGAATCTTGATTTAGAGCCAAGATAGCCAGAAATTCGATATTTTTCAACGGATCTCGGCTATTGATGAACCGATCCTGAAATTTTTGGGTGGGTTCGACAGGGCTCCAGACACTCAGCTGCCCCGCGCCGAAAATTCAGAAAAAAGTTGGTATTTGGCCGAGAAACCCTCAATTCTTGTCGGTTCTGACCGTTCGGACCAAGTTGCGGATGAGACCTGAAATTGCAATGCGCGTTTGTCAGAATCGCAGACATTCGGGTCAGACCAGCAGAAAAATTGCGGAATCTTGGTTTGGAGCCAAGATAGCCAGAAATTCGACATTTTTCAACGAATCTCGGCTATTTATGAACCGATCCTGAAATTCTTGGGTGGGTTCGTCAGGGCTCCAGACACTCAGCTGCCCCGCACCGAAAATTCAGAAAAAAGTTAGTATTTGGCCGAGATACCCTCGATTCTCGTCGGTTCTGACCGTTCTGACCAAGTTGCGGATGAGACCTCAAATTGCAGTGCGCCTTTGTCGGAATCACAGACATTCGGGTCAGACCAGCAGAAAAATTGAGGAATCTTGGTTTAGAGCAGAGATAGCCAGAAATTCGACATTTTTCAACGAATCTCGGCTATTTATGAACCGATCCTGAAATTCTTAGGTGGGTTCGTCAGGGCTCCAGACACTCAGCTGCCCCGCACCGAAAATTCAGAAAAAAGTTAGTATTTGGCCGAGATACCCTCGATTCTTATCGGTTCTGACCGTTCGGACCAAGTTGCGGATGAGACCTGAAATTGCAATGCGCGTTTCCCGGAATCGCAGACATTCGGGTCAGACCAGCAGAAAAATTGAGGAATCTTGATTTAGAGCCAAGATAGCCAGAAATTCGACATTTTTCAACGAATCACGGCTATTTATGAACCGATCCTGAAATTCTTGGGTGGGTTCGTCAGGGCTCCAGACACTCAGCTGCCCCGCACCGGAAATTCAGAAAAAAGTTAGTATTTCGCCGAGATACCCTCGATTCTCGTCGGTTCTGACCGTTCTGACCAAGTTGCGGATGAGCCCTCAAATTGCAATGCGCGTTCTCGGGAATCGCAGACATTCGGGTCAGACCAGCAGAAAAATTGAGGAATCTTGATTTAGAGCCAAGATAGCCAGAAATTCGACATTTTTCAACAAATCTCAGCTATTTATGAACCGATCCTGACATTCTTGGGTGGGTTCGTCAGGGCTCCAGACACTCAGCTGCCCCGCACCGAAAATTCAGAAAAAAGTTAGTATTTGGCCGAGATACCCTCGATTCTCGTCGGTTCTGACCGTTCTGACCAAGTTGCGGATGAGACCTCAAATTGCAATGCGCGTTTTCGGGAATCGCAGACATTCGGGTCAGACCAGCACAAAAATTGAGGAATCTTGATTCAGAGCCAAGATAGCCAGAAATTCGATATTTTTCAACGGATCTCGGCTATTGATGAACCGATCCTGAAATTTTTGGGTGGGTTCGACAGGGCTCCAGACACTCAGCTGCCCCGCGCCGAAAATTCAGAAAAAAGTTGGTATTTGGCCGAGAAACCCTCGATTTTTGTCGGTTCTGACCGTTCTGACCAAGTTGCGGATGAGACCTCAAATTGCAATGCGCGTTTGTCGGAATCGCAGACATTCAGGTCGGACCAGCAGAAAAATAAGGAATCTTGATTTAGGGACAAGATAGCCAGAAATTCGATAATTTTCAACGGATCTTGGCTATTTATGAACCGATCCTGAAATTCTTGGGTGGGTTCGTCAGGGCTCCAGACACTCAGCCGCCCCGCACCGAAAATTCAGAAAAAAGTTAGTATTTGGCCGAGATACCCTCGATTCTTATCGGTTCTGACCGTTCGGACCAAGTTGCGGATGAGACCTGAAATTGCAATGCGCGTTTTCGGGAATCGCAGACATTCGGGTCAGACCAGCAGAACAATTGAGGAATCTTGATTTAGAGCCAAGATAGCCAGAAATTCGATATTTTTCAACGGATCTCGGCTATTGATGAACCGATCCTGAGATTTTGGGTGGGTTCGACAGGGCTCCAGACACTCAGCTGCCCCGCGCCGAAAATTCAGAAAAAAGTTGGTATTTGGCCGAGAAACCCTCAATTCTTGTCGGTTCTGACCGTTCGGACCAAGTTGCGGATGAGACCTGAAATTGCAATGCGCGTTTGTCAGAATCGCAGACATTCGGGTCAGACCAGCGGAAAAATTGCGGAATCTTGGTTTGGAGCCAAGATAGCCAGAAATTCGACATTTTTCAACGAATCTCGGCTATTTATGAACCGATCCTGAAATTCTTGGGTGGGTTCGTCAGGGCTCCAGACACTCAGCTGCCCCGCACCAAAAATTCAGAAAAAAGTTAGTATTTGGCTGAGATACCCTTGTTTCTCGTCGGTTCTGACCGTTCTGACCAAGTTGCGGATGAGACCTCAAACTGCAGTGCGCGTTTTCGGGAATCGCAGACATTCGGGTCAGACCAGCAAAAAAATTGAGAAATCTTGATTTAGAGCCAAGATAGCCAGAAATTCGACATTTTTTAACGAATCTCGGCTATTTATGAACCGATCCTGAAATTCTTGAGTGGGTTCGTCAGGGCTCCAGACACTCAGCTGCCCCGCACCGAAAATTCAGGAAAAAGTTAGTATTTGGCCGAGATACCCTCGATTCTTAACGGTTCTGACCGTTCAGACCAAGTTGCGGATGAGACCTGAAATTGCAATGCGCGTTTGTCATAATCGCAGACATTCGGGTCAGACCAGCAGAAAAATTGAGGAATCTTGATTTAGAGCCAAGATAGCCAGAAATTCGACATTTTTCAACGAATCTCGGCTATTTATGAACCGATCCCGAAATTCTTGGGTGGGTTTGTCAGGGCTCCAGACACTCAGCTGCCCCGCACCGAAAATTCAGAAAAAAGTTAGTATTTGGCCGAGATACCCTCGATTCTCGTCGGTTCTGACCGTTCTGACCAAGTTGCGGATGAGACCTCAAATTGCAGTGCGCCTTTGTCGGAATCACAGACATTCGGGTCAGACCAGCAGAAAAATTGAGGAATCTTGGTTTAGAGCCAAGATAGCCAGAAATTCGACATTTTTCAACGAATCTCGGCTATTTATGAACCGATCCTGAAATTCTTGGGTGGGTTCGTCAGGGCTCCAGACACTCAGCTGCCCCGCACCGAAAATTCAGAAAAAAGTTAGTATTTGGCCGAGATACCCTCGATTCTCGTCGGTTCTGACCGTTCTGACCAAGTTGCGGATGGGACCTCAAATTGCAATGCGCGTTTTCGGGAATCGCAGACATTCGGGTCAGACCAGCAGAAAAATTGAGGAATCTTTATTTAGAGCCAAGATAGCCAGAAATTCGACATTTTTCAACGAATCTCGGCTATTTATGAACCGATCCTGAAATTCTTGGGTGGGTTCGTCAGGACTCCAGACACTCAGCTGCCCCGCACCGAAAATTCAGAAAAAAGTTAGTATTTGGCCGAGATACCCTCGATTCTTATCGGTTCTGACCGTTCGGACCAAGTTGCGGATGAGACCTGAAATTGCAATGCGCGTTTCCCGGAATCGCAGACATTCGGGTCAGACCAGCAGAAATATTGAGGAATCTTGATTTAGAGCCAAGATAGCCAGAAATTCGACATTTTTCAACGAATCACGGCTATTTATGAACCGATCCTGAAATTCTTGGGTGGGTTCGTCAGGGCTCCAGACACTCAGCTGCCCCGCACCAAAAATTCAGAAAAAAGTTAGTATTTGGCTGAGATACCCTTGTTTCTCGTCGGTTCTGACCGTTCTGACCAAGTTGCGGATGAGACCTCAAACTGCAGTGCGCGTTTTCGGGAATCGCAGACATTCGGGTCAGACCAGCAAAAAAATTGAGGAATCTTGATTTAGAGCCAAGATAGCCAGAAATTCGACATTTTTTAACGAATCTCGGCTATTTATGAACCGATCTTGAAATTCTTGAGTGGGTTCGTCAGGGCTCCAGACACTCAGCTGCCCCGCACCGAAAATTCAGGAAAAAGTTAGTATTTGGCCGAGATACCCTCGATTCTTAACGGTTCTGACCGTTCAGACCAAGTTGCGGATAAGACCTGAAATTGCAATGCGCGTTTGTCATAATCGCAGACATTCGGGTCAGACCAGCAGAAAAATTGAGGAATCTTGATTTAGAGCCAAGATAGCCAGAAATTCGACATTTTTCAACGAATCTCGGCTATTTATGAACCGATCCTGAAATTCTTGGGTGGGTTCGTCAGGGCTCCAGACACTCAGCTGCCCCGCACCGAAAATTCAGAAAAAAGTTAGTATTTGGCCGAGATACCCTCGATTCTCGTCGGTTCTGACCGTTCTGACCAAGTTGCGGATGAGACCTCAAATTGCAGTGCGCCTTTGTCGAAATCACAGACATTCGGGTCAGACCAGCAGAAAAATTGAGGAATCTTGATTTAGAGCCAAGATAGCCAGAAATTCGACATTTTTCAACGAATCTCGGCTATTTATGAACCGATCCTGACATTCTTGGGTGGGTTCGTCAGGGCTCCAGACACTCAGCTGCCCCGCACCGAAAATTCAGAAAAAAGTTAGTATTTGGCCGAGATACCCTCGATTCTCGTCGGTTCTGACCGTTCTGACCAAGTTGCGGATGAGACCTCAAATTGCAATGCGCGTTTTCGGGAATCGCAGACATTCGGGTCAGACCAGCACAAAAATTGAGGAATCTTGATTCAGAGCCAAGATAGCCAGAAATTCGATATTTTTCAACGGATCTCGGCTATTGATGAACCGATCCTGAAATTTTTGGGTGGGTTCGACAGGGCTCCAGACACTCAGCTGCCCCGCGCCGAAAATTCAGAAAAAAGTTGGTATTTGGCCGAGAAACCCTCGATTCTTGTCGGTTCTGACCGTTCTGACCAAGTTGCGGATGGGACCTCAAATTGCAATGCGCGTTTGTCGGAATCGCAGACATTCAGGTCGGACCAGCAGAAAAATAAGGAATCTTGATTTAGGGACAAGATAGCCAGAAATTCGATAATTTTCAACGGATCTCGGCTATTTATGAACCGATCCTGAAATTCTTGGGTGGGTTCGTCAGGGCTCCAGACACTCAGCCGCCCCGCACCGAAAATTCAGAAAAAAGTTAGTATTTGGCCGAGATACCCTCGATTCTTATCGGTTCTGACCGTTCGGACCAAGTTGCGGATGAGACCTGAAATTGCAATGCGCGTTTTCGGGAATCGCAGACATTCGGGTCAGACCAGCAGAACAATTGAGGAATCTTGATTTAGAGCCAAGATAGCCAGAAATTCGATATTTTTCAACGGATCTCGGCTATTGATGAACCGATCCTGAAATTTTTGGGTGGGTTCGACAGGGCTCCAGACACTCAGCTGCCCCGCGCCGAAAATTCAGAAAAAAGTTGGTATTTGGCCGAGAAACCCTCAATTCTTGTCGGTTCTGACCGTTCGGACCAAGTTGCGGATGAGACCTGAAATTGCAATGCGCGTTTGTCAGAATCGCAGACATTCGGGTCAGACCAGCAGAAAAATTGCGGAATCTTGGTTTGGAGCCAAGATAGCCAGAAATTCGACATTTTTCAACGAATCTCGGCTATTTATGAACCGATCCTGAAATTCTTGGGTGGGTTCGTCAGGGCTCCAGACACTCAGCTGCCCCGCACCGAAAATTCAGAAAAAAGTTAGTATTTGGCCGAGATACCCTCGATTCTCGTCGGTTCTGACCGTTCTGACCAAGTTGCGGATGAGACCTCAAATTGCAGTGCGCCTTTGTCGGAATCACAGACATTCGGGTCAGACCAGCAGAAAAATTGAGGAATCTTGGTTTAGAGCAGAGATAGCCAGAAATTCGACATTTTTCAACGAATCTCGGCTATTTATGAACCGATCCTGAAATTCTTAGGTGGGTTCGTCAGGGCTCCAGACACTCAGCTGCCCCGCACCGAAAATTCAGAAAAAAGTTAGTATTTGGCCGAGATACCCTCGATTCTTATCGGTTCTGACCGTTCGGACCAAGTTGCGGATGAGACCTGAAATTGCAATGCGCGTTTCCCGGAATCGCAGACATTCGGGTCAGACCAGCAGAAAAATTGAGGAATCTTGATTTAGAGCCAAGATAGCCAGAAATTCGACATTTTTCAACGAATCACGGCTATTTATGAACCGATCCTGAAATTCTTGGGTGGGTTCGTCAGGGCTCCAGACACTCAGCTGCCCCGCACCGGAAATTCAGAAAAAAGTTAGTATTTCGCCGAGATACCCTCGATTCTCGTCGGTTCTGACCGTTCTGACCAAGTTGCGGATGAGCCCTCAAATTGCAATGCGCGTTCTCGGGAATCGCAGACATTCGGGTCAGACCAGCAGAAAAATTGAGGAATCTTGATTTAGAGCCAAGATAGCCAGAAATTCGACATTTTTCAACAAATCTCGGCTATTTATGAACCGATCCTGACATTCTTGGGTGGGTTCGTCAGGGCTCCAGACACTCAGCTGCCCCGCACCGAAAATTCAGAAAAAAGTTAGTATTTGGCCGAGATACCCTCGATTCTCGTCGGTTCTGACCGTTCTGACCAAGTTGCGGATGAGACCTCAAATTGCAATGCGCGTTTTCGGGAATCGCAGACATTCGGGTCAGACCAGCACAAAAATTGAGGAATCTTGATTCAGAGCCAAGATAGCCAGAAATTCGATATTTTTCAACGGATCTCGGCTATTGATGAACCGATCCTGAAATTTTTGGGTGGGTTCGACAGGGCTCCAGACACTCAGCTGCCCCGCGCCGAAAATTCAGAAAAAAGTTGGTATTTGGCCGAGAAACCCTCGATTTTTGTCGGTTCTGACCGTTCTGACCAAGTTGCGGATGAGACCTCAAATTGCAATGCGCGTTTGTCGGAATCGCAGACATTCAGGTCGGACCAGCAGAAAAATAAGGAATCTTGATTTAGGGACAAGATAGCCAGAAATTCGATAATTTTCAACGGATCTTGGCTATTTATGAACCGATCCTGAAATTCTTGGGTGGGTTCGTCAGGGCTCCAGACACTCAGCCGCCCCGCACCGAAAATTCAGAAAAAAGTTAGTATTTGGCCGAGATACCCTCGATTCTTATCGGTTCTGACCGTTCGGACCAAGTTGCGGATGAGACCTGAAATTGCAATGCGCGTTTTCGGGAATCGCAGACATTCGGGTCAGACCAGCAGAACAATTGAGGAATCTTGATTTAGAGCCAAGATAGCCAGAAATTCGATATTTTTCAACGGATCTCGGCTATTGATGAACCGATCCTGAGATTTTGGGTGGGTTCGACAGGGCTCCAGACACTCAGCTGCCCCGCGCCAAAAATTCAGAAAAAAGTTGGTATTTGGCCGAGAAACCCTCAATTCTTGTCGGTTCTGACCGTTCGGACCAAGTTGCGGATGAGACCTGAAATTGCAATGCGCGTTTGTCAGAATCGCAGACATTCGGGTCAGACCAGCGGAAAAATTGCGGAATCTTGGTTTGGAGCCAAGATAGCCAGAAATTCGACATTTTTCAACGAATCTCGGCTATTTATGAACCGATCCTGAAATTCTTGGGTGGGTTCGTCAGGGCTCCAGACACTCAGCTGCCCCGCACCAAAAATTCAGAAAAAAGTTAGTATTTGGCTGAGATACCCTTGTTTCTCGTCGGTTCTGACCGTTCTGACCAAGTTGCGGATGAGACCTCAAACTGCAGTGCGCGTTTTCGGGAATCGCAGACATTCGGGTCAGACCAGCAAAAAAATTGAGAAATCTTGATTTAGAGCCAAGATAGCCAGAAATTCGACATTTTTTAACGAATCTCGGCTATTTATGAACCGATCCTGAAATTCTTGAGTGGGTTCGTCAGGGCTCCAGACACTCAGCTGCCCCGCACCGAAAATTCAGGAAAAAGTTAGTATTTGGCCGAGATACCCTCGATTCTTAACGGTTCTGACCGTTCAGACCAAGTTGCGGATGAGACCTGAAATTGCAATGCGCGTTTGTCATAATCGCAGACATTCGGGTCAGACCAGCAGAAAAATTGAGGAATCTTGATTTAGAGCCAAGATAGCCAGAAATTCGACATTTTTCAACGAATCTCGGCTATTTATGAACCGATCCCGAAATTCTTGGGTGGGTTTGTCAGGGCTCCAGACACTCAGCTGCCCCGCACCGAAAATTCAGAAAAAAGTTAGTATTTGGCCGAGATACCCTCGATTCTCGTCGGTTCTGACCGTTCTGACCAAGTTGCGGATGAGACCTCAAATTGCAGTGCGCCTTTGTCGGAATCACAGACATTCGGGTCAGACCAGCAGAAAAATTGAGGAATCTTGGTTTAGAGCCAAGATAGCCAGAAATTCGACATTTTTCAACGAATCTCGGCTATTTATGAACCGATCCTGAAATTCTTGGGTGGGTTCGTCAGGGCTCCAGACACTCAGCTGCCCCGCACCGAAAATTCAGAAAAAAGTTAGTATTTGGCCGAGATACCCTCGATTCTCGTCGGTTCTGACCGTTCTGACCAAGTTGCGGATGGGACCTCAAATTGCAATGCGCGTTTTCGGGAATCGCAGACATTCGGGTCAGACCAGCAGAAAAATTGAGGAATCTTTATTTAGAGCCAAGATAGCCAGAAATTCGACATTTTTCAACGAATCTCGGCTATTTATGAACCGATCCTGAAATTCTTGGGTGGGTTCGTCAGGGCTCCAGACACTCAGCTGCCCCGCACCGAAAATTCAGAAAAAAGTTAGTATTTGGCCGAGATACCCTCGATTCTTATCGGTTCTGACCGTTCGGACCAAGTTGCGGATGAGACCTGAAATTGCAATGCGCGTTTCCCGGAATCGCAGACATTCGGGTCAGACCAGCAGAAATATTGAGGAATCTTGATTTAGAGCCAAGATAGCCAGAAATTCGACATTTTTCAACGAATCACGGCTATTTATGAACCGATCCTGAAATTCTTGGGTGGGTTCGTCAGGGCTCCAGACACTCAGCTGCCCCGCACCAAAAATTCAGAAAAAAGTTAGTATTTGGCTGAGATACCCTTGTTTCTCGTCGGTTCTGACCGTTCTGACCAAGTTGCGGATGAGACCTCAAACTGCAGTGCGCGTTTTCGGGAATCGCAGACATTCGGGTCAGACCAGCAAAAAAATTGAGGAATCTTGATTTAGAGCCAAGATAGCCAGAAATTCGACATTTTTTAACGAATCTCGGCTATTTATGAACCGATCTTGAAATTCTTGAGTGGGTTCGTCAGGGCTCCAGACACTCAGCTGCCCCGCACCGAAAATTCAGGAAAAAGTTAGTATTTGGCCGAGATACCCTCGATTCTTAACGGTTCTGACCGTTCAGACCAAGTTGCGGATGAGACCTGAAATTGCAATGCGCGTTTGTCATAATCGCAGACATTCGGGTCAGACCAGCAGAAAAATTGAGGAATCTTGATTTAGAGCCAAGATAGCCAGAAATTCGACATTTTTCAACGAATCTCGGCTATTTATGAACCGATCCCGGAATTCTTGGGTGGGTTTGTCAGGGCTCCAGACACTCAGCTGCCCCGCACCGAAAATTCAGAAAAAAGTTAGTATTTGGCCGAGATACCCTCGATTCTCGTCGGTTCTGACCGTTCTGACCAAGTTGCGGATGAGACCTCAAATTGCAGTGCGCCTTTGTCGGAATCACAGACATTCGGGTCAGACCAGCAGAAAAATTGAGGAATCTTGGTTTAGAGCCAAGATAGCCAGAAATTCGACATTTTTCAACGAATCTCGGCTATTTATGAACCGATCCTGAAATTCTTGGGTGGGTTCGTCAGGGCTCCAGACACTCAGCTGCCCCGCACCGAAAATTCAGAAAAAAGTTAGTATTTGGCCGAGATACCCTCGATTCTCGTCGGTTCTGACCGTTCTGACCAAGTTGCGGATGGGACCTCAAATTGCAATGCGCGTTTTCGGGAATCGCAGACATTCGGGTCAGACCAGCAGAAAAATTGAGGAATCTTTATTTAGAGCCAAGATAGCCAGAAATTCGACATTTTTCAACGAATCTCGGCTATTTATGAACCGATCCTGAAATTCTTGGGTGGGTTCGTCAGGGCTCCAGACACTCAGCTGCCCCGCACCGAAAATTCAGAAAAAAGTTAGTATTTGGCCGAGATACCCTCGATTCTTATCGGTTCTGACCGTTCGGACCAAGTTGCGGATGAGACCTGAAATTGCAATGCGCGTTTCCCGGAATCGCAGACATTCGGGTCAGACCAGCAGAAATATTGAGGAATCTTGATTTAGAGCCAAGATAGCCAGAAATTCGACATTTTTCAACGAATCACGGCTATTTATGAACCGATCCTGAAATTCTTGGGTGGGTTCGTCAGGGCTCCAGACACTCAGCTGCCCCGCACCGAAAATTCAGAAAAAAGTTAGTATTTCGCCGAGATACCCTCGATTCTCGTCGGTTCTGACCGTTCTGACCAAGTTGCGGATGAGCCCTCAAATTGCAATGCGCGTTTTCGGGAATCGCAGACATTCGGGTCAGACCAGCAGAAAAATTGAGGAATCTTGATTTAGAGACAAGATAGCCAGAAATTCGATATTTTTTAACGGATCTTGGCTATTGATGAACCGATCCTGAAATTTTTGGGTGGGTTCGACAGGGCTCCAGACATTCAGCTGCCCCGCGCTGGAAATTCAGAAAAAAGTTAGTATTTGGCCGAGATACCCTCGATTCTTATCGGTTCTGACCGTTCGGACCTAGTTGCGGATGAGACCTGAAATTGCAATGCGCGTTTGTCGGAATCGCAGACATTCGGGTCAGACCAGCAGAAAAATTGAGGAATCTTGATTTAGAGCCAAGATAGCCAGAAATTCGACATTTTTCAACCAATCTCGGCTATTCATGAACCGATCCTGAAATTCTTGGGTGGGTTCGTCAGGGCTCCAGACACTCAGCTGCCCCGCACCGAAAATTCAGAAAAAAGTTAGTATTTGGCCGAGATGCCCTCGATTCTCGTCGGTTCTGACCGTTCTGACCAAGTTGCGGATGAGACCTCAAATTGCAATGCGCGTTTTCGGGAATCGCAGACATTCGGGTCAGACCAGCAGAAAAATTGAGGAATCTTGATTTAGAGCCAAGATAGCCAGAAATTCGACATTTTTCAACGAATCTCGGCTATTCATGATCCGATCCTGAAATTCTTGTGTGGGTTAGTCAGGGCTCCAGACACTCAGCTGCCCCGCACCGAAAATTCAGAAAAAAGTTAGTATTTGGCCGAGATACCCTCGATTCTTATCGGTTCTGACCGTTCGGACCAAGTTGCGGATGAGACCTGAAATTGCAATGCGCGTTTTCGGGAATCGCAGACATTCGGGTCAGACCAGCAGAAAAATTGAGGAATCTTGATTTAGAGCCAAGATAGCCAGAAATTCGACATTTTTCAACGAATCTCGGCTATTTATAAACCGATCCTGAAATTCTTGGGTGGGTTCGTCAGGGCTCCAGACACTCAGCTGCCCCGCACCGAAAATTCAGAAAAAAGTTAGTATTTGGCCGAGATACCCTCGATTCTCGTCGGTTCTGACCGTTCTGACCAAGCTGCGGATGAGACCTCAATTTGCAGTGCGCGTTTTCGGGAATCGCAGACATTCGGGTCAGACCAGCAGAAAAATTGAGGAATCTTGATTTTGAGCCAAGATAGCCAGAAATTCGACATTTTTCAACGAATCTCGGCTATTTATGAACCGATCCTATAATTCTTGGGTGGGTTCGTCAGGGCTCCAGACACTCAGCTGCCCCGCACCGAAAATTCAGAAAAAAGTTAGTATTTGGCAGAGATACCCTCGATTCTTATCGGTTCTGACCGTTCGGACCAAGTTGCGGATGAGACCTGAAATTGCAATGCGCGTTTGTCGGAATCGCAAACATTCGGGTCAGACCAGCAGAAAAATTGAGGAATCTTGATTTAGAGCCAAGATAGCCAGAAATTCGACATTTTTCAACGAATCTCGGCTATTTATGAACCGATCCTGAAATTCTTGGGTGGGTTCGTCAGGGCTCCAGACACTCAGCTGCCCCGCACCGAAAATTCAGAAAAAAGTTAGTATTTGGCTGAGATACCCTCGATTCTCGTCGGTTCTGACCGTTCTGACCAAGTTGCGGATGAGACCTCAAATTGCAGTGCGCCTTTGTCGAAATCACAGACATTCGGGTCAGACCAGCAGAAAAATTGAGGAATCTTGATTTAGAGCCAAGATAGCCAGAAATTCGACATTTTTCAACGAATCTCGGCTATTTATGAACCGATCCTGAAATTTTTGGGTGGGTTCGACAGGGCTCCAGACACTCAGCTGCCCCGCGCCGAAAATTCAGAAAAAAGTTGGTATTTGGCCGAGAAACCCTCGATTCTTGTCGGTTCTGACCGTTCTGACCAAGTTGCGGATGAGACCTCAAATTGCAATGCGCGTTCGTCGGAATCGCAGACATTCAGGTCGGACCAGCAGAAAAATAAGGAATCTTGATTTAGGGACAAGATAGCCAGAAATTCGATAATTTTCAACGGATCTCGGCTATTTATGAACCGATCCTGAAATTCTTGGGTGGGTCCGTCAGGGCTCCAGACACTCAGCCGCCCCGCACCGAAAATTCAGAAAAAAGTTAGTATTTGGCCGAGATACCCTCGATTCTTATCGGTTCTGACCGTTCGGACCAAGTTGCGGATGAGACCTGAAATTGCAATGCGCGTTTTCGGGAATCGCAGACATTCGGGTCAGACCAGCAGAACAATTGAGGAATCTTGATTTAGAGCCAAGATAGCCAGAAATTCGATATTTTTCAACGGATCTCGGCTATTGATGAACCGATCCCGAAATTTTTGGGTGGGTTCGACAGGGCTCCAGACACTCAGCTGCCCCGCGCCGAAAATTCAGAAAAAAGTTGGTATTTGGCCGAGAAACCCTCAATTCTTGTCGGTTCTGACCGTTCGGACCAAGTTGCGGATGAGACCTGAAATTGCAATGCGCGTTTGTCAGAATCGCAGACATTCGGGTCAGACCAGCAGAAAAATTGCGGAATCTTGGTTTGGAGCCAAGATAGCCAGAAATTCGACATTTTTCAACGAATCTCGGCTATTTATGAACCGATCCTGAAATTCTTGGGTGGGTTCGTCAGGGCTCCAGACACTCAGCTGCCCCGCACCAAAAATTCAGAAAAAAGTTAGTATTTGGCTGAGATACCCTCGATTCTCGTCGGTTCTGACCGTTCTGACCAAGTTGCGGATGAGACCTCAAACTGCAGTGCGCGTTTTCGGGAATCGCAGACATTCGGGTCAGACCAGCAAAAAAATTGAGGAATCTTGATTTAGAGCCAAGATAGCCAGAAATTCGACATTTTTTAACGAATCTCGGCTATTTATGAACCGATCCTGAAATTCTTGAGTGGGTTCGTCAGGGCTCCAGACACTCAGCTGCCCCGCACCGAAAATTCAGGAAAAAGTTAGTATTTGGCCGAGATACCCTCGATTCTTAACGGTTCTGACCGTTCAGACCAAGTTGCGGATGAGACCTGAAATTGCAATGCGCGTTTGTCATAATCGCAGACATTCGGGTCAGACCAGCAGAAAAATTGAGGAATCTTGATTTAGAGCCAAGATAGCCAGAAATTCGACATTTTTCAACGAATCTCGGCTATTTATGAACCGATCCCGAAATTCTTGGGTGGGTTCGTCAGGGCTCCAGACACTCAGCTGCCCCGCACCGAAAATTCAGAAAAAAGTTAGTATTTGGCCGAGATACCCTCGATTCTCGTCGGTTCTGACCGTTCTGACCAAGTTGCGGATGAGACCTCGAATTGCAGTGCGCCTTTGTCGGAATCACAGACATTCGGGTCAGACCAGCAGAAAAATTGAGGAATTTTGGTTTAGAGCCAAGATAGCCAGAAATTCGACATTTTTCAACGAATCTCGGCTATTTATGAACCGATCCTGAAATTCTAGGGTGGGTTCGTCAGGGCTCCAGACACTCAGCTGCCCCGCACCGAAAATTCAGAAAAAAGTTAGTATTTGGCCGAGATACCCTCGATTCTCGTCGGTTCTGACCGTTCTGACCAAGTTGCGGATGGGACCTCAAATTGCAATGCGCGTTTTCGGGAATCGCAGACATTCAGGTCAGACCAGCAGAAAAATTGAGGAATCTTTATTTAGAGCCAAGATAGCCAGAAATTCGACATTTTTCAACGAATCTTGGCTATTTATGAACCGATCCTGAAATTCTTGGGTGGGTTCGTCAGGGCTCCAGACACTCAGCTGCCCCGCACCGAAAATTCAGAAAAAAGTTAGTATTTGGCCGAGATACCCTCGATTCTTATCGGTTCTGACCGTTCGGACCAAGTTGCGGATGAGACCTGAAATTGCAATGCGCGTTTCCCGGAATCGCAGACATTCGGGTCAGACCAGCAGAAAAATTGAGGAATCTTGATTTAGAGCCAAGATAGCCAGAAATTCGACATTTTTCAACGAATCACGGCTATTTATGAACCGATCCTGAAATTCTTGGGTGGGTTCGTCAGGGCTCCAGACACTCAGCTGCCCCGCACCGAAAATTCAGAAAAAAGTTAGTATTTGGCCGAGATACCCTCGATTCTCGTCGGTTCTGACCGTTCTGACCAAGTTGCGGATGAGCCCTCAAATTGCAATGCGCGTTTTCGGGAATCGCAGACATTCGGGTCAGACCAGCAGAAAAATAGAGGAATCTTGATTTAGAGCCAAGATAGCCAGAAATTCGACATTTTTCAACGAATCTCGGCTATTTATGAACCGATCCTGACATTCTTGGGTGGGTTCGTCAGGGCTCCAGACACTCAGCTGCCCCGCACCAAAAATTCAGAAAAAAGTTAGTATTTGGCCGAGATACCCTCGATTCTCGTCGGTTCTGACCGTTCTGACCAAGTTGCGGATGAGACCACAAATTGCAATGCGCGTTTTCGGGAATCGCAGACATTCGGGTCAGACCAGCACAAAAATTGAGGAATCTTGATTCAGAGCCAAGATAGCCAGAAATTCGATATTTTTCAACGGATCTCGGCTATTGATGAACCGATCCTGAAATTTTTGGGTGGGTTCGACAGGGCTCCAGACACTCAGCTGCCCCGCGCCGAAAATTCAGAAAAAAGTTGGTATTTGGCCGAGAAACCCTCGATTCTTGTCGGTTCTGACCGTTCCGACCAAGTTGCGGATGAGACCTCGAATTGCAATGCGCGTTTGTCGGAATCGCAGACATTCAGGTCGGACCAGCAGAAAAATAAGGAATCTTGATTTAGGGACAAGATAGCCAGAAATTCGATAATTTTCAACGGATCTCGGCTATTTATGAACCGATCCTGAAATTCTTGGGTGGGTTCGTCAGGGCTCCAGACACTCAGCCGCCCCGCACCAAAATTCAGAAAAAAGTTAGTATTTGGCCGAGATACCCTCGATTCTTATCGGTTCTGACCGTTCGGACCAAGTTGCGGATGAGACCTGAAATTGCAATGCGCGTTTTCGGGAATCGCAGACATTCGGGTCAGACCAGCAGAACAATTGAGGAATCTTGATTTAGAGCCAAGATAGCCAGAAATTCGATATTTTTCAACGGATCTCGGCTATTGATGAACCGATCCTGAAATTTTTGGGTGGGTTCGACAGGGCTCCAGACACTCAGCTGCCCCGCGCCGAAAATTCAGAAAAAAGTTGGTATTTGGCCGAGAAACCCTCAATTCTTGTCGGTTCTGACCGTTCGGACCAAGTTGCGGATGAGACCTGAAATTGCAATGCGCGTTTGTCAGAATCGCAGACATTCGGGTCAGACCAGCAGAAAAATTGCGGAATCTTGGTTTGGAGCCAAGATAGCCAGAAATTCGACATTTTTCAACGAATCTCGGCTATTTATGAACCGATCCTGAAATTCTTGGGTGGGTTCGTCAGGGCTCCAGACACTCAGCTGCGCCGCACCAAAAATTCAGAAAAAAGTTAGTATTTGGCTGAGATACCCTTGTTTCTCGTCGGTTCTGACCGTTCTGACCAAGTTGCGGATGAGACCTCAAACTGCAGTGCGCGTTTTCGGGAATCGCAGACATTCGGGTCAGACCAGCAAAAAAATTGAGGAATCTTGATTTAGAGCCAAGATAGCCAGAAATTCGACATTTTTTAACGAATCTCGGCTATTTATGAACCGATCCTGAAATTCTTGAGTGGGTTCGTCAGGGCTCCAGACACTCAGCTGCCCCGCACCGAAAATTCAGGAAAAAGTTAGTATTTGGCCGAGATACCCTCGATTCTTAACGGTTCTGACCGTTCAGACCAAGTTGCGGATGAGACCTGAAATTGCAATGCGCGTTTGTCATAATCGCAGACATTCGGGTCAGACCAGCAGAAAAATTGAGGAATCTTGATTTAGAGCCAAGATAGCCAGAAATTCGACATTTTTCAACGAATCTCGGCTATTTATGAACCGATCCCGAGATTCCTGGGTGGGTTTGTCAGGGCTCCAGACACTCAGCTGCCCCGCACCGAAAATTCAGAAAAAAGTTAGTATTTGGCCGAGATACCCTCGATTCTCGTCGGTTCTGACCGTTCTGACCAAGTTGCGGATGAGACCTCAAATTGCAGTGCGCCTTTGTCGGAATCACAGACATTCGGGTCAGACCAGCAGAAAAATTGAGGAATCTTGGTTTAGAGCCAAGATAGCCAGAAATTCGACATTTTTCAACGAATCTCGGCTATTTATGAACCGATTCTGAAATTCTTGGGTGGGTTCGTCAGGGCTCCAGACACTCAGCTGCCCCGCACCGAAAATTCAGAAAAAAGTTAGTATTTGGCCGAGATACCCTCGATTCTCGTCGGTTCTGACCGTTCTGACCAAGTAGCGGATGGGACCTCAAATTGCAATGCGCGTTTTCGGGAATCGCAGACATTCGGGTCAGACCAGCAGAAAAATTGAGGAATCTTTATTTAGAGCCAAGATAGCCAGAAATTCGATATTTTTCAACGGATCTCGGCTATTTATGAACCGATCCTGAAATTTTTTGTTGGGTTCGACAGGGCTCCAGACACTCAGCCGCCCCGCACCGAAAATTCAGAAAAAAGTTAGTATTTGGCCGAGATACCCTCGATTCTTATCGGTTCTGACCGTTCGGACCAAGTTGCGGATGAGACCTGAAATTGCAATGCGCGTTTGTCGGAATCGCCGACATTCGGTTCAGACCAGCAGAAAAATTGAGGAATCTTGATTTAGAGCTAAGATAGCCAGAAATTCGACATTTTTCAACGAATCTCGGCTATTTATGAACCGATCCTGAAATTCTTGGGTGGGTTCGTCAGGGCTCCAGACACTCAGCTGCCCCGCACCGAAAATTCAGAAAAAAGTTAGTATTTGGCCGAGATACCCTCGATTCTCGTCGGTTCTGACCGTTCTGACCAAGTTGCGGATGAGACCTCAAATTGCAGTGCGCCTTTGTCGGAATCGCAGACATTCGGGTCAGACCAGCAGAAAAATTGAGGAATCTTGGTTTAGAGCCAAGATAGCCAGAAATTCGACATTTTTCAACGAATCTCGGCTATTTATGAACCGATCCTGAAATTCTTGGGTGGGTTCGTCAGGGCTCCAGACACTCAGCTGCCTCGCACCGAAAATTCAGAAAAAAGTTAGTATTTGGCCGAGATACCCTCGATTCTTGTCGGTTCTGACCGTTCTGACCAAGTTGCGGATGAGACCTCAAATTGCAGTGCGCCTTTGTCGGAATCGCAGACATTCGGGTCAGACCAGCAGAAAAATTGAGGAATCTTGGTTTAGAGCCAAGATAGCCAGAAATTCGACATTTTTCAACGAATCTCAGCTATTTATGAACCGATCCTGGAATTCTTGGGTGGGTTCGTCAGGGCTCCAGACACTCAGCTGCCCCGCACCGAAAATTCAGAAAAAAGTTAGTATTTGGCCGAGATACCCTCGATTCTTATCGGTTCTGACCGTTCGGACCAAGTTGCGGATGAGACCTCAAATTGCAATGCGCGTTTTCGGGAATCGCAGACATTCGGGTCAGACCAGCAGAAAAATTGAGGAATCTTGATTTAGAGCCAAGATAGCCAGAAATTCGACATTTTTCGAAGAATCTCGGCTATTTATGAACCGATCCTGGAATTCTTGGGTGGGTTTGACAGGGCTCCAGACACTCAGCTGCCCCGCGCCGAAAATTTGGAAAAAAGTTGGTATTTGGCCGAGAAACCCTCGATTCTTGTCGGTTCTGACCGTTCTGACCAAGTTGCGGATGAGACCTCAAATTGCAATGCGCGTTTGTCAGAATCGCAGACATTCAGGTCGGACCAGCAGAAAAATTGAGGAATCTTGATTTAGGGACAAGATAGCCAGAAATTCGACATTTTCCAACGGATCTCGGCTATTTATGAACCGATCCTGAAATTCTTGGGCGGGTTCGACAGGGCTCCAGACACTCAGCCGCCTCGCACCGATAATTCGGAAAAAAGTTAGTATTTGGCCGAGATACCCTCGATTCTTATCGGTTCTGACCGTTCGGACCAAGTTGCGGATGAGACCTGAAATTGCAATGCGCGTTTGTCGGAATCGCAGACATTCGGGTCAGACCAGCAGAAAAATTGAGGAATCTTGGTTTAGAGCCAAGATAGCCAGAAATTCGACATTTTTCAACGAATCTCGGCTATTTATGAACCGATCCTGAAATTCTTGGGTGGGTTCGTCAGGGCTCCAGACACTCAGCTGCCCCGCACCGAAAATTCAGGAAAAAGTTAGTATTTGGCCGAGATACCCTTGATTCTCGTCGGTTCTGACCGTTCTGACCAAGTTGCGGATGAGACCTCGAATTGCAGTGCGCGTTTTCGGGAATCGCAGACATTCGGGTCAGACCAGCAGAAAAATTGAGGAATCTTGATTTAGAGCCAAGATAGCCAGAAATTCGATATTTTTCAACGGATCTCGGCTATTTATGAACCGATCCTGAAATTTCTGGGTGGGTTCGACAGGGCTCCAGACACTCAGCTGCCCCGCGCCGAAAATTCAGAAAAAAGTTGGTATTTGGCCGAGAAACCCTCGATTCTTGTCGTGTCTTAACGTTCTGACCAAGTTGCGGTTAAGACCTCAAATTGCAATGCGCGTTTGTCGGAATCGCAGACATTCAGGTCGGACCAGCAGAAAAATAAGGAATCTTGATTTAGGGACAAGATATCCAGAAATTCGATAATTTTCAACGGATCTCGGCTATTTATGAACCGATCCTGAAATTCTTGGGTGGGTTCGACAGGGCTCCAGACACTCAGCTGCCCCGCACCGAAAATTCAGAAAAAAGTTAGTATTTGGCCGAGATACCCTCGATTCTCGTCGGTTCTGACCGTTCTGACCAAGTTGCGGATGAGACCTCAAATTGCAGTGCGCCTTTGTCGGAATCACAGACATTCGGGTCAGACCAGCAGAAAAATTGAGGAATCTTGGTTTAGAGCCAAGATAGCCAGAAATTCGACATTTTTCAACGAATCTCGGCTATTTATGAACCGATTCTGAAATTCTTGGGTGGGTTCGTCAGGGCTCCAGACACTCAGCTGCCCCGCACCGAAAATTCAGAAAAAAGTTAGTATTTGGCCGAGATACCCTCGATTCTCGTCGGTTCTGACCGTTCTGACCAAGTAGCGGATGGGACCTCAAATTGCAATGCGCGTTTTCGGGAATCGCAGACATTCGGGTCAGACCAGCAGAAAAATTGAGGAATCTTTATTTAGAGCCAAGATAGCCAGAAATTCGATATTTTTCAACGGATCTCGGCTATTTATGAACCGATCCTGAAATTTTTTGTTGGGTTCGACAGGGCTCCAGACACTCAGCCGCCCCGCACCGAAAATTCAGAAAAAAGTTAGTATTTGGCCGAGATACCCTCGATTCTTATCGGTTCTGACCGTTCGGACCAAGTTGCGGATGAGACCTGAAATTGCAATGCGCGTTTGTCGGAATCGCCGACATTCGGTTCAGACCAGCAGAAAAATTGAGGAATCTTGATTTAGAGCTAAGATAGCCAGAAATTCGACATTTTTCAACGAATCTCGGCTATTTATGAACCGATCCTGAAATTCTTGGGTGGGTTCGTCAGGGCTCCAGACACTCAGCTGCCCCGCGCCGAAAATTCAGAAAAAAGTTGGTATTTGGCCGAGAAACCCTCGATTCTTGTCGGTTCTGACCGTTCCGACCAAGTTGCGGATGAGACCTCGAATTGCAATGCGCGTTTGTCGGAATCGCAGACATTCAGGTCGGACCAGCAGAAAAATAAGGAATCTTGATTTAGGGACAAGATAGCCAGAAATTCGATAATTTTCAACGGATCTCGGCTATTTATGAACCGATCCTGAAATTCTTGGGTGGGTTCGTCAGGGCTCCAGACACTCAGCCGCCCCGCACCAAAATTCGGAAAAAAGTTAGTATTTGGCCGAGATACCCTCGATTCTTATCGGTTCTGACCGTTCGGACCAAGTTGCGGATGAGACCTGAAATTGCAATGCGCGTTTTCGGGAATCGCAGACATTCGGGTCAGACCAGCAGAACAATTGAGGAATCTTGATTTAGAGCCAAGATAGCCAGAAATTCGATATTTTTCAACGGATCTCGGCTATTGATGAACCGATCCTGAAATTTTTGGGTGGGTTCGACAGGGCTCCAGACACTCAGCTGCCCCGCGCCGAAAATTCAGAAAAAAGTTGGTATTTGGCCGAGAAACCCTCAATTCTTGTCGGTTCTGACCGTTCGGACCAAGTTGCGGATGAGACCTGAAATTGCAATGCGCGTTTGTCAGAATCGCAGACATTCGGGTCAGACCAGCAGAAAAATTGCGGAATCTTGGTTTGGAGCCAAGATAGCCAGAAATTCGACATTTTTCAACGAATCTCGGCTATTTATGAACCGATCCTGAAATTCTTGGGTGGGTTCGTCAGGGCTCCAGACACTCAGCTGCGCCGCACCAAAAATTCAGAAAAAAGTTAGTATTTGGCTGAGATACCCTTGTTTCTCGTCGGTTCTGACCGTTCTGACCAAGTTGCGGATGAGACCTCAAACTGCAGTGCGCGTTTTCGGGAATCGCAGACATTCGGGTCAGACCAGCAAAAAAATTGAGGAATCTTGATTTAGAGCCAAGATAGCCAGAAATTCGACATTTTTTAACGAATCTCGGCTATTTATGAACCGATCCTGAAATTCTTGAGTGGGTTCGTCAGGGCTCCAGACACTCAGCTGCCCCGCACCGAAAATTCAGGAAAAAGTTAGTATTTGGCCGAGATACCCTCGATTCTTAACGGTTCTGACCGTTCAGACCAAGTTGCGGATGAGACCTGAAATTGCAATGCGCGTTTGTCATAATCGCAGACATTCGGGTCAGACCAGCAGAAAAATTGAGGAATCTTGATTTAGAGCCAAGATAGCCAGAAATTCGACATTTTTCAACGAATCTCGGCTATTTATGAACCGATCCCGAGATTCCTGGGTGGGTTTGTCAGGGCTCCAGACACTCAGCTGCCCCGCACCGAAAATTCAGAAAAAAGTTAGTATTTGGCCGAGATACCCTCGATTCTCGTCGGTTCTGACCGTTCTGACCAAGTTGCGGATGAGACCTCAAATTGCAGTGCGCCTTTGTCGGAATCACAGACATTCGGGTCAGACCAGCAGAAAAATTGAGGAATCTTGGTTTAGAGCCAAGATAGCCAGAAATTCGACATTTTTCAACGAATCTCGGCTATTTATGAACCGATTCTGAAATTCTTGGGTGGGTTCGTCAGGGCTCCAGACACTCAGCTGCCCCGCACCGAAAATTCAGAAAAAAGTTAGTATTTGGCCGAGATACCCTCGATTCTCGTCGGTTCTGACCGTTCTGACCAAGTAGCGGATGGGACCTCAAATTGCAATGCGCGTTTTCGGGAATCGCAGACATTCGGGTCAGACCAGCAGAAAAATTGAGGAATCTTTATTTAGAGCCAAGATAGCCAGAAATTCGATATTTTTCAACGGATCTCGGCTATTTATGAACCGATCCTGAAATTTTTTGTTGGGTTCGACAGGGCTCCAGACACTCAGCCGCCCCGCACCGAAAATTCAGAAAAAAGTTAGTATTTGGCCGAGATACCCTCGATTCTTATCGGTTCTGACCGTTCGGACCAAGTTGCGGATGAGACCTGAAATTGCAATGCGCGTTTGTCGGAATCGCCGACATTCGGTTCAGACCAGCAGAAAAATTGAGGAATCTTGATTTAGAGCTAAGATAGCCAGAAATTCGACATTTTTCAACGAATCTCGGCTATTTATGAACCGATCCTGAAATTCTTGGGTGGGTTCGTCAGGGCTCCAGACACTCAGCTGCCCCGCACCGAAAATTCAGAAAAAAGTTAGTATTTGGCCGAGATACCCTCGATTCTCGTCGGTTCTGACCGTTCTGACCAAGTTGCGGATGAGACCTCAAATTGCAGTGCGCCTTTGTCGGAATCGCAGACATTCGGGTCAGACCAGCAGAAAAATTGAGGAATCTTGGTTTAGAGCCAAGATAGCCAGAAATTCGACATTTTTCAACGAATCTCGGCTATTTATGAACCGATCCTGAAATTCTTGGGTGGGTTCGTCAGGGCTCCAGACACTCAGCTGCCTCGCACCGAAAATTCAGAAAAAAGTTAGTATTTGGCCGAGATACCCTCGATTCTTGTCGGTTCTGACCGTTCTGACCAAGTTGCGGATGAGACCTCAAATTGCAGTGCGCCTTTGTCGGAATCGCAGACATTCGGGTCAGACCAGCAGAAAAATTGAGGAATCTTGGTTTAGAGCCAAGATAGCCAGAAATTCGACATTTTTCGAAGAATCTCGGCTATTTATGAACCGATCCTGGAATTCTTGGGTGGGTTTGTCAGGGCTCCAGACACTCAGCTGCCCCGCGCCGAAAATTTGGAAAAAAGTTGGTATTTGGCCGAGAAACCCTCGATTCTTGTCGGTTCTGACCGTTCTGACCAAGTTGCGGATGAGACCTCAAATTGCAATGCGCGTTTGTCAGAATCGCAGACATTCAGGTCGGACCAGCAGAAAAATTGAGGAATCTTGATTTAGGGACAAGATAGCCAGAAATTCGACATTTTCCAACGGATCTCGGCTATTTATGAACCGATCCTGAAATTCTTGGGCGGGTTCGACAGGGCTCCAGACACTCAGCCGCCTCGCACCGATAATTCGGAAAAAAGTTAGTATTTGGCCGAGATACCCTCGATTCTTATCGGTTCTGACCGTTCGGACCAAGTTGCGGATGAGACCTGAAATTGCAATGCGCGTTTGTCGGAATCGCAGACATTCGGGTCAGACCAGCAGAAAAATTGAGGAATCTTGGTTTAGAGCCAAGATAGCCAGAAATTCGACATTTTTCAACGAATCTCGGCTATTTATGAACCGATCCTGAAATTCTTGGGTGGGTTCGTCAGGGCTCCAGACACTCAGCTGCCCCGCACCGAAAATTCAGGAAAAAGTTAGTATTTGGCCGAGATACCCTTGATTCTCGTCGGTTCTGACCGTTCTGACCAAGTTGCGGATGAGACCTCGAATTGCAGTGCGCGTTTTCGGGAATCGCAGACATTCGGGTCAGACCAGCAGAAAAATTGAGGAATCTTGATTTAGAGCCAAGATAGCCAGAAATTCGATATTTTTCAACGGATCTCGGCTATTTATGAACCGATCCTGAAATTTCTGGGTGGGTTCGACAGGGCTCCAGACACTCAGCTGCCCCGCGCCGAAAATTCAGAAAAAAGTTGGTATTTGGCCGAGAAACCCTCGATTCTTGTCGTGTCTTAACGTTCTGACCAAGTTGCGGTTAAGACCTAAAATTGCAATGCGCGTTTGTCGGAATCGCAGACATTCAGGTCGGACCAGCAGAAAAATAAGGAATCTTGATTTAGGGACAAGATATCCAGAAATTCGATAATTTTCAACGGATCTCGGCTATTTATGAACCGATCCTGAAATTCTTGGGTGGGTTCGACAGGGCTCCAGACACTCAGCCGCCCCGCACCGAAAATTCAGAAAAAAGTTAGTATTTGGCCGAGATACCCTCGATTCTTATCGGTTCTGACCGTTCGGACCAAGATGCGGATGAGACCTGAAATTGCAATGCGCGTTTGTCGGAATCGCAGACATTCGGGTCAGACCAGCAGAAAAATTAAGGAATCTTGGTTTAGAGCCAAGATAGCCAGAAATTCGACATTTTTCAACGAATCTCGGCTATTTATGAACCGATCCTGAAATTCTTGGGTGGGTTCGTCAGGGCTCCAGACACTCAGCTGCCCCGCACCGAAAATTCAGAAAAAAGTTAGTATTTGGTCGCGATACCCTCGATTCTCGTCGGTTCTGACCGTTCTGACCAAGTTGCGGATGAGACCTTAAATTGCAGTGCGCGTTTTCGTGAATCGCAGACATTAGGGTCAGACCAGCAGAGAAATTGAGGAATCTTGATTCAGAGCCAAGATAGCCAGAAATTCGACATTTTTCAACGAATCTCGGCTATTTATGAACCGATCCTGAAATTCTTGGGTGAGTTCGTCAGGGCTCCAGACACTCAGCTGCCCCGCACCGAAAATTCAGAAAAAAGTGAGTATTTGGCCGAGATACCCTCGATTCTTGTCGGTTCCGACCGTTCTGACCAAGTTGCGGATGAGACCTCAAATTGCAATGCCCGTTTGTCGGAATCGCAGACATTCAGGTCGGACCTGCAGAAAAATTGAGGAATCTTGATTCAGAGACAAGATAGCCAGAAATTCGATATTTTTCTACGGATCTCGGCTATTTATGAACCGATCCTGAAATTTTTGGGTGGGTTCGACAGGGCTCCAGACGCTCAGCTGCCCCGCGCCGAAAATTTAGAAAAAAGTTGGTATTTGGCCGAGAAACCCTCGATTCTTGTCGGTTCTGACCGTTCTGACCAAGTTGCGGATGAGACCTGAAATTGCAATGCGCGTTTTCGGGAATCGCAGACATTCGGGTCAGACCAGCAGAAAAATTGAGGAATCTTGATTTAGAGCCAAGATAGCCAGAAATTCGACATTTTTCAACGAATCTCGGCTATTTATGAACCGATCCTGAAATTCTTGGGTGGGTTCGTCAGGGCTCCAGACACACAGCTGCCCCGCTCCGAAAATTCAGAAAAAAGTTAGTATTTGGCCGAGATACCCTCGATTCTCGTCGGTTCTGACCGTTCTGACCAAGTTGCGAATGAGACCTCAAATTGCAATGCGCGTTTTCGGAAATCGCGGACATTCGGGTCAGACCAGCACAAAAATTGAGGAATCTGGATTTAGAGCCAAGATAGCCAGAAATTCGATATTTTTCAACGGATCTCGGCTATTTATGAACCGATCCTGAAATTTTTTGTTGGGTTCGACAGGGCTCCAGACACTCAGCCGCCCCGCACCGAAAATTCAGAAAAAAGTTAGTATTTGGCCGAGATACCCTCGATTCTTATCGGTTCTGACCGTTCGGACCAAGTTGCGGATGAGACCTGAAATTGCAATGCGCGTTTGTCGGAATCGCCGACATTCGGGTCAGACCAGCAGAAAAATTGAGGAATCTTGATTTAGGGACAAGATAGCCAGAAATTCGATATTTTTCAACGGATCTCGGCTATTTATGAACCGATCCTGAAATTTCTGGGTGGGTTCGACAGGGCTCCAGACACTCAGCTGCCCCGCGCCGAAAATTCAGAAAAAAGTTGGTATTTGGCCGAGAAACCCTCGATTCTTGTCGTGTCTTAACGTTCTGACCAAGTTGCGGTTAAGACCTAAAATTGCAATGCGCGTTTGTCGGAATCGCAGACATTCAGGTCGGACCAGCAGAAAAATAAGGAATCTTGATTTAGGGACAAGATATCCAGAAATTCGATAATTTTCAACGGATCTCGGCTATTTATGAACCGATCCTGAAATTCTTGGGTGGGTTCGACAGGGCTCCAGACACTCAGCCGCCCCGCACCGAAAATTCAGAAAAAAGTTAGTATTTGGCCGAGATACCCTCGATTCTTATCGGTTCTGACCGTTCGGACCAAGATGCGGATGAGACCTGAAATTGCAATGCGCGTTTGTCGGAATCGCAGACATTCGGGTCAGACCAGCAGAAAAATTAAGGAATCTTGGTTTAGAGCCAAGATAGCCAGAAATTCGACATTTTTCAACGAATCTCGGCTATTTATGAACCGATCCTGAAATTCTTGGGTGGGTTCGTCAGGGCTCCAGACACTCAGCTGCCCCGCACCGAAAATTCAGAAAAAAGTTAGTATTTGGTCGCGATACCCTCGATTCTCGTCGGTTCTGACCGTTCTGACCAAGTTGCGGATGAGACCTTAAATTGCAGTGCGCGTTTTCGTGAATCGCAGACATTAGGGTCAGACCAGCAGAGAAATTGAGGAATCTTGATTCAGAGCCAAGATAGCCAGAAATTCGACATTTTTCAACGAATCTCGGCTATTTATGAACCGATCCTGAAATTCTTGGGTGAGTTCGTCAGGGCTCCAGACACTCAGCTGCCCCGCACCGAAAATTCAGAAAAAAGTGAGTATTTGGCCGAGATACCCTCGATTCTTGTCGGTTCCGACCGTTCTGACCAAGTTGCGGATGAGACCTCAAATTGCAATGCCCGTTTGTCGGAATCGCAGACATTCAGGTCGGACCTGCAGAAAAATTGAGGAATCTTGATTCAGAGACAAGATAGCCAGAAATTCGATATTTTTCTACGGATCTCGGCTATTTATGAACCGATCCTGAAATTTTTGGGTGGGTTCGACAGGGCTCCAGACGCTCAGCTGCCCCGCGCCGAAAATTTAGAAAAAAGTTGGTATTTGGCCGAGAAACCCTCGATTCTTGTCGGTTCTGACCGTTCTGACCAAGTTGCGGATGAGACCTGAAATTGCAATGCGCGTTTTCGGGAATCGCAGACATTCGGGTCAGACCAGCAGAAAAATTGAGGAATCTTGATTTAGAGCCAAGATAGCCAGAAATTCGACATTTTTCAACGAATCTCGGCTATTTATGAACCGATCCTGAAATTCTTGGGTGGGTTCGTCAGGGCTCCAGACACACAGCTGCCCCGCTCCGAAAATTCAGAAAAAAGTTAGTATTTGGCCGAGATACCCTCGATTCTCGTCGGTTCTGACCGTTCTGACCAAGTTGCGAATGAGACCTCAAATTGCAATGCGCGTTTTCGGAAATCGCGGACATTCGGGTCAGACCAGCACAAAAATTGAGGAATCTGGATTTAGAGCCAAGATAGCCAGAAATTCGATATTTTTCAACGGATCTCGGCTATTTATGAACCGATCCTGAAATTTTTTGTTGGGTTCGACAGGGCTCCAGACACTCAGCCGCCCCGCACCGAAAATTCAGAAAAAAGTTAGTATTTGGCCGAGATACCCTCGATTCTTATCGGTTCTGACCGTTCGGACCAAGTTGCGGATGAGACCTGAAATTGCAATGCGCGTTTGTCGGAATCGCCGACATTCGGGTCAGACCAGCAGAAAAATTGAGGAATCTTGATTTAGAGCTAAGATAGCCAGAAATTCGACATTTTTCAACGAATCTCGGCTATTTATGAACCGATCCTGAAATTCTTGGGTGGGTTCGTCAGGGCTCCAGACACTCAGCTGCCCCGCACCGAAAATTCAGAAAAAAGTTAGTATTTGGCCGAGATACCCTCGATTCTCGTCGGTTCTGACCGTTCTGACCAAGTTGCGGATGAGACCTCAAATTGCAGTGCGCCTTTGTCGGAATCGCAGACATTCGGGTCAGACCAGCAGAAAAATTGAGGAATCTTGGTTTAGAGCCAAGATAGCCAGAAATTCGACATTTTTCAACGAATCTCGGCTATTTATGAACCGATCCTGAAATTCTTGGGTGGGTTCGTCAGGGCTCCAGACACTCAGCTGCCTCGCACCGAAAATTCAGAAAAAAGTTAGTATTTGGCCGAGATACCCTCGATTCTTGTCGGTTCTGACCGTTCTGACCAAGTTGCGGATGAGACCTCAAATTGCAGTGCGCCTTTGTCGGAATCGCAGACATTCGGGTCAGACCAGCAGAAAAATTGAGGAATCTTGGTTTAGAGCCAAGATAGCCAGAAATTCGACATTTTTCAACGAATCTCAGCTATTTATGAACCGATCCTGGAATTCTTGGGTGGGTTCGTCAGGGCTCCAGACACTCAGCTGCCCCGCACCGAAAATTCAGAAAAAAGTTAGTATTTGGCCGAGATACCCTCGATTCTTATCGGTTCTGACCGTTCGGACCAAGTTGCGGATGAGACCTCAAATTGCAATGCGCGTTTTCGGGAATCGCAGACATTCGGGTCAGACCAGCAGAAAAATTGAGGAATCTTGATTTAGAGCCAAGATAGCCAGAAATTCGACATTTTTCGAAGAATCTCGGCTATTTATGAACCGATCCTGAAATTCTTGGGTGGGTTTGACAGGGCTCCAGACACTCAGCTGCCCCGCTCCGAAAATTTGGAAAAAAGTTGGTATTTGGCCGAGAAACCCTCGATTCTTGTCGGTTCTGACCGTTCTGACCAAGTTGCGGATGAGACCTCGAATTGCAATGCGCGTTTGTCGGAATCGCAGACATTCAGGTCGGACCAGCAGAAAAATAAGGAATCTTGATTTAGGGACAAGATAGCCAGAAATTCGATAATTTTCAACGGATCTCGGCTATTTATGAACCGATCCTGGAATTCTTGGGTGGGTTCGTCAGGGCTCCAGACACTCAGCCGCCCCGCACCAAAATTCAGAAAAAAGTTAGTATTTGGCCGAGATACCCTCGATTCTTATCGGTTCTGACCGTTCGGACCAAGTTGCGGATGAGACCTGAAATTGCAATGCGCGTTTTCGGGAATCGCAGACATTCGGGTCAGACCAGCAGAACAATTGAGGAATCTTGATTTAGAGCCAAGATAGCCAGAAATTCGATATTTTTCAACGGATCTCGGCTATTGATGAACCGATCCTGAAATTTTTGGGTGGGTTCGACAGGGCTCCAGACACTCAGCTGCCCCGCGCCGAAAATTCAGAAAAAAGTTGGTATTTGGCCGAGAAACCCTCAATTCTTGTCGGTTCTGACCGTTCGGACCAAGTTGCGGATGAGACCTGAAATTGCAATGCGCGTTTGTCAGAATCGCAGACATTCGGGTCAGACCAGCAGAAAAATTGCGGAATCTTGGTTTGGAGCCAAGATAGCCAGAAATTCGACATTTTTCAACGAATCTCGGCTATTTATGAACCGATCCTGAAATTCTTGGGTGGGTTCGTCAGGGCTCCAGACGCTCAGCTGCCCCGCACCAAAAATTCAGAAAAAAGTTAGTATTTGGCTGAGATACCCTTGTTTCTCGTCGGTTCTGACCGTTCTGACCAAGTTGCGGATGAGACCTCAAACTGCAGTGCGCGTTTTCGGGAATCGCAGACATTCGGGTCAGACCAGCAAAAAAATTGAGGAATCTTGATTTAGAGCCAAGATAGCCAGAAATTCGACATTTTTTAACGAATCTCGGCTATTTATGAACCGATCCTGAAATTCTTGAGTGGGTTCGTCAGGGCTCCAGACACTCAGCTGCCCCGCACCGAAAATTCAGGAAAAAGTTAGTATTTGGCCGAGATACCCTCGATTCTTAACGGTTCTGACCGTTCAGACCAAGTTGCGGATGAGACCTGAAATTGCAATGCGCGTTTGTCATAATCGCAGACATTCGGGTCAGACCAGCAGAAAAATTGAGGAATCTTGATTTAGAGCCAAGATAGCCAGAAATTCGACATTTTTCAACGAATCTCGGCTATTTATGAACCGATCCCGAAATTCCTGGGTGGGTTTGTCAGGGCTCCAGACACTCAGCTGCCCCGCACCGAAAATTCAAAAAAAAGTTAGTATTTGGCCGAGATACCCTCGATTCTCGTCGGTTCTGACCGTTCTGACCAAGTTGCGGATGAGACCTCAAATTGCAGTGCGCCTTTGTCGGAATCACAGACATTCGGGTCAGACCAGCAGAAAAATTGAGGAATCTTGGTTTAGAGCCTAGATAGCCAGAAATTCGACATTTTTCAACGAATCTCGGCTATTTATGAACCGATCCTGAAATTCTTGGGTGGGTTCGTCAGGGCTCCAGACACTCAGCTGCCCCGCACCGAAAATTCAGAAAAAAGTTAGTATTTGGCCGAGATACCCTCGATTCTCGTCGGTTCTGACCGTTCTGACCAAGTAGCGGATGGGACCTCAAATTGCAATGCGCGTTTTCGGGAATCGCAGACATTCGGGTCAGACCAGCAGAAAAATTGAGGAATCTTTATTTAGAGCCAAGATAGCCAGGAATTCGACATTTTTCAACGAATCTCGACTATTTATGAACCGATCCTGAAATTCTTGGGTAGGTTCGTCAGGGCTCCAGACACTCAGCTGCCCCGCACCGAAAATTCAGAAAAAAGTTAGTATTTGGCCGAGATACCCTCGATTCTTATCGGTTCTGACCGTTCGGACCAAGTTGCGGATGAGACCTGAAATTGCAATGCGCGTTTCCCGGAATCGCAGACATTCGGGTCAGACCAGCAGAAATATTGAGGAATCTTGATTTAGAGCCAAGATAGCCAGAAATTCGACATTTTTCAACGAATCACGGCTATTTATGAACCGATCCTGAAATTCTTGGGTGGGTTCGTCAGGGCTCCAGACACTCAGCTGCCTCGCACCGAAAATTCAGAAAAAAGTTAGTATTTGGCCGAGATACCCTCGATTCTTGTCGGTTCTGACCGTTCTGACCAAGTTGCGGATGAGACCTCAAATTGCAGTGCGCCTTTGTCGGAATCGCAGACATTCGGGTCAGACCAGCAGAAAAATTGAGGAATCTTGGTTTAGAGCCAAGATAGCCAGAAATTCGACATTTTTCAACGAATCTCAGCTATTTATGAACCGATCCTGGAATTCTTGGGTGGGTTCGTCAGGGCTCCAGACACTCAGCTGCCCCGCACCGAAAATTCAGAAAAAAGTTAGTATTTGGCCGAGATACCCTCGATTCTTATCGGTTCTGACCGTTCGGACCAAGTTGCGGATGAGACCTCAAATTGCAATGCGCGTTTTCGGGAATCGCAGACATTCGGGTCAGACCAGCAGAAAAATTGAGGAATCTTGATTTAGAGCCAAGATAGCCAGAAATTCGACATTTTTCGAAGAATCTCGGCTATTTATGAACCGATCCTGAAATTCTTGGGTGGGTTTGACAGGGCTCCAGACACTCAGCTGCCCCGCTCCGAAAATTTGGAAAAAAGTTGGTATTTGGCCGAGAAACCCTCGATTCTTGTCGGTTCTGACCGTTCTGACCAAGTTGCGGATGAGACCTCGAATTGCAATGCGCGTTTGTCGGAATCGCAGACATTCAGGTCGGACCAGCAGAAAAATAAGGAATCTTGATTTAGGGACAAGATAGCCAGAAATTCGATAATTTTCAACGGATCTCGGCTATTTATGAACCGATCCTGGAATTCTTGGGTGGGTTCGTCAGGGCTCCAGACACTCAGCCGCCCCGCACCAAAATTCAGAAAAAAGTTAGTATTTGGCCGAGATACCCTCGATTCTTATCGGTTCTGACCGTTCGGACCAAGTTGCGGATGAGACCTGAAATTGCAATGCGCGTTTTCGGGAATCGCAGACATTCGGGTCAGACCAGCAGAACAATTGAGGAATCTTGATTTAGAGCCAAGATAGCCAGAAATTCGATATTTTTCAACGGATCTCGGCTATTGATGAACCGATCCTGAAATTTTTGGGTGGGTTCGACAGGGCTCCAGACACTCAGCTGCCCCGCGCCGAAAATTCAGAAAAAAGTTGGTATTTGGCCGAGAAACCCTCAATTCTTGTCGGTTCTGACCGTTCGGACCAAGTTGCGGATGAGACCTGAAATTGCAATGCGCGTTTGTCAGAATCGCAGACATTCGGGTCAGACCAGCAGAAAAATTGCGGAATCTTGGTTTGGAGCCAAGATAGCCAGAAATTCGACATTTTTCAACGAATCTCGGCTATTTATGAACCGATCCTGAAATTCTTGGGTGGGTTCGTCAGGGCTCCAGACGCTCAGCTGCCCCGCACCAAAAATTCAGAAAAAAGTTAGTATTTGGCTGAGATACCCTTGTTTCTCGTCGGTTCTGACCGTTCTGACCAAGTTGCGGATGAGACCTCAAACTGCAGTGCGCGTTTTCGGGAATCGCAGACATTCGGGTCAGACCAGCAAAAAAATTGAGGAATCTTGATTTAGAGCCAAGATAGCCAGAAATTCGACATTTTTTAACGAATCTCGGCTATTTATGAACCGATCCTGAAATTCTTGAGTGGGTTCGTCAGGGCTCCAGACACTCAGCTGCCCCGCACCGAAAATTCAGGAAAAAGTTAGTATTTGGCCGAGATACCCTCGATTCTTAACGGTTCTGACCGTTCAGACCAAGTTGCGGATGAGACCTGAAATTGCAATGCGCGTTTGTCATAATCGCAGACATTCGGGTCAGACCAGCAGAAAAATTGAGGAATCTTGATTTAGAGCCAAGATAGCCAGAAATTCGACATTTTTCAACGAATCTCGGCTATTTATGAACCGATCCCGAAATTCCTGGGTGGGTTTGTCAGGGCTCCAGACACTCAGCTGCCCCGCACCGAAAATTCAAAAAAAAGTTAGTATTTGGCCGAGATACCCTCGATTCTCGTCGGTTCTGACCGTTCTGACCAAGTTGCGGATGAGACCTCAAATTGCAGTGCGCCTTTGTCGGAATCACAGACATTCGGGTCAGACCAGCAGAAAAATTGAGGAATCTTGGTTTAGAGCCTAGATAGCCAGAAATTCGACATTTTTCAACGAATCTCGGCTATTTATGAACCGATCCTGAAATTCTTGGGTGGGTTCGTCAGGGCTCCAGACACTCAGCTGCCCCGCACCGAAAATTCAGAAAAAAGTTAGTATTTGGCCGAGATACCCTCGATTCTCGTCGGTTCTGACCGTTCTGACCAAGTAGCGGATGGGACCTCAAATTGCAATGCGCGTTTTCGGGAATCGCAGACATTCGGGTCAGACCAGCAGAAAAATTGAGGAATCTTTATTTAGAGCCAAGATAGCCAGGAATTCGACATTTTTCAACGAATCTCGACTATTTATGAACCGATCCTGAAATTCTTGGGTAGGTTCGTCAGGGCTCCAGACACTCAGCTGCCCCGCACCGAAAATTCAGAAAAAAGTTAGTATTTGGCCGAGATACCCTCGATTCTTATCGGTTCTGACCGTTCGGACCAAGTTGCGGATGAGACCTGAAATTGCAATGCGCGTTTCCCGGAATCGCAGACATTCGGGTCAGACCAGCAGAAATATTGAGGAATCTTGATTTAGAGCCAAGATAGCCAGAAATTCGACATTTTTCAACGAATCACGGCTATTTATGAACCGATCCTGAAATTCTTGGGTGGGTTCGTCAGGGCTCCAGACACTCAGCTGCCCCGCACCGAAAATTCAGAAAAAAGTTAGTATTTCGCCGAGATACCCTCGATTCTCGTCGGTTCTGACCGTTCTGACCAAGTTGCGGATGAGCCCTCAAATTGCAATGCGCGTTTTCGGGAATCGCAGACATTCGGGTCAGACCAGCAGAAAAATTGAGGAATCTTGATTTAGAGCCAAGATAGCCAGAAATTCGATATTTTTCAACGGATCTTGGCTATTGATGAACCGATCCTGAAATTTTTGGGTGGGTTCGACAGGGCTCCAGACATTCAGCTGCCCCGCGCTGAAAATTCAGAAAAAAGTTAGTATTTGGCCGAGATACCCTCGATTCTTATCGGTTCTGACCGTTCGGACCTAGTTGCGGATGAGACCTGAAATTGCAATGCGCGTTTGTCGGAATCGCAGACATTCGGGTCAGACCAGCAGAAAAATTGAGGAATCTTGATTTAGAGCCAAGATAGCCAGAAATTCGACATTTTTCAACGAATCTCGGCTATTCATGAACCGATCCTGAAATTCTTGGGTGGGTTCGTCAGGGCTCCAGACACTCAGCTGCCCCGCACCGAAAATTCAGAAAAAAGTTAGTATTTGGCCGAGATGCCCTCGATTCTCGTCGGTTCTGACCGTTCTGACCAAGTTGCGGATGAGACCTCAAATTGCAATGCGCGTTTTCGGGAATCGCAGACATTCGGGTCAGACCAGCAGAAAAATTGAGGAATCTTGATTTAGAGCCAAGATAGCCAGAAATTCGACATTTTTCAACGAATCTCGGCTATTTATGATCCGATCCTGAAATTCTTGTGTGGGTTAGTCAGGGCTCCAGAAACTCAGCTGCCCCGCACCGAAAATTCAGAAAAAAGTTAGTATTTGGCCGAGATACCCTCGATTCTTATCGGTTCTGACCGTTCGGACCAAGTTGCGGATGAGACCTGAAATTGCAATGCGCGTTTTCGGGAATCGCAGACATTCGGGTCAGACCAGCAGAAAAATTGAGGAATCTTGATTTAGAGCCAAGATAGCCAGAAATTCGACATTTTTCAACGAATCTCGGCTATTTATGAACCGATCCTGAAATTCTTGGGTGGGTTCGTCAGGGCTCCAGACACTCAGCTGCCCCGCACCGAAAATTCAGAAAAAAGTCAGTATTTGGCCGAGATACCCTCGATTCTCGTCGGTTCTGACCGTTCTGACCAAGTTGCGAATGAGACCTCAAATTGCAATGCGCGTTTTCGGAAATCGCGGACATTCGGGTCAGACCAGCACAAAAATTGAGGAATCTGGATTTAGAGCCAAGATAGCCAGAAATTCGATATTTTTCAACGGATCTCGGCTATTTATGAACCGATCCTGAAATTTTTTGTTGGGTTCGACAGGGCTCCAGACACTCAGCCGCCCCGCACCGAAAATTCAGAAAAAAGTTAGTATTTGGCCGAGATACCCTCGATTCTTATCGGTTCTGACCGTTCAGACCAAGTTGCGGATGAGACCTGAAATTGCAATGCGCGTTTGTCGGAATCGCCGACATTCGGTTCAGACCAGCAGAAAAATTGAGGAATCTTGATTTAGAGCTAAGATAGCCAGAAATTCGACATTTTTCAACGAATCTCAGCTATTTATGAACCGATCCTGAAATTCTTGGGTGGGTTCGTCAGGGCTCCAGACACTCAGCTGCCCCGCACCGAAAATTCAGAAAAAAGTTAGTATTTGGCCGAGATACCCTCGATTCTTATCGGTTCTGACCGTTCGGACCAAGTTGCGGATGAGACCTGAAATTGCAATGCGCGTTTGTCGGAATCGCAGACATTCGGGTCAGACCAGCAAAAAAATTAAGGAATCTTGGTTTAGAGCCAAGATAGCCAGAAATTCGACATTTTTCAACGAATCTCGGCTATTTATGAACCGATCCTGAAATTCTTGGGTGGGTTCGTCAGGGCTCCATACACTCAGCTGCCCCGCACCGAAAATTCAGAAAAAAGTTAGTATTTGGTCGCGATACCCTCGATTCTCGTCGGTTCTGACCGTTCTGACCAAGTTGCGGATGAGACCTTAAATTGCAGTGCGCGTTTTCGTGAATCGCAGACATTCGGGTCAGACCAGCAGAAAAATTGAGGAATCTTGATTCAGAGCCAAGATAGCCAGAAATTCGACATTTTTCAACGAATCTCGGCTATTTATTAACCGATCCTGAAATTCTTGGGTGAGTTCGTCAGGGCTCCAGACACTCAGCTGCCCCGCACCGAAAATTCAGAAAAAAGTTAGTATTTGGCCGAGATACCCTCGATTCTTGTCGGTTCCGACCGTTCTGACCAAGTTGCGGATGAGACCTCAAATTGCAATGCCCGTTTGTCGGAATCGCAGACATTCAGGTCGGACCTGCAGAAAAATTGAGGAATCTTGATTCAGAGACAAGATAGCCAGAAATTCGATATTTTTCTACGGATCTCGGCTATTTATGAACCGATCCTGAAATTTTTGGGTGGGTTCGACAGGGCTCCAGACGCTCAGCTGCCCCGCGCCGAAAATTTAGAAAAAAGTTGGTATTTGGCCGAGAAACCCTCGATTCTTGTCGGTTCTGACCGTTCTGACCAAGTTGCGGATGAGACCTGAAATTGCAATGCGCGTTTTCGGGAATCGCAGACATTCGGGTCAGACCAGCAGAAAAATTGAGGAATCTTGATTTAGAGCCAGGATAGCCAGAAATTCGACATTTTTCAACGAATCTCGGCTATTTATGAACCGATCCTGAAATTTTTGGGTGGGTTCGACAGGGCTCCAGACGCTCAGCTGCCCCGCGCCGAAAATTTAGAAAAAAGTTGGTATTTGGCCGAGAAACCCTCGATTCTTGTCGGTTCTGACCGTTCTGACCAAGTTGCGGATGAGACCTGAAATTGCAATGCGCGTTTTCGGGAATCGCAGACATTCGGGTCAGACCAGCAGAAAAATTGAGGAATCTTGATTTAGAGCCAAGATAGCCAGAAATTCGATATTTTTCAACGGATCTCGGCTATTTATGAACCGATCCTGAAATTTTTATTTGGGTTCGACAGGGCTCCAGACACTCAGCCGCCCCGCACCGAAAATTCAGAAAAAAGTTAGTATTTGGCCGAGATACCCTAGATTCTTATCGGTTCTGACCGTTCGGACCAAGTTGCGGATGAGACCTGGAATTGCAATGCGCGTTTGTCGGAATCGCCGACATTCGGGTCAGACCAGCAGAAAAATTGAGGAATCTTGATTCAGAGCCAAGATAGCCAGAAATTCGACATTTTTCAACGAATCTCGGCTATTTATGAACCGATCCTGAAATTCTTGGGTGAGTTCGTCAGGGCTCCAGACACTCAGCTGCCCCGCACCGAAAATTCAGAAAAAAGTTAGTATTTGGCCGAGATACCCTCGATTCTTGTCGGTTCCGACCGTTCTGACCAAGTTGCGGATGAGACCTCAAATTGCAATGCCCGTTTGTCGGAATCGCAGACATTCAGGTCGGACCTGCAGAAAAATTGAGGAATCTTGATTCAGAGACAAGATAGCCAGAAATTCGATATTTTTCTACGGATCTCGGCTATTTATGAACCGATCCTGAAATTTTTGGGTGGGTTCGACAGGGCTCCAGACGCTCAGCTGCCCCGCGCCGAAAATTTAGAAAAAAGTTGGTATTTGGCCGAGAAACCCTCGATTCTTGTCGGTTCTGACCGTTCTGACCAAGTTGCGGATGAGACCTGAAATTGCAATGCGCGTTTTCGGGAATCGCAGACATTCGGGTCAGACCAGCAGAAAAATTGAGGAATCTTGATTTAGAGCCAAGATAGCCAGAAATTCGACATTTTTCAACGAATCTCGGCTATTTATGAACCGATCCTGAAATTCTTGGGTGGGTTCGTCAGGGCTCCAGACACACAGCTGCCCCGCACCGAAAATTCAGAAAAAAGTTAGTATTTGGCCGAGATACCCTCGATTCTCGTCGGTTCTGACCGTTCTGACCAAGTTGCGAATGAGACCTCAAATTGCAATGCGCGTTTTCGGAAATCGCGGACATTCGGGTCAGACCAGCACAAAAATTGAGGAATCTGGATTTAGAGCCAAGATAGCCAGAAATTCGATATTTTTCAACGGATCTCGGCTATTTATGAACCGATCCTGAAATTTTTTGTTGGGTTCGACAGGGCTCCAGACACTCAGCCGCCCCGCACCGAAAATTCAGAAAAAAGTTAGTATTTGGCCGAGATACCCTCGATTCTTATCGGTTCTGACCGTTCGGACCAAGTTGCGGATGAGACCTGAAATTGCAATGCGCGTTTGTCGGAATCGCCGACATTCGGGTCAGACCAGCAGAAAAATTGAGGAATCTTGATTTAGAGCTAAGATAGCCAGAAATTCGACATTTTTCAACGAATCTCGGCTATTCATGAACCGATCCTGAAATTCTTGGGTGGGTTCGTCAGGGCTCCAGACACTCAGCTGCCCCGCACCGAAAATTCAGAAAAAAGTTAGTATTTGGCCGAGATACCCTCGATTCTCGTCGGTTCTGACCGTTCTGACCAAGTTGCGGATGAGACCTCAAATTGCAGTGCGCCTTTGTCGGAATCGCAGACATTCGGGTCAGACCAGCAGAAAAATTGAGGAATCTTGGTTTAGAGCCAAGATAGCCAGAAATTCGACATTTTTCAACGAATCTCGGCTATTTATGAACCGATCCTGAAATTCTTGGGTGGGTTCGTCAGGGCTCCAGACACTCAGCTGCCTCGCACCGAAAATTCAGAAAAAAGTTAGTATTTGGCCGAGATACCCTCGATTCTTGTCGGTTCTGACCGTTCTGACCAAGTTGCGGATGAGACCTCAAATTGCAGTGCGCCTTTGTCGGAATCGCAGACATTCGGGTCAGACCAGCAGAAAAATTGAGGAATCTTGGTTTAGAGCCAAGATAGCCAGAAATTCGACATTTTTCAACGAATCTCAGCTATTTATGAACCGATCCTGGAATTCTTGGGTGGGTTCGTCAGGGCTCCAGACACTCAGCTGCCCCGCACCGAAAATTCAGAAAAAAGTTAGTATTTGGCCGAGATACCCTCGATTCTTATCGGTTCTGACCGTTCGGACCAAGTTGCGGATGAGACCTCAAATTGCAATGCGCGTTTTCGGGAATCGCAGACATTCGGGTCAGACCAGCAGAAAAATTGAGGAATCTTGATTTAGAGCCAAGATAGCCAGAAATTCGACATTTTTCGAAGAATCTCGGCTATTTATGAACCGATCCTGAAATTCTTGGGTGGGTTTGACAGGGCTCCAGACACTCAGCTGCCCCGCGCCGAAAATTTGGAAAAAAGTTGGTATTTGGCCGAGAAACCCTCGATTCTTGTCGGTTCTGACCGTTCTGACCAAGTTGCGGATGAGACCTCAAATTGCAATGCGCGTTTGTCGGAATCGCAGACATTCAGGTCGGACCAGCAGAAAAATAAGGAATCTTGATTTAGGGACAAGATATCCAGAAATTCGATAATTTTCAACGGATCTCGGCTATTTATGAACCGATCCTGAAATTCTTGGGTGGGTTCGACAGGGCTCCAGACACTCAGCCGCCCCGCACCGAAAATTCAGAAAAAAGTTAGTATTTGGCCGAGATACCCTCGATTCTTATCGGTTCTGACCGTTCGGACCAAGTTGCGGATGAGACCTGAAATTGCAATGCGCGTTTGTCGGAATCGCAGACATTCGGGTCAGACCAGCAGAAAAATTAAGGAATCTTGGTTTAGAGCCAAGATAGCCAGAAATTCGACATTTTTCAACGAATCTCGGCTATTTATGAACCGATCCTGAAATTCTTGGGTGGGTTCTTCAGGGCTCCAGACACTCAGCTGCCCCGCACCGAAAATTCAGAAAAAAGTTAGTATTTGGCCGAGATACCCTCGATTCTTATCGGTTCTGACCGTTCGGACCAAGTTGCGGATGAGACCTGAAATTGCAATGCGCGTTTGTCGGAATCGCAGACATTCGGGTCAGACCAGCAGAAAAATTTGGGAATCTTGGTTTAGAGCCAAGATAGCCAGAAATTCGACATTTTTCAACGAATCTCGGCTATTTATGAACCGATCCTGAAATTCTTGGGTGGGTTCGACAGGGCTCCAGACACTCAGCCGCCCCGCACCGAAAATTCAGAAAAAAGTTAGTATTTGGCCGAGATACCCTCGATTCTTATCGGTTCTGACCGTTCGGACCAAGTTGCGGATGAGACCTGAAATTGCAATGCGCGTTTGTCGGAATCGCAGACATTCGGGTCAGACCAGCAGAAAAATTAAGGAATCTTGGTTTAGAGCCAAGATAGCCAGAAATTCGACATTTTTCAACGAATCTCGGCTATTTATGAACCGATCCTGAAATTCTTGGGTGGGTTCTTCAGGGCTCCAGACACTCAGCTGCCCCGCACCGAAAATTCAGAAAAAAGTTAGTATTTGGCCGAGATACCCTCGATTCTTGTCGGTTCTGACCGTTCTGACCAAGTTGCGGATGAGACCTTAAATTGCAATGCCCGTTTGTCGGAATCGCAGACATTCAGGTCGGACCTGCAGAAGAATTGAGGAATCTTGATTCAGAGACAAGATAGCCAGAAATTCGATATTTTTCTACGGATCTCGGCTATTTATGAACCGATCCTGAAATTTTTGGGTGGGTTCGACAGGGCTCCAGACGCTCAGCTGCTCCGCGCCGAAAATTTAGAAAAAAGTTGGTATTTGGCCGAGAAACCCTCGATTCTTGTCGGTTCTGACCGTTCTGACCAAGTTGCGGATGAGACCTATAATTGCAATGCGCGTTTGTCGGAATCGCAGACATTCGGGTCAGACCAGCAGAAAAATTGAGGAATCATGATTTAGAGCCAAGATAGCCAGAAATTCGACATTTTTCAACGAATCTCGGCTATTTATGAACCGATCCTGAAATTCTTGGGTGGGTTCGTCAGGGCTTCAGACACTCAGCTGCCCCGCACCGAAAATTCAGAAAAAAGTTAGTATTTGGCCGAGATACCCTCGATTCTTGTCGGTTCTGACTGTTCTGACCAAGTTGCGGATGAGACCTTAAGCTGCAATGCCCGTTTGTCGGAATCGCAGACATTCAGGTCGGACCTGCAGAAAAATTGAGGAATCTTGATTTAGAGACAAGATAGCCAGAAATTCGATATTTTTCTACGGATCTCGGCTATTTATGAACCGATCCTGAAATTTTTGGGTGGGTTCGACAGGGCTCTAGACGCTCAGCTGCCCCGCGCCGAAAATTTAGAAAAAAGTTCGTATTTGGCCGAGAAACCCTCGATTCTTGTCGGTTCTGACCGTTTTGACTAAGTTGCGGATGAGACCTCAAATTGCAATGCGCGTTTGTCAGAATCGCAGACATTTAGGTCGGACCAGCAGAAAAATTGAGGAATCTTGATTTAGGGACAAGATAGCCAGAAATTCGACATTTTTCAACGGATCTCGGCTATTTATGAACCGATCCTGAAATTCTTGGGTGGGTTCGTCAGGGCTCCGGACACTCAGCTGCCCCGCACCGAAAATTCAGAAAAAAGTTAGTATTTGGCCGAGATACCCTCGATTCTCGTCGGTTCTGACCGTTCTGACCAAGTTGCGGATGAGACCTCAAATTGCAATGCGCGTTTTCGGGAATCGCAGACATTCGGGTCAGACCAGCAGAAAAATTGAGGAATCTTGATTTAGAGCCAAGATAGCCAGAAATTCGACATTTTTCAACGAATCTCGGCTATTTATGAACCGATCCTGAAATTCTTGGGTGGGTTCGTCAGGGCTCCAGACACTCAGCTGCCCCGCACCGAAAATTCAAAAAAAAGTTAGTCTTTGGCCGAGATACACTTGATTCTTATCGGTTCCGACCGTTCAGACCAAGTTGCGGATGAGACCTGGAATTGCAATGCGCTTTTTCGGGAATCGCAGACATTCCGGTCAGACCAGCAGAAAAATTGAGGAATCTTGATTCAGAGCCAAGATAGCCAGAAATTCGACATTTTTCAACGAATCTCGGCTATTTATGAACCGATCCTGAAATTCTTGGGTGGGTTCGACAGGGCTCCAGACACTCAGCTGCCCCGCACCGAAAATTCAGAAAAAAGTTGGTATTTGGCCGAGAAACCCTCGATTCTTGTCGGTTCTGACCGTTCTGACCAAGTTGCGGATGAGACCTCAAATTGCAATGCGCGTTTGTCGAAATCGCAGACATTCAGGTCAGACCAGCAGAAAAATTGAGGAATCTTGACTTAGAGACAAGATAGCCAAAAATTCGACATTTTTCAACGAATCTCGGCTATTTATGAACCGATCCTGAAATTCTTGGGTGGGTTCGACAGGGCTCCAGACACTCAGCTGCCCCGCACCGAAAATTCAGAAAAAAGTTAGTATTTGGCCGAGAAACCCTCGATTCTTATCGGTTCTGACCGTTCGGACCAAGTTGCGGATGAGACCTGAAATTGCAATGCGCGTTTGTCGGAATCGCCGACATTCGGGTCAGACCAGCAGAAAAATTGAGGAATCTTGATTTAGAGCTAAGATAGCCAGAAATTCGACATTTTTCAACGAATCTCGGCTATTCATGAACCGATCCTGAAATTCTTGGGTGGGTTCGTCAGGGCTCCAGACACTCAGCTGCCCCGCACCGAAAATTCAGAAAAAAGTTAGTATTTGGCCGAGATACCCTCGATTCTCGTCGGTTCTGACCGTTCTGACCAAGTTGCGGATGAGACCTCAAATTGCAGTGCGCCTTTGTCGGAATCGCAGACATTCGGGTCAGACCAGCAGAAAAATTGAGGAATCTTGGTTTAGAGCCAAGATAGCCAGAAATTCGACATTTTTCAACGAATCTCGGCTATTTATGAACCGATCCTGAAATTCTTGGGTGGGTTCGTCAGGGCTCCAGACACTCAGCTGCCTCGCACCGAAAATTCAGAAAAAAGTTAGTATTTGGCCGAGATACCCTCGATTCTTGTCGGTTCTGACCGTTCTGACCAAGTTGCGGATGAGACCTCAAATTGCAGTGCGCCTTTGTCGGAATCGCAGACATTCGGGTCAGACCAGCAGAAAAATTGAGGAATCTTGGTTTAGAGCCAAGATAGCCAGAAATTCGACATTTTTCAACGAATCTCAGCTATTTATGAACCGATCCTGGAATTCTTGGGTGGGTTCGTCAGGGCTCCAGACACTCAGCTGCCCCGCACCGAAAATTCAGAAAAAAGTTAGTATTTGGCCGAGATACCCTCGATTCTTATCGGTTCTGACCGTTCGGACCAAGTTGCGGATGAGACCTCAAATTGCAATGCGCGTTTTCGGGAATCGCAGACATTCGGGTCAGACCAGCAGAAAAATTGAGGAATCTTGATTTAGAGCCAAGATAGCCAGAAATTCGACATTTTTCGAAGAATCTCGGCTATTTATGAACCGATCCTGAAATTCTTGGGTGGGTTTGACAGGGCTCCAGACACTCAGCTGCCCCGCGCCGAAAATTTGGAAAAAAGTTGGTATTTGGCCGAGAAACCCTCGATTCTTGTCGGTTCTGACCGTTCTGACCAAGTTGCGGATGAGACCTCAAATTGCAATGCGCGTTTGTCGGAATCGCAGACATTCAGGTCGGACCAGCAGAAAAATAAGGAATCTTGATTTAGGGACAAGATATCCAGAAATTCGATAATTTTCAACGGATCTCGGCTATTTATGAACCGATCCTGAAATTCTTGGGTGGGTTCGACAGGGCTCCAGACACTCAGCCGCCCCGCACCGAAAATTCAGAAAAAAGTTAGTATTTGGCCGAGATACCCTCGATTCTTATCGGTTCTGACCGTTCGGACCAAGTTGCGGATGAGACCTGAAATTGCAATGCGCGTTTGTCGGAATCGCAGACATTCGGGTCAGACCAGCAGAAAAATTAAGGAATCTTGGTTTAGAGCCAAGATAGCCAGAAATTCGACATTTTTCAACGAATCTCGGCTATTTATGAACCGATCCTGAAATTCTTGGGTGGGTTCTTCAGGGCTCCAGACACTCAGCTGCCCCGCACCGAAAATTCAGAAAAAAGTTAGTATTTGGCCGAGATACCCTCGATTCTTATCGGTTCTGACCGTTCGGACCAAGTTGCGGATGAGACCTGAAATTGCAATGCGCGTTTGTCGGAATCGCAGACATTCGGGTCAGACCAGCAGAAAAATTTGGGAATCTTGGTTTAGAGCCAAGATAGCCAGAAATTCGACATTTTTCAACGAATCTCGGCTATTTATGAACCGATCCTGAAATTCTTGGGTGGGTTCGACAGGGCTCCAGACACTCAGCCGCCCCGCACCGAAAATTCAGAAAAAAGTTAGTATTTGGCCGAGATACCCTCGATTCTTATCGGTTCTGACCGTTCGGACCAAGTTGCGGATGAGACCTGAAATTGCAATGCGCGTTTGTCGGAATCGCAGACATTCGGGTCAGACCAGCAGAAAAATTAAGGAATCTTGGTTTAGAGCCAAGATAGCCAGAAATTCGACATTTTTCAACGAATCTCGGCTATTTATGAACCGATCCTGAAATTCTTGGGTGGGTTCTTCAGGGCTCCAGACACTCAGCTGCCCCGCACCGAAAATTCAGAAAAAAGTTAGTATTTGGCCGAGATACCCTCGATTCTTGTCGGTTCTGACCGTTCTGACCAAGTTGCGGATGAGACCTTAAATTGCAATGCCCGTTTGTCGGAATCGCAGACATTCAGGTCGGACCTGCAGAAGAATTGAGGAATCTTGATTCAGAGACAAGATAGCCAGAAATTCGATATTTTTCTACGGATCTCGGCTATTTATGAACCGATCCTGAAATTTTTGGGTGGGTTCGACAGGGCTCCAGACGCTCAGCTGCTCCGCGCCGAAAATTTAGAAAAAAGTTGGTATTTGGCCGAGAAACCCTCGATTCTTGTCGGTTCTGACCGTTCTGACCAAGTTGCGGATGAGACCTATAATTGCAATGCGCGTTTGTCGGAATCGCAGACATTCGGGTCAGACCAGCAGAAAAATTGAGGAATCATGATTTAGAGCCAAGATAGCCAGAAATTCGACATTTTTCAACGAATCTCGGCTATTTATGAACCGATCCTGAAATTCTTGGGTGGGTTCGTCAGGGCTTCAGACACTCAGCTGCCCCGCACCGAAAATTCAGAAAAAAGTTAGTATTTGGCCGAGATACCCTCGATTCTTGTCGGTTCTGACTGTTCTGACCAAGTTGCGGATGAGACCTTAAGCTGCAATGCCCGTTTGTCGGAATCGCAGACATTCAGGTCGGACCTGCAGAAAAATTGAGGAATCTTGATTTAGAGACAAGATAGCCAGAAATTCGATATTTTTCTACGGATCTCGGCTATTTATGAACCGATCCTGAAATTTTTGGGTGGGTTCGACAGGGCTCTAGACGCTCAGCTGCCCCGCGCCGAAAATTTAGAAAAAAGTTCGTATTTGGCCGAGAAACCCTCGATTCTTGTCGGTTCTGACCGTTTTGACTAAGTTGCGGATGAGACCTCAAATTGCAATGCGCGTTTGTCAGAATCGCAGACATTTAGGTCGGACCAGCAGAAAAATTGAGGAATCTTGATTTAGGGACAAGATAGCCAGAAATTCGACATTTTTCAACGGATCTCGGCTATTTATGAACCGATCCTGAAATTCTTGGGTGGGTTCGTCAGGGCTCCGGACACTCAGCTGCCCCGCACCGAAAATTCAGAAAAAAGTTAGTATTTGGCCGAGATACCCTCGATTCTCGTCGGTTCTGACCGTTCTGACCAAGTTGCGGATGAGACCTCAAATTGCAATGCGCGTTTTCGGGAATCGCAGACATTCGGGTCAGACCAGCAGAAAAATTGAGGAATCTTGATTTAGAGCCAAGATAGCCAGAAATTCGACATTTTTCAACGAATCTCGGCTATTTATGAACCGATCCTGAAATTCTTGGGTGGGTTCGTCAGGGCTCCAGACACTCAGCTGCCCCGCACCGAAAATTCAAAAAAAAGTTAGTCTTTGGCCGAGATACACTTGATTCTTATCGGTTCCGACCGTTCAGACCAAGTTGCGGATGAGACCTGGAATTGCAATGCGCTTTTTCGGGAATCGCAGACATTCCGGTCAGACCAGCAGAAAAATTGAGGAATCTTGATTCAGAGCCAAGATAGCCAGAAATTCGACATTTTTCAACGAATCTCGGCTATTTATGAACCGATCCTGAAATTCTTGGGTGGGTTCGACAGGGCTCCAGACACTCAGCTGCCCCGCACCGAAAATTCAGAAAAAAGTTGGTATTTGGCCGAGAAACCCTCGATTCTTGTCGGTTCTGACCGTTCTGACCAAGTTGCGGATGAGACCTCAAATGCAATGCGCGTTTGTCGAAATCGCAGACATTCAGGTCAGACCAGCAGAAAAATTGAGAAATCTTGACTTAGAGACAAGATAGCCAAAAATTCGACATTTTTCAACGAATCTCGGCTATTTATGAACCGATCCTGAAATTCTTGGGTGGGTTCGACAGGGCTCCAGACACTCAGCTGCCCCGCACCGAAAATTCAGAAAAAAGTTGGTATTTGGCCGAGAAACCCTCGATTCTCGTCGGTTCTGACCGTTCTGACCAAGTTGCGGATGAGACCTCAAATTGCAATGCGCGTTCGTCGAAATCGCAGACATTCAGGTCAGACCAGCAAAAAAATTGAGAAATCTTGACTTAGAGACAAGATAGCCAAAAATTCGACATTTTTCAACGAATCTCGGCTATTTATAAACCGATCCTGAAATTCTTGGGTGGGTTCGACAGGGCTCCAGACACTCAGCTGCCCCGCACCGAAAATTCAGAAAAAAGTTGGTATTTGGCCGAGAAACCCTCGATTCTCGTCGGTTCTGACCGTTCTGACCAAGTTGCGGATGAGACCTCAAATTGCAATGCGCGTTCGTCGAAATCGCAGACATTCAGGTCAGACCAGCAAAAAACTTGAGAAATCTTGACTTAGAGACAAGATAGCCAAAAATTCGACATTTTTCAACGAATCTCGGCTATTTATGAACCGATCCTGAAATTCTTGGGTGGGTTCGACAGGGCTCCAGACACTCAGCTGCCCCGCACCGAAAATTCAGAAAAAAGTTGGTATTTGGCCGAGAAACCCTCGATTCTCGTCGGTTCTGACCGTTCTGACCAAGTTGCGGATGAGACCTCAAATTGCAATGCGCGTTCGTCGAAATCGCAGACATTCAGGTCAGACCAGCAAAAAAATTGAGAAATCTTGACTTAGAGACAAGATAGCCAAAAATTCGACATTTTTCAACGAATCTCGGCTATTTATGAACCGATCCTGAAATTCTTGGGTGGGTTCGACAGGGCTCCAGACACTCAGCTGCCCCGCACCGAAAATTCAGAAAAAAGTTGGTATTTGGCCGAGAAACCCTCGATTCTTGTCGGTTCTGACCGTTCTGACCAAGTTGCGGATGAGACCTGAAATTGCAATGCGCGTTCGTCGAAATCGCAGACATTCAGGTCAGACCAGCAGAAAAATTGAGGAATCTTGACTTAGGGACAAGATAGCCAAAAATTCGACATTTTTCAACGAATCTCGGCTATTTATGAACCGATCCTGAAATTCTTGGGTGGGTTCGACAGGGCTCCAGACACTCAGCTGCCCCGCACCGAAAATTCAGAAAAAAGTTGGTATTTGGCCGAGAAACCCTCGATTCTTGTCGGTTCTGACCGTTCTGACCAAGTTGCGGATGAGACCTCAAATTGCAATGCGCGTTCGTCGAAATCGCAGACATTCAGGTCAGACCAGCAGAAAAATTGAGGAATCTTGACTTAGAGACAAGATAGCCAAAAATTCGACATTTTTCAACGAATCTCGGCTATTCATGAACCGATCCTGAAATTCTTGGGTGGGTTCGACACGGCTCCAGACACTCAGCTGCCCCGCACCGAAAATTCAGAAAAAAGTTGGTATTTGGCCGAGAAACCCTCGATTCTTGTCGGTTCTGACCGTTCTGACCAAGTTGCGGATGAGACCTCAAATTGCAATGCGCGTTTGTCGAAATCGCAGACATTCAGGTCAGACCAGCAGAAAAATTGAGAAATCTTGACTTAGAGACACGATAGCCAAAAATTCGACATTTTTCAACGAATCTCGGCTATTTATGAACCGATCCTGAAATTCTTGGGTGGGTTCGACAGGGCTCCAGACACTCAGCTGCCCCGCACCGAAAATTCAGGAAAAAGTTGGTATTTGGCCGAGAAACCCTCGATTCTTGTCGGTTCTGACCGTTCTGACCAAGTTGCGGATGAGACGTCAAATTGCAATGCGCGTTCGTCGAAATCGCAGACATTCAGGTCAGACCAGCAAAAAAATTGAGAAATCTTGACTTAGAGACAAGATAGCCAAAAATTCGACATTTTTCAACGAATCTCGGCTATTTATGAACCGATCCTGAAATTCTTGGGTGGGTTCGACAGGGCTCCAGACACTCAGCTGCCCCGCACCGAAAATTCAGAAAAAAGTTGGTATTTGGCCGAGAAACCCTCGATTCTTGTCGGTTCTGACCGTTCTGACCAAGTTGCGGATGTGACCTCAAATTGCAATGCGCGTTTGTCGAAATCGCAGACATTCAGGTCAGACCAGCAGAAAAATTGAGAAATCTTGACTTAGAGACAAGATAGCCAAAAATTCGACATTTTTCAACGAATCTCGGCTATTTATGAACCGATCCTGAAATTCTTGGGTGGGTTCGACAGGGCTCCAGACACTCAGCTGCCCCGCACCGAAAATTCAGAAAAAAGTTGGTATTTGGCCGAGAAACCCTCGATTCTTGTCGGTTCTGACCGTTCTGACCAAGTTGCGGATGAGACCCCAAATTGCAATGCGCGTTTGTCGAAATCGCAGACATTCAGGTCAGACCAGCAGAAAAATTGAGAAATCTTGACTTAGAGACACGATAGCCAAAAATTCGACATTTTTCAACGAATCTCGGCTATTTATGAACCGATCCTGAAATTCTTGGGTGGGTTCGACAGGGCTCCAGACACTCAGCTGCCCCGCACCGAAAATTCAGGAAAAAGTTGGTATTTGGCCGAGAAACCCTCGATTCTTGTCGGTTCTGACCGTTCTGACCAAGTTGCGGATGAGACCTCAAATTGCAATGCGCGTTCGTCGAAATCGCAGACATTCAGGTCAGACCAGCAGAAAAATTGAGGAATCTTGACTTAGGGACAAGATAGCCAAAAATTCGACATTTTTCAACGAATCTCGGCTATTTATGAACCGATCCTGAAATTCTTGGATGGGTTCGACAGGGCTCCAGACACTCAGCTGCCCCGCACCGAAAATTCAGAAAAAAGTTGGTATTTGGCCGAGAAACCCTCGATTCTTGTCGGTTCTGACCGTTCTGACCAAGTTGCGGATGAGACCTCAAATTGCAATGCGCGTTCGTCGAAATCGCAGACATTCAGGTCAGACCAGCAGAAAAATTGAGGAATCTTGACTTAGGGACAAGATAGCCAAAAATTCGACATTTTTCAACGAATCTCGGCTATTTATGAACCGATCCTGAAATTCTTGGGTGGGTTCGACAGGGCTCCAGACACTCAGCTGCCCCGCACCGAAAATTCAGAAAAAAGTTGGTATTTGGCCGAGAAACCCTCGATTCTTGTCGGTTCTGACCGTTCTGACCAAGTTGCGGATGAGACCTCAAATTGCAATGCGCGTTTGTCGAAATCGCAGACATTCAGGTCAGACCAGCAGAAAAATTGAGAAATCTTGACTTAGAGACAAGATAGCCAAAAATTCGACATTTTTCAACGAATCTCGGCTATTTATGAACCGATCCTGAAATTCTTGGGTGGGTTCGACAGGGCTCCAGACACTCAGCTGCCCCGCACCGAAAATTCAGAAAAAAGTTGGTATTTGGCCGAGAAACCCTCGATTCTCGTCGGTTCTGACCGTTCTGACCAAGTTGCGGATGAGACCTCAAATTGCAATGCGCGTTCGTCGAAATCGCAGACATTCAGGTCAGACCAGCAAAAAAATTGAGAAATCTTGACTTAGAGACAAGATAGCCAAAAATTCGACATTTTTCAACGAATCTCGGCTATTTATAAACCGATCCTGAAATTCTTGGGTGGGTTCGACAGGGCTCCAGACACTCAGCTGCCCCGCACCGAAAATTCAGAAAAAAGTTGGTATTTGGCCGAGAAACCCTCGATTCTCGTCGGTTCTGACCGTTCTGACCAAGTTGCGGATGAGACCTCAAATTGCAATGCGCGTTCGTCGAAATCGCAGACATTCAGGTCAGACCAGCAAAAAACTTGAGAAATCTTGACTTAGAGACAAGATAGCCAAAAATTCGACATTTTTCAACGAATCTCGGCTATTTATGAACCGATCCTGAAATTCTTGGGTGGGTTCGACAGGGCTCCAGACACTCAGCTGCCCCGCACCAAAAATTCAGAAAAAAGTTGATATTTGGCCGAGAAACCCTCGATTCTTGTCGGTTCTGACCGTTCTGACCAAGTTGCGGATGAGACCTCAAATTGCAATGCGCGTTCGTCGAAATCGCAGACATTCAGGTCAGACCAGCAGAAAAATTGAGGAATCTTGACTTAGGGACAAGATAGCCAAAAATTCGACATTTTTCAACGAATCTCGGCTATTTATGAACCGATCCTGAAATTCTTGGGCGGGTTCGACAGGGCTCCAGACACTCAGCTGCCCCGCACCGAAAATTCAGAAAAAAGTTGGTATTTGGCCGAGAAACCCTCGATTCTTGTCGGTTCTGACCGTTCTGACCAAGTTGCGGATGAGACCTGAAATTGCAATGCGCGTTCGTCGAAATCGCAGACATTCAGGTCAGACCAGCAGAAAAATTGAGGAATCTTGACTTAGGGACAAGATAGCCAAAAATTCGACATTTTTCAACGAATCTCGGCTATTTATGAACCGATCCTGAAATTCTTGGGTGGGTTCGACAGGGCTCCAGACACTCAGCTGCCCCGCACCGAAAATTCAGAAAAAAGTTGGTATTTGGCCGAGAAACCCTCGATTCTTGTCGGTTCTGACCGTTCTGACCAAGTTGCGGATGAGACCTCAAATTGCAATGCGCGTTCGTCGAAATCGCAGACATTCAGGTCAGACCAGCAGAAAAATTGAGGAATCTTGACTTAGAGACAAGATAGCCAAAAATTCGACATTTTTCAACGAATCTCGGCTATTCATGAACCGATCCTGAAATTCTTGGGTGGGTTCGACAGGGCTCCAGACACTCAGCTGCCCCGCACCGAAAATTCAGAAAAAAGTTGGTATTTGGCCGAGAAACCCTCGATTTTTGTCGGTTCTGACCGTTCTGACCAAGTTGCGGATGAGACCTCAAATTGCAATGCGCGTTTGTCGAAATCGCAGACATTCAGGTCAGACCAGCAGAAAAATTGAGAAATCTTGACTTAGAGACACGATAGCCAAAAATTCGACATTTTTCAACGAATCTCGGCTATTTATGAACCGATCCTGAAATTCTTGGGTGGGTTCGACAGGGCTCCAGACACTCAGCTGCCCCGCACCGAAAATTCAGGAAAAAGTTGGTATTTGGCCGAGAAACCCTCGATTCTTGTCGGTTCTGACCGTTCTGACCAAGTTGCGGATGAGACGTCAAATTGCAATGCGCGTTCGTCGAAATCGCAGACATTCAGGTCAGACCAGCAAAAAAATTGAGAAATCTTGACTTAGAGACAAGATAGCCAAAAATTCGACATTTTTCAACGAATCTCGGCTATTTATGAACCGATCCTGAAATTCTTGGGTGGGTTCGACAGGGCTCCAGACACTCAGCTGCCCCGCACCGAAAATTCAGAAAAAAGTTGATATTTGGCCGAGAAACCCTCGATTCTTGTCGGTTCTGACCGTTCTGACCAAGTTGCGGATGTGACCTCAAATTGCAATGCGCGTTTGTCGAAATCGCAGACATTCAGGTCAGACCAGCAGAAAAATTGAGAAATCTTGACTTAGAGACAAGATAGCCAAAAATTCGACATTTTTCAACGAATCTCGGCTATTTATGAACCGATCCTGAAATTCTTGGGTGGGTTCGACAGGGCTCCAGACACTCAGCTGCCCCGCACCGAAAATTCAGAAAAAAGTTGGTATTTGGCCGAGAAACCCTCGATTCTTGTCGGTTCTGACCGTTCTGACCAAGTTGCGGATGAGACCTCAAATTGCAATGCGCGTTCGTCGAAATCGCAGACATTCAGGTCAGACCAGCAGAAAAATTGAGGAATCTTGACTTAGGGACAAGATAGCCAAAAATTCGACATTTTTCAACGAATCTCGGCTATTTATGAACCGATCCTGAAATTCTTGGGTGGGTTCGACAGGGCTCCAGACACTCAGCTGCCCCGCACCGAAAATTCAGAAAAAAGTTGGTATTTGGCCGAGAAACCCTCGATTCTTGTCGGTTCTGACCGTTCTGACCAAGTTGCGGATGAGACCTCAAATTGCAATGCGCGTTTGTCGAAATCGCAGACATTCAGGTCAGACCAGCAGAAAAATTGAGAAATCTTGACTTAGAGACAAGATAGCCAAAAATTCGACATTTTTCAACGAATCTCGGCTATTTATGAACCGATCCTGAAATTCTTGGGTGGGTTCGACAGGGCTCCAGACACTCAGCTGCCCCGCACCGAAAATTCAGAAAAAAGTTGGTATTTGGCCGAGAAACCCTCGATTCTCGTCGGTTCTGACCGTTCTGACCAAGTTGCGGATGAGACCTCAAATTGCAATGCGCGTTCGTCGAAATCGCAGACATTCAGGTCAGACCAGCAAAAAAATTGAGAAATCTTGACTTAGAGACAAGATAGCCAAAAATTCGACATTTTTCAACGAATCTCGGCTATTTATAAACCGATCCTGAAATTCTTGGGTGGGTTCGACAGGGCTCCAGACACTCAGCTGCCCCGCACCGAAAATTCAGAAAAAAGTTGGTATTTGGCCGAGAAACCCTCGATTCTCGTCGGTTCTGACCGTTCTGACCAAGTTGCGGATGAGACCTCAAATTGCAATGCGCGTTCGTCGAAATCGCAGACATTCAGGTCAGACCAGCAAAAAACTTGAGAAATCTTGACTTAGAGACAAGATAGCCAAAAATTCGACATTTTTCAACGAATCTCGGCTATTTATGAACCGATCCTGAAATTCTTGGGTGGGTTCGACAGGGCTCCAGACACTCAGCTGCCCCGCACCAAAAATTCAGAAAAAAGTTGATATTTGGCCGAGAAACCCTCGATTCTTGTCGGTTCTGACCGTTCTGACCAAGTTGCGGATGAGACCTCAAATTGCAATGCGCGTTCGTCGAAATCGCAGACATTCAGGTCAGACCAGCAGAAAAATTGAGGAATCTTGACTTAGGGACAAGATAGCCAAAAATTCGACATTTTTCAACGAATCTCGGCTATTTATGAACCGATCCTGAAATTCTTGGGCGGGTTCGACAGGGCTCCAGACACTCAGCTGCCCCGCACCGAAAATTCAGAAAAAAGTTGGTATTTGGCCGAGAAACCCTCGATTCTTGTCGGTTCTGACCGTTCTGACCAAGTTGCGGATGAGACCTGAAATTGCAATGCGCGTTCGTCGAAATCGCAGACATTCAGGTCAGACCAGCAGAAAAATTGAGGAATCTTGACTTAGGGACAAGATAGCCAAAAATTCGACATTTTTCAACGAATCTCGGCTATTTATGAACCGATCCTGAAATTCTTGGGTGGGTTCGACAGGGCTCCAGACACTCAGCTGCCCCGCACCGAAAATTCAGAAAAAAGTTGGTATTTGGCCGAGAAACCCTCGATTCTTGTCGGTTCTGACCGTTCTGACCAAGTTGCGGATGAGACCTCAAATTGCAATGCGCGTTCGTCGAAATCGCAGACATTCAGGTCAGACCAGCAGAAAAATTGAGGAATCTTGACTTAGAGACAAGATAGCCAAAAATTCGACATTTTTCAACGAATCTCGGCTATTCATGAACCGATCCTGAAATTCTTGGGTGGGTTCGACAGGGCTCCAGACACTCAGCTGCCCCGCACCGAAAATTCAGAAAAAAGTTGGTATTTGGCCGAGAAACCCTCGATTTTTGTCGGTTCTGACCGTTCTGACCAAGTTGCGGATGAGACCTCAAATTGCAATGCGCGTTTGTCGAAATCGCAGACATTCAGGTCAGACCAGCAGAAAAATTGAGAAATCTTGACTTAGAGACACGATAGCCAAAAATTCGACATTTTTCAACGAATCTCGGCTATTTATGAACCGATCCTGAAATTCTTGGGTGGGTTCGACAGGGCTCCAGACACTCAGCTGCCCCGCACCGAAAATTCAGGAAAAAGTTGGTATTTGGCCGAGAAACCCTCGATTCTTGTCGGTTCTGACCGTTCTGACCAAGTTGCGGATGAGACGTCAAATTGCAATGCGCGTTCGTCGAAATCGCAGACATTCAGGTCAGACCAGCAAAAAAATTGAGAAATCTTGACTTAGAGACAAGATAGCCAAAAATTCGACATTTTTCAACGAATCTCGGCTATTTATGAACCGATCCTGAAATTCTTGGGTGGGTTCGACAGGGCTCCAGACACTCAGCTGCCCCGCACCGAAAATTCAGAAAAAAGTTGGTATTTGGCCGAGAAACCCTCGATTCTTGTCGGTTCTGACCGTTCTGACCAAGTTGCGGATGTGACCTCAAATTGCAATGCGCGTTTGTCGAAATCGCAGACATTCAGGTCAGACCAGCAGAAAAATTGAGAAATCTTGACTTAGAGACAAGATAGCCAAAAATTCGACATTTTTCAACGAATCTCGGCTATTTATGAACCGATCCTGAAATTCTTGGGTGGGTTCGACAGGGCTCCAGACACTCAGCTGCCCCGCACCGAAAATTCAGAAAAAAGTTGGTATTTGGCCGAGAAACCCTCGATTCTTGTCGGTTCTGACCGTTCTGACCAAGTTGCGGATGAGACCTCAAATTGCAATGCGCGTTCGTCGGAATCGCAGACATTCAGGTCAGACCAGCAGAAAAATTGAGGATACTTGACTTAGAGACAAGATAGCCAAAAATTCGACATTTTTCAACGAATCTCGGCTATTTATGAACCGATCCTGAAATTCTTGGGTGGGTTCGACAGGGCTCCAGACACTCAGCTGCCCGGCACCGAAAATTCAGAAAAAAGTTGGTATTTGGCCGAGAAACCCTCGATTCTTGTCGGTTCTGACCGTTCTGACCAAGTTGCGGATGAGACCTCAAATTGCAATGCGCGTTCGTCGAAATCGCAGACATTCAGGTCAGACCAGCAGAAAAATTGAGGAATCTTGACTTAGGGACAAGATAGCCAAAAATTCGACATTTTTCAACGAATCTCGGCTATTTATGAACCGATCCTGAAATTCTTGGGTGGGTTCGACAGGGCTCCAGACACTCAGCTGCCCCGCACCGAAAATTCAGAAAAAAGTTGGTATTTGGCCGAGAAACCCTCGATTCTCGTCGGTTCTGACCGTTCTGACCAAGTTGCGGATGAGACCTCAAATTGCAATGCGCGTTCGTCGAAATCGCAGACATTCAGGTCAGACCAGCAAAAAAATTGAGAAATCTTGACTTAGAGACAAGATAGCCAAAAATTCGACATTTTTCAACGAATCTCGGCTATTTATAAACCGATCCTGAAATTCTTGGGTGGGTTCGACAGGGCTCCAGACACTCAGCTGCCCCGCACCGAAAATTCAGAAAAAAGTTGGTATTTGGCCGAGAAACCCTCGATTCTCGTCGGTTCTGACCGTTCTGACCAAGTTGCGGATGAGACCTCAAATTGCAATGCGCGTTCGTCGAAATCGCAGACATTCAGGTCAGACCAGCAAAAAACTTGAGAAATCTTGACTTAGAGACAAGATAGCCAAAAATTCGACATTTTTCAACGAATCTCGGCTATTTATGAACCGATCCTGAAATTCTTGGGTGGGTTCGACAGGGCTCCAGACACTCAGCTGCCCCGCACCAAAAATTCAGAAAAAAGTTGATATTTGGCCGAGAAACCCTCGATTCTTGTCGGTTCTGACCGTTCTGACCAAGTTGCGGATGAGACCTCAAATTGCAATGCGCGTTCGTCGAAATCGCAGACATTCAGGTCAGACCAGCAGAAAAATTGAGGAATCTTGACTTAGGGACAAGATAGCCAAAAATTCGACATTTTTCAACGAATCTCGGCTATTTATGAACCGATCCTGAAATTCTTGGGCGGGTTCGACAGGGCTCCAGACACTCAGCTGCCCCGCACCGAAAATTCAGAAAAAAGTTGGTATTTGGCCGAGAAACCCTCGATTCTTGTCGGTTCTGACCGTTCTGACCAAGTTGCGGATGAGACCTGAAATTGCAATGCGCGTTCGTCGAAATCGCAGACATTCAGGTCAGACCAGCAGAAAAATTGAGGAATCTTGACTTAGGGACAAGATAGCCAAAAATTCGACATTTTTCAACGAATCTCGGCTATTTATGAACCGATCCTGAAATTCTTGGGTGGGTTCGACAGGGCTCCAGACACTCAGCTGCCCCGCACCGAAAATTCAGAAAAAAGTTGGTATTTGGCCGAGAAACCCTCGATTCTTGTCGGTTCTGACCGTTCTGACCAAGTTGCGGATGAGACCTCAAATTGCAATGCGCGTTCGTCGAAATCGCAGACATTCAGGTCAGACCAGCAGAAAAATTGAGGAATCTTGACTTAGAGACAAGATAGCCAAAAATTCGACATTTTTCAACGAATCTCGGCTATTCATGAACCGATCCTGAAATTCTTGGGTGGGTTCGACAGGGCTCCAGACACTCAGCTGCCCCGCACCGAAAATTCAGAAAAAAGTTGGTATTTGGCCGAGAAACCCTCGATTTTTGTCGGTTCTGACCGTTCTGACCAAGTTGCGGATGAGACCTCAAATTGCAATGCGCGTTTGTCGAAATCGCAGACATTCAGGTCAGACCAGCAGAAAAATTGAGAAATCTTGACTTAGAGACACGATAGCCAAAAATTCGACATTTTTCAACGAATCTCGGCTATTTATGAACCGATCCTGAAATTCTTGGGTGGGTTCGACAGGGCTCCAGACACTCAGCTGCCCCGCACCGAAAATTCAGGAAAAAGTTGGTATTTGGCCGAGAAACCCTCGATTCTTGTCGGTTCTGACCGTTCTGACCAAGTTGCGGATGAGACGTCAAATTGCAATGCGCGTTCGTCGAAATCGCAGACATTCAGGTCAGACCAGCAAAAAAATTGAGAAATCTTGACTTAGAGACAAGATAGCCAAAAATTCGACATTTTTCAACGAATCTCGGCTATTTATGAACCGATCCTGAAATTCTTGGGTGGGTTCGACAGGGCTCCAGACACTCAGCTGCCCCGCACCGAAAATTCAGAAAAAAGTTGGTATTTGGCCGAGAAACCCTCGATTCTTGTCGGTTCTGACCGTTCTGACCAAGTTGCGGATGTGACCTCAAATTGCAATGCGCGTTTGTCGAAATCGCAGACATTCAGGTCAGACCAGCAGAAAAATTGAGAAATCTTGACTTAGAGACAAGATAGCCAAAAATTCGACATTTTTCAACGAATCTCGGCTATTTATGAACCGATCCTGAAATTCTTGGGTGGGTTCGACAGGGCTCCAGACACTCAGCTGCCCCGCACCGAAAATTCAGAAAAAAGTTGGTATTTGGCCGAGAAACCCTCGATTCTTGTCGGTTCTGACCGTTCTGACCAAGTTGCGGATGAGACCTCAAATTGCAATGCGCGTTCGTCGGAATCGCAGACATTCAGGTCAGACCAGCAGAAAAATTGAGGATACTTGACTTAGAGACAAGATAGCCAAAAATTCGACATTTTTCAACGAATCTCGGCTATTTATGAACCGATCCTGAAATTCTTGGGTGGGTTCGACAGGGCTCCAGACACTCAGCTGCCCGGCACCGAAAATTCAGAAAAAAGTTGGTATTTGGCCGAGAAACCCTCGATTCTTGTCGGTTCTGACCGTTCTGACCAAGTTGCGGATGAGACCTCAAATTGCAATGCGCGTTCGTCGGAATCGCAGACATTCAGGTCAGACCAGCAGAAAAATTGAGGATACTTGACTTAGAGACAAGATAGCCAAAAATTCGACATTTTTCAACGAATCTCGGCTATTTATGAACCGATCCTGAAATTCTTGGGTGGGTTCGACAGGGCTCCAGACACTCAGCTGCCCGGCACCGAAAATTCAGAAAAAAGTTGGTATTTGGCCGAGAAACCCTCGATTCTTGTCGGTTCTGACCGTTCTGACCAAGTTGCGGATGAGACCTCAAATTGCAATGCGCGTTCGTCGAAATCGCAGACATTCAGGTCAGACCAGCAGAAAAATTGAGGAATCTTGACTTAGGGACAAGATAGCCAAAAATTCGACATTTTTCAACGAATCTCGGCTATTTATGAACCGATCCTGAAATTCTTGGGTGGGTTCGACAGGGCTCCAGACACTCAGCTGCCCCGCACCGAAAATTCAGAAAAAAGTTGGTATTTGGCCGAGAAACCCTCGATTCTCGTCGGTTCTGACCGTTCTGACCAAGTTGCGGATGAGACCTCAAATTGCAATGCGCGTTCGTCGAAATCGCAGACATTCAGGTCAGACCAGCAAAAAAATTGAGAAATCTTGACTTAGAGACAAGATAGCCAAAAATTCGACATTTTTCAACGAATCTCGGCTATTTATAAACCGATCCTGAAATTCTTGGGTGGGTTCGACAGGGCTCCAGACACTCAGCTGCCCCGCACCGAAAATTCAGAAAAAAGTTGGTATTTGGCCGAGAAACCCTCGATTCTCGTCGGTTCTGACCGTTCTGACCAAGTTGCGGATGAGACCTCAAATTGCAATGCGCGTTCGTCGAAATCGCAGACATTCAGGTCAGACCAGCAAAAAACTTGAGAAATCTTGACTTAGAGACAAGATAGCCAAAAATTCGACATTTTTCAACGAATCTCGGCTATTTATGAACCGATCCTGAAATTCTTGGGTGGGTTCGACAGGGCTCCAGACACTCAGCTGCCCCGCACCAAAAATTCAGAAAAAAGTTGATATTTGGCCGAGAAACCCTCGATTCTTGTCGGTTCTGACCGTTCTGACCAAGTTGCGGATGAGACCTCAAATTGCAATGCGCGTTCGTCGAAATCGCAGACATTCAGGTCAGACCAGCAGAAAAATTGAGGAATCTTGACTTAGGGACAAGATAGCCAAAAATTCGACATTTTTCAACGAATCTCGGCTATTTATGAACCGATCCTGAAATTCTTGGGCGGGTTCGACAGGGCTCCAGACACTCAGCTGCCCCGCACCGAAAATTCAGAAAAAAGTTGGTATTTGGCCGAGAAACCCTCGATTCTTGTCGGTTCTGACCGTTCTGACCAAGTTGCGGATGAGACCTGAAATTGCAATGCGCGTTCGTCGAAATCGCAGACATTCAGGTCAGACCAGCAGAAAAATTGAGGAATCTTGACTTAGGGACAAGATAGCCAAAAATTCGACATTTTTCAACGAATCTCGGCTATTTATGAACCGATCCTGAAATTCTTGGGTGGGTTCGACAGGGCTCCAGACACTCAGCTGCCCCGCACCGAAAATTCAGAAAAAAGTTGGTATTTGGCCGAGAAACCCTCGATTCTTGTCGGTTCTGACCGTTCTGACCAAGTTGCGGATGAGACCTCAAATTGCAATGCGCGTTCGTCGAAATCGCAGACATTCAGGTCAGACCAGCAGAAAAATTGAGGAATCTTGACTTAGAGACAAGATAGCCAAAAATTCGACATTTTTCAACGAATCTCGGCTATTCATGAACCGATCCTGAAATTCTTGGGTGGGTTCGACAGGGCTCCAGACACTCAGCTGCCCCGCACCGAAAATTCAGAAAAAAGTTGGTATTTGGCCGAGAAACCCTCGATTTTTGTCGGTTCTGACCGTTCTGACCAAGTTGCGGATGAGACCTCAAATTGCAATGCGCGTTTGTCGAAATCGCAGACATTCAGGTCAGACCAGCAGAAAAATTGAGAAATCTTGACTTAGAGACACGATAGCCAAAAATTCGACATTTTTCAACGAATCTCGGCTATTTATGAACCGATCCTGAAATTCTTGGGTGGGTTCGACAGGGCTCCAGACACTCAGCTGCCCCGCACCGAAAATTCAGGAAAAAGTTGGTATTTGGCCGAGAAACCCTCGATTCTTGTCGGTTCTGACCGTTCTGACCAAGTTGCGGATGAGACGTCAAATTGCAATGCGCGTTCGTCGAAATCGCAGACATTCAGGTCAGACCAGCAAAAAAATTGAGAAATCTTGACTTAGAGACAAGATAGCCAAAAATTCGACATTTTTCAACGAATCTCGGCTATTTATGAACCGATCCTGAAATTCTTGGGTGGGTTCGACAGGGCTCCAGACACTCAGCTGCCCCGCACCGAAAATTCAGAAAAAAGTTGGTATTTGGCCGAGAAACCCTCGATTCTTGTCGGTTCTGACCGTTCTGACCAAGTTGCGGATGTGACCTCAAATTGCAATGCGCGTTTGTCGAAATCGCAGACATTCAGGTCAGACCAGCAGAAAAATTGAGAAATCTTGACTTAGAGACAAGATAGCCAAAAATTCGACATTTTTCAACGAATCTCGGCTATTTATGAACCGATCCTGAAATTCTTGGGTGGGTTCGACAGGGCTCCAGACACTCAGCTGCCCCGCACCGAAAATTCAGAAAAAAGTTGGTATTTGGCCGAGAAACCCTCGATTCTTGTCGGTTCTGACCGTTCTGACCAAGTTGCGGATGAGACCTCAAATTGCAATGCGCGTTCGTCGGAATCGCAGACATTCAGGTCAGACCAGCAGAAAAATTGAGGATACTTGACTTAGAGACAAGATAGCCAAAAATTCGACATTTTTCAACGAATCTCGGCTATTTATGAACCGATCCTGAAATTCTTGGGTGGGTTCGACAGGGCTCCAGACACTCAGCTGCCCGGCACCGAAAATTCAGAAAAAAGTTGGTATTTGGCCGAGAAACCCTCGATTCTTGTCGGTTCTGACCGTTCTGACCAAGTTGCGGATGAGACCTCAAATTGCAATGCGCGTTCGTCGGAATCGCAGACATTCAGGTCAGACCAGCAGAAAAATTGAGGATACTTGACTTAGAGACAAGATAGCCAAAAATTCGACATTTTTCAACGAATCTCGGCTATTTATGAACCGATCCTGAAATTCTTGGGTGGGTTCGACAGGGCTCCAGACACTCAGCTGCCCGGCACCGAAAATTCAGAAAAAAGTTGGTATTTGGCCGAGAAACCCTCGATTCTTGTCGGTTCTGACCGTTCTGACCAAGTTGCGGATGAGACCTCAAATTGCAATGCGCGTTCGTCGAAATCGCAGACATTCAGGTCAGACCAGCAGAAAAATTGAGGAATCTTGACTTAGGGACAAGATAGCCAAAAATTCGACATTTTTCAACGAATCTCGGCTATTTATGAACCGATCCTGAAATTCTTGGGTGGGTTCGACAGGGCTCCAGACACTCGGCTGCCCCGCACCGAAAATTCAGAAAAAAGTTGGTATTTGGCCGAGAAACCCTCGATTCTCGTCGGTTCTGACCGTTCTGACCAAGTTGCGGATGAGACCTCAAATTGCAATGCGCGTTCGTCGAAATCGCAGACATTCAGGTCAGACCAGCAAAAAAATTGAGAAATCTTGACTTAGAGACAAGATAGCCAAAAATTCGACATTTTTCAACGAATCTCGGCTATTTATAAACCGATCCTGAAATTCTTGGGTGGGTTCGACAGGGCTCCAGACACTCAGCTGCCCCGCACCGAAAATTCAGAAAAAAGTTGGTATTTGGCCGAGAAACCCTCGATTCTCGTCGGTTCTGACCGTTCTGACCAAGTTGCGGATGAGACCTCAAATTGCAATGCGCGTTCGTCGAAATCGCAGACATTCAGGTCAGACCAGCAAAAAACTTGAGAAATCTTGACTTAGAGACAAGATAGCCAAAAATTCGACATTTTTCAACGAATCTCGGCTATTTATGAACCGATCCTGAAATTCTTGGGTGGGTTCGACAGGGCTCCAGACACTCAGCTGCCCCGCACCAAAAATTCAGAAAAAAGTTGGTATTTGGCCGAGAAACCCTCGATTCTTGTCGGTTCTGACCGTTCTGACCAAGTTGCGGATGAGACCTCAAATTGCAATGCGCGTTCGTCGAAATCGCAGACATTCAGGTCAGACCAGCAGAAAAATTGAGGAATCTTGACTTAGGGACAAGATAGCCAAAAATTCGACATTTTTCAACGAATCTCGGCTATTTATGAACCGATCCTGAAATTCTTGGGCGGGTTCGACAGGGCTCCAGACACTCAGCTGCCCCGCACCGAAAATTCAGAAAAAAGTTGGTATTTGGCCGAGAAACCCTCGATTCTTGTCGGTTCTGACCGTTCTGACCAAGTTGCGGATGAGACCTGAAATTGCAATGCGCGTTCGTCGAAATCGCAGACATTCAGGTCAGACCAGCAGAAAAATTGAGGAATCTTGACTTAGGGACAAGATAGCCAAAAATTCGACATTTTTCAACGAATCTCGGCTATTTATGAACCGATCCTGAAATTCTTGGGTGGGTTCGACAGGGCTCCAGACACTCAGCTGCCCCGCACCGAAAATTCAGAAAAAAGTTGGTATTTGGCCGAGAAACCCTCGATTCTTGTCGGTTCTGACCGTTCTGACCAAGTTGCGGATGAGACCTCAAATTGCAATGCGCGTTCGTCGAAATCGCAGACATTCAGGTCAGACCAGCAGAAAAATTGAGGAATCTTGACTTAGAGACAAGATAGCCAAAAATTCGACATTTTTCAACGAATCTCGGCTATTCATGAACCGATCCTGAAATTCTTGGGTGGGTTCGACAGGGCTCCAGACACTCAGCTGCCCCGCACCGAAAATTCAGAAAAAAGTTGGTATTTGGCCGAGAAACCCTCGATTTTTGTCGGTTCTGACCGTTCTGACCAAGTTGCGGATGAGACCTCAAATTGCAATGCGCGTTTGTCGAAATCGCAGACATTCAGGTCAGACCAGCAGAAAAATTGAGAAATCTTGACTTAGAGACACGATAGCCAAAAATTCGACATTTTTCAACGAATCTCGGCTATTTATGAACCGATCCTGAAATTCTTGGGTGGGTTCGACAGGGCTCCAGACACTCAGCTGCCCCGCACCGAAAATTCAGAAAAAAGTTGGTATTTGGCCGAGAAACCCTCGATTCTCGTCGGTTCTGACCGTTCTGACCAAGTTGCGGATGAGACCTCAAATTGCAATGCGCGTTCGTCGAAATCGCAGACATTCAGGTCAGACCAGCAAAAAAATTGAGAAATCTTGACTTAGAGACAAGATAGCCAAAAATTCGACATTTTTCAACGAATCTCGGCTATTTATAAACCGATCCTGAAATTCTTGGGTGGGTTCGACAGGGCTCCAGACACTCAGCTGCCCCGCACCGAAAATTCAGAAAAAAGTTGGTATTTGGCCGAGAAACCCTCGATTCTCGTCGGTTCTGACCGTTCTGACCAAGTTGCGGATGAGACCTCAAATTGCAATGCGCGTTCGTCGAAATCGCAGACATTCAGGTCAGACCAGCAAAAAACTTGAGAAATCTTGACTTAGAGACAAGATAGCCAAAAATTCGACATTTTTCAACGAATCTCGGCTATTTATGAACCGATCCTGAAATTCTTGGGTGGGTTCGACAGGGCTCCAGACACTCAGCTGCCCCGCACCAAAAATTCAGAAAAAAGTTGATATTTGGCCGAGAAACCCTCGATTCTTGTCGGTTCTGACCGTTCTGACCAAGTTGCGGATGAGACCTCAAATTGCAATGCGCGTTCGTCGAAATCGCAGACATTCAGGTCAGACCAGCAGAAAAATTGAGGAATCTTGACTTAGGGACAAGATAGCCAAAAATTCGACATTTTTCAACGAATCTCGGCTATTTATGAACCGATCCTGAAATTCTTGGGCGGGTTCGACAGGGCTCCAGACACTCAGCTGCCCCGCACCGAAAATTCAGAAAAAAGTTGGTATTTGGCCGAGAAACCCTCGATTCTTGTCGGTTCTGACCGTTCTGACCAAGTTGCGGATGAGACCTGAAATTGCAATGCGCGTTCGTCGAAATCGCAGACATTCAGGTCAGACCAGCAGAAAAATTGAGGAATCTTGACTTAGGGACAAGATAGCCAAAAATTCGACATTTTTCAACGAATCTCGGCTATTTATGAACCGATCCTGAAATTCTTGGGTGGGTTCGACAGGGCTCCAGACACTCAGCTGCCCCGCACCGAAAATTCAGAAAAAAGTTGGTATTTGGCCGAGAAACCCTCGATTCTTGTCGGTTCTGACCGTTCTGACCAAGTTGCGGATGAGACCTCAAATTGCAATGCGCGTTCGTCGAAATCGCAGACATTCAGGTCAGACCAGCAGAAAAATTGAGGAATCTTGACTTAGAGACAAGATAGCCAAAAATTCGACATTTTTCAACGAATCTCGGCTATTCATGAACCGATCCTGAAATTCTTGGGTGGGTTCGACAGGGCTCCAGACACTCAGCTGCCCCGCACCGAAAATTCAGAAAAAAGTTGGTATTTGGCCGAGAAACCCTCGATTTTTGTCGGTTCTGACCGTTCTGACCAAGTTGCGGATGAGACCTCAAATTGCAATGCGCGTTTGTCGAAATCGCAGACATTCAGGTCAGACCAGCAGAAAAATTGAGAAATCTTGACTTAGAGACACGATAGCCAAAAATTCGACATTTTTCAACGAATCTCGGCTATTTATGAACCGATCCTGAAATTCTTGGGTGGGTTCGACAGGGCTCCAGACACTCAGCTGCCCCGCACCGAAAATTCAGGAAAAAGTTGGTATTTGGCCGAGAAACCCTCGATTCTTGTCGGTTCTGACCGTTCTGACCAAGTTGCGGATGAGACGTCAAATTGCAATGCGCGTTCGTCGAAATCGCAGACATTCAGGTCAGACCAGCAAAAAAATTGAGAAATCTTGACTTAGAGACAAGATAGCCAAAAATTCGACATTTTTCAACGAATCTCGGCTATTTATGAACCGATCCTGAAATTCTTGGGTGGGTTCGACAGGGCTCCAGACACTCAGCTGCCCCGCACCGAAAATTCAGAAAAAAGTTGGTATTTGGCCGAGAAACCCTCGATTCTTGTCGGTTCTGACCGTTCTGACCAAGTTGCGGATGTGACCTCAAATTGCAATGCGCGTTTGTCGAAATCGCAGACATTCAGGTCAGACCAGCAGAAAAATTGAGAAATCTTGACTTAGAGACAAGATAGCCAAAAATTCGACATTTTTCAACGAATCTCGGCTATTTATGAACCGATCCTGAAATTCTTGGGTGGGTTCGACAGGGCTCCAGACACTCAGCTGCCCCGCACCGAAAATTCAGAAAAAAGTTGGTATTTGGCCGAGAAACCCTCGATTCTTGTCGGTTCTGACCGTTCTGACCAAGTTGCGGATGAGACCTCAAATTGCAATGCGCGTTCGTCGGAATCGCAGACATTCAGGTCAGACCAGCAGAAAAATTGAGGATACTTGACTTAGAGACAAGATAGCCAAAAATTCGACATTTTTCAACGAATCTCGGCTATTTATGAACCGATCCTGAAATTCTTGGGTGGGTTCGACAGGGCTCCAGACACTCAGCTGCCCGGCACCGAAAATTCAGAAAAAAGTTGGTATTTGGCCGAGAAACCCTCGATTCTTGTCGGTTCTGACCGTTCTGACCAAGTTGCGGATGAGACCTCAAATTGCAATGCGCGTTCGTCGGAATCGCAGACATTCAGGTCAGACCAGCAGAAAAATTGAGGATACTTGACTTAGAGACAAGATAGCCAAAAATTCGACATTTTTCAACGAATCTCGGCTATTTATGAACCGATCCTGAAATTCTTGGGTGGGTTCGACAGGGCTCCAGACACTCAGCTGCCCGGCACCGAAAATTCAGAAAAAAGTTGGTATTTGGCCGAGAAACCCTCGATTCTTGTCGGTTCTGACCGTTCTGACCAAGTTGCGGATGAGACCTCAAATTGCAATGCGCGTTCGTCGAAATCGCAGACATTCAGGTCAGACCAGCAGAAAAATTGAGGAATCTTGACTTAGGGACAAGATAGCCAAAAATTCGACATTTTTCAACGAATCTCGGCTATTTATGAACCGATCCTGAAATTCTTGGGTGGGTTCGACAGGGCTCCAGACACTCAGCTGCCCCGCACCGAAAATTCAGAAAAAAGTTGGTATTTGGCCGAGAAACCCTCGATTCTCGTCGGTTCTGACCGTTCTGACCAAGTTGCGGATGAGACCTCAAATTGCAATGCGCGTTCGTCGAAATCGCAGACATTCAGGTCAGACCAGCAAAAAAATTGAGAAATCTTGACTTAGAGACAAGATAGCCAAAAATTCGACATTTTTCAACGAATCTCGGCTATTTATAAACCGATCCTGAAATTCTTGGGTGGGTTCGACAGGGCTCCAGACACTCAGCTGCCCCGCACCGAAAATTCAGAAAAAAGTTGGTATTTGGCCGAGAAACCCTCGATTCTCGTCGGTTCTGACCGTTCTGACCAAGTTGCGGATGAGACCTCAAATTGCAATGCGCGTTCGTCGAAATCGCAGACATTCAGGTCAGACCAGCAAAAAACTTGAGAAATCTTGACTTAGAGACAAGATAGCCAAAAATTCGACATTTTTCAACGAATCTCGGCTATTTATGAACCGATCCTGAAATTCTTGGGTGGGTTCGACAGGGCTCCAGACACTCAGCTGCCCCGCACCAAAAATTCAGAAAAAAGTTGATATTTGGCCGAGAAACCCTCGATTCTTGTCGGTTCTGACCGTTCTGACCAAGTTGCGGATGAGACCTCAAATTGCAATGCGCGTTCGTCGAAATCGCAGACATTCAGGTCAGACCAGCAGAAAAATTGAGGAATCTTGACTTAGGGACAAGATAGCCAAAAATTCGACATTTTTCAACGAATCTCGGCTATTTATGAACCGATCCTGAAATTCTTGGGCGGGTTCGACAGGGCTCCAGACACTCAGCTGCCCCGCACCGAAAATTCAGAAAAAAGTTGGTATTTGGCCGAGAAACCCTCGATTCTTGTCGGTTCTGACCGTTCTGACCAAGTTGCGGATGAGACCTGAAATTGCAATGCGCGTTCGTCGAAATCGCAGACATTCAGGTCAGACCAGCAGAAAAATTGAGGAATCTTGACTTAGGGACAAGATAGCCAAAAATTCGACATTTTTCAACGAATCTCGGCTATTTATGAACCGATCCTGAAATTCTTGGGTGGGTTCGACAGGGCTCCAGACACTCAGCTGCCCCGCACCGAAAATTCAGAAAAAAGTTGGTATTTGGCCGAGAAACCCTCGATTCTTGTCGGTTCTGACCGTTCTGACCAAGTTGCGGATGAGACCTCAAATTGCAATGCGCGTTCGTCGAAATCGCAGACATTCAGGTCAGACCAGCAGAAAAATTGAGGAATCTTGACTTAGAGACAAGATAGCCAAAAATTCGACATTTTTCAACGAATCTCGGCTATTCATGAACCGATCCTGAAATTCTTGGGTGGGTTCGACAGGGCTCCAGACACTCAGCTGCCCCGCACCGAAAATTCAGAAAAAAGTTGGTATTTGGCCGAGAAACCCTCGATTTTTGTCGGTTCTGACCGTTCTGACCAAGTTGCGGATGAGACCTCAAATTGCAATGCGCGTTTGTCGAAATCGCAGACATTCAGGTCAGACCAGCAGAAAAATTGAGAAATCTTGACTTAGAGACACGATAGCCAAAAATTCGACATTTTTCAACGAATCTCGGCTATTTATGAACCGATCCTGAAATTCTTGGGTGGGTTCGACAGGGCTCCAGACACTCAGCTGCCCCGCACCGAAAATTCAGGAAAAAGTTGGTATTTGGCCGAGAAACCCTCGATTCTTGTCGGTTCTGACCGTTCTGACCAAGTTGCGGATGAGACGTCAAATTGCAATGCGCGTTCGTCGAAATCGCAGACATTCAGGTCAGACCAGCAAAAAAATTGAGAAATCTTGACTTAGAGACAAGATAGCCAAAAATTCGACATTTTTCAACGAATCTCGGCTATTTATGAACCGATCCTGAAATTCTTGGGTGGGTTCGACAGGGCTCCAGACACTCAGCTGCCCCGCACCGAAAATTCAGAAAAAAGTTGGTATTTGGCCGAGAAACCCTCGATTCTTGTCGGTTCTGACCGTTCTGACCAAGTTGCGGATGTGACCTCAAATTGCAATGCGCGTTTGTCGAAATCGCAGACATTCAGGTCAGACCAGCAGAAAAATTGAGAAATCTTGACTTAGAGACAAGATAGCCAAAAATTCGACATTTTTCAACGAATCTCGGCTATTTATGAACCGATCCTGAAATTCTTGGGTGGGTTCGACAGGGCTCCAGACACTCAGCTGCCCCGCACCGAAAATTCAGAAAAAAGTTGGTATTTGGCCGAGAAACCCTCGATTCTTGTCGGTTCTGACCGTTCTGACCAAGTTGCGGATGAGACCTCAAATTGCAATGCGCGTTCGTCGGAATCGCAGACATTCAGGTCAGACCAGCAGAAAAATTGAGGATACTTGACTTAGAGACAAGATAGCCAAAAATTCGACATTTTTCAACGAATCTCGGCTATTTATGAACCGATCCTGAAATTCTTGGGTGGGTTCGACAGGGCTCCAGACACTCAGCTGCCCGGCACCGAAAATTCAGAAAAAAGTTGGTATTTGGCCGAGAAACCCTCGATTCTTGTCGGTTCTGACCGTTCTGACCAAGTTGCGGATGAGACCTCAAATTGCAATGCGCGTTCGTCGGAATCGCAGACATTCAGGTCAGACCAGCAGAAAAATTGAGGATACTTGACTTAGAGACAAGATAGCCAAAAATTCGACATTTTTCAACGAATCTCGGCTATTTATGAACCGATCCTGAAATTCTTGGGTGGGTTCGACAGGGCTCCAGACACTCAGCTGCCCGGCACCGAAAATTCAGAAAAAAGTTGGTATTTGGCCGAGAAACCCTCGATTCTTGTCGGTTCTGACCGTTCTGACCAAGTTGCGGATGAGACCTCAAATTGCAATGCGCGTTCGTCGAAATCGCAGACATTCAGGTCAGACCAGCAGAAAAATTGAGGAATCTTGACTTAGGGACAAGATAGCCAAAAATTCGACATTTTTCAACGAATCTCGGCTATTTATGAACCGATCCTGAAATTCTTGGGTGGGTTCGACAGGGCTCCAGACACTCGGCTGCCCCGCACCGAAAATTCAGAAAAAAGTTGGTATTTGGCCGAGAAACCCTCGATTCTCGTCGGTTCTGACCGTTCTGACCAAGTTGCGGATGAGACCTCAAATTGCAATGCGCGTTCGTCGAAATCGCAGACATTCAGGTCAGACCAGCAAAAAAATTGAGAAATCTTGACTTAGAGACAAGATAGCCAAAAATTCGACATTTTTCAACGAATCTCGGCTATTTATAAACCGATCCTGAAATTCTTGGGTGGGTTCGACAGGGCTCCAGACACTCAGCTGCCCCGCACCGAAAATTCAGAAAAAAGTTGGTATTTGGCCGAGAAACCCTCGATTCTCGTCGGTTCTGACCGTTCTGACCAAGTTGCGGATGAGACCTCAAATTGCAATGCGCGTTCGTCGAAATCGCAGACATTCAGGTCAGACCAGCAAAAAACTTGAGAAATCTTGACTTAGAGACAAGATAGCCAAAAATTCGACATTTTTCAACGAATCTCGGCTATTTATGAACCGATCCTGAAATTCTTGGGTGGGTTCGACAGGGCTCCAGACACTCAGCTGCCCCGCACCAAAAATTCAGAAAAAAGTTGGTATTTGGCCGAGAAACCCTCGATTCTTGTCGGTTCTGACCGTTCTGACCAAGTTGCGGATGAGACCTCAAATTGCAATGCGCGTTCGTCGAAATCGCAGACATTCAGGTCAGACCAGCAGAAAAATTGAGGAATCTTGACTTAGGGACAAGATAGCCAAAAATTCGACATTTTTCAACGAATCTCGGCTATTTATGAACCGATCCTGAAATTCTTGGGCGGGTTCGACAGGGCTCCAGACACTCAGCTGCCCCGCACCGAAAATTCAGAAAAAAGTTGGTATTTGGCCGAGAAACCCTCGATTCTTGTCGGTTCTGACCGTTCTGACCAAGTTGCGGATGAGACCTGAAATTGCAATGCGCGTTCGTCGAAATCGCAGACATTCAGGTCAGACCAGCAGAAAAATTGAGGAATCTTGACTTAGGGACAAGATAGCCAAAAATTCGACATTTTTCAACGAATCTCGGCTATTTATGAACCGATCCTGAAATTCTTGGGTGGGTTCGACAGGGCTCCAGACACTCAGCTGCCCCGCACCGAAAATTCAGAAAAAAGTTGGTATTTGGCCGAGAAACCCTCGATTCTTGTCGGTTCTGACCGTTCTGACCAAGTTGCGGATGAGACCTCAAATTGCAATGCGCGTTCGTCGAAATCGCAGACATTCAGGTCAGACCAGCAGAAAAATTGAGGAATCTTGACTTAGAGACAAGATAGCCAAAAATTCGACATTTTTCAACGAATCTCGGCTATTCATGAACCGATCCTGAAATTCTTGGGTGGGTTCGACAGGGCTCCAGACACTCAGCTGCCCCGCACCGAAAATTCAGAAAAAAGTTGGTATTTGGCCGAGAAACCCTCGATTTTTGTCGGTTCTGACCGTTCTGACCAAGTTGCGGATGAGACCTCAAATTGCAATGCGCGTTTGTCGAAATCGCAGACATTCAGGTCAGACCAGCAGAAAAATTGAGAAATCTTGACTTAGAGACACGATAGCCAAAAATTCGACATTTTTCAACGAATCTCGGCTATTTATGAACCGATCCTGAAATTCTTGGGTGGGTTCGACAGGGCTCCAGACACTCAGCTGCCCCGCACCGAAAATTCAGGAAAAAGTTGGTATTTGGCCGAGAAACCCTCGATTCTTGTCGGTTCTGACCGTTCTGACCAAGTTGCGGATGAGACGTCAAATTGCAATGCGCGTTCGTCGAAATCGCAGACATTCAGGTCAGACCAGCAAAAAAATTGAGAAATCTTGACTTAGAGACAAGATAGCCAAAAATTCGACATTTTTCAACGAATCTCGGCTATTTATGAACCGATCCTGAAATTCTTGGGTGGGTTCGACAGGGCTCCAGACACTCAGCTGCCCCGCACCGAAAATTCAGAAAAAAGTTGGTATTTGGCCGAGAAACCCTCGATTCTTGTCGGTTCTGACCGTTCTGACCAAGTTGCGGATGTGACCTCAAATTGCAATGCGCGTTTGTCGAAATCGCAGACATTCAGGTCAGACCAGCAGAAAAATTGAGAAATCTTGACTTAGAGACAAGATAGCCAAAAATTCGACATTTTTCAACGAATCTCGGCTATTTATGAACCGATCCTGAAATTCTTGGGTGGGTTCGACAGGGCTCCAGACACTCAGCTGCCCCGCACCGAAAATTCAGAAAAAAGTTGGTATTTGGCCGAGAAACCCTCGATTCTTGTCGGTTCTGACCGTTCTGACCAAGTTGCGGATGAGACCTCAAATTGCAATGCGCGTTCGTCGGAATCGCAGACATTCAGGTCAGACCAGCAGAAAAATTAAGGATACTTGACTTAGGGACAAGATAGCCAAAAATTCGACATTTTTCAACGAATCTCGGCTATTTATGAACCGATCCTGAAATTCTTGGGTGGGTTCGACAGGGCTCCAGACACTCAGCTGCCCCGCACCAAAAATTCAGAAAAAAGTTGATATTTGGCCGAGAAACCCTCGATTCTTGTCGGTTCTGACCGTTCTGACCAAGTTGCGGATGAGACCTCAAATTGCAATGCGCGTTCGTCGAAATCGCAGACATTCAGGTCAGACCAGCAGAAAAATTGAGGAATCTTGACTTAGGGACAAGATAGCCAAAAATTCGACATTTTTCAACGAATCTCGGCTATTTATGAACCGATCCTGAAATTCTTGGGCGGGTTCGACAGGGCTCCAGACACTCAGCTGCCCCGCACCGAAAATTCAGAAAAAAGTTGGTATTTGGCCGAGAAACCCTCGATTCTTGTCGGTTCTGACCGTTCTGACCAAGTTGCGGATGAGACCTGAAATTGCAATGCGCGTTCGTCGAAATCGCAGACATTCAGGTCAGACCAGCAGAAAAATTGAGGAATCTTGACTTAGGGACAAGATAGCCAAAAATTCGACATTTTTCAACGAATCTCGGCTATTTATGAACCGATCCTGAAATTCTTGGGTGGGTTCGACAGGGCTCCAGACACTCAGCTGCCCCGCACCGAAAATTCAGAAAAAAGTTGGTATTTGGCCGAGAAACCCTCGATTCTTGTCGGTTCTGACCGTTCTGACCAAGTTGCGGATGAGACCTCAAATTGCAATGCGCGTTCGTCGAAATCGCAGACATTCAGGTCAGACCAGCAGAAAAATTGAGGAATCTTGACTTAGAGACAAGATAGCCAAAAATTCGACATTTTTCAACGAATCTCGGCTATTCATGAACCGATCCTGAAATTCTTGGGTGGGTTCGACAGGGCTCCAGACACTCAGCTGCCCCGCACCGAAAATTCAGAAAAAAGTTGGTATTTGGCCGAGAAACCCTCGATTTTTGTCGGTTCTGACCGTTCTGACCAAGTTGCGGATGAGACCTCAAATTGCAATGCGCGTTTGTCGAAATCGCAGACATTCAGGTCAGACCAGCAGAAAAATTGAGAAATCTTGACTTAGAGACACGATAGCCAAAAATTCGACATTTTTCAACGAATCTCGGCTATTTATGAACCGATCCTGAAATTCTTGGGTGGGTTCGACAGGGCTCCAGACACTCAGCTGCCCCGCACCGAAAATTCAGGAAAAAGTTGGTATTTGGCCGAGAAACCCTCGATTCTTGTCGGTTCTGACCGTTCTGACCAAGTTGCGGATGAGACGTCAAATTGCAATGCGCGTTCGTCGAAATCGCAGACATTCAGGTCAGACCAGCAAAAAAATTGAGAAATCTTGACTTAGAGACAAGATAGCCAAAAATTCGACATTTTTCAACGAATCTCGGCTATTTATGAACCGATCCTGAAATTCTTGGGTGGGTTCGACAGGGCTCCAGACACTCAGCTGCCCCGCACCGAAAATTCAGAAAAAAGTTGGTATTTGGCCGAGAAACCCTCGATTCTTGTCGGTTCTGACCGTTCTGACCAAGTTGCGGATGTGACCTCAAATTGCAATGCGCGTTTGTCGAAATCGCAGACATTCAGGTCAGACCAGCAGAAAAATTGAGAAATCTTGACTTAGAGACAAGATAGCCAAAAATTCGACATTTTTCAACGAATCTCGGCTATTTATGAACCGATCCTGAAATTCTTGGGTGGGTTCGACAGGGCTCCAGACACTCAGCTGCCCCGCACCGAAAATTCAGAAAAAAGTTGGTATTTGGCCGAGAAACCCTCGATTCTTGTCGGTTCTGACCGTTCTGACCAAGTTGCGGATGAGACCTCAAATTGCAATGCGCGTTCGTCGGAATCGCAGACATTCAGGTCAGACCAGCAGAAAAATTGAGGATACTTGACTTAGGGACAAGATAGCCAAAAATTCGACATTTTTCAACGAATCTCGGCTATTTATGAACCGATCCTGAAATTCTTGGGTGGGTTCGACAGGGCTCCAGACACTCAGCTGCCCGGCACCGAAAATTCAGAAAAAAGTTGGTATTTGGCCGAGAAACCCTCGATTCTTGTCGGTTCTGACCGTTCTGACCAAGTTGCGGATGAGACCTCAAATTGCAATGCGCGTTCGTCGAAATCGCAGACATTCAGGTCAGACCAGCAGAAAAATTGAGGAATCTTGACTTAGGGACAAGATAGCCAAAAATTCGACATTTTTCAACGAATCTCGGCTATTTATGAACCGATCCTGAAATTCTTGGGCGGGTTCGACAGGGCTCCAGACACTCAGCTGCCCCGCACCGAAAATTCAAAAAAAAGTTGGTATTTGGCCGAGAAACCCTCGATTCTTGTCGGTTCTGACCGTTCTGACCAAGTTGCGGATGAGACCCCAAATTGCAATGCGCGTTTGTCGAAATCGCAGACATTCAGGTCAGACCAGCAGAAAAATTGAGAAATCTTGACTTAGAGACAAGATAGCCAAAAATTCGACATTTTTCAACGAATCTCGGCTATTTATGAACCGATCCTGAAATTCTTGGGTGGGTTCGACAGGGCTCCAGACACTCAGCTGCCCCGCACCGTAAATTCAGAAAAAAGTTGGTATTTGGCCGAGAAACCCTCGATTCTCGTCGGTTCTGACCGTTCTGACCAAGTTGCGGATGAGACCTCAAATTGCAATGCGCGTTTGTCGAAATCGCAGACATTCAGGTCAGACCAGCAGAAAAATTGAGGAATCTTGACTTAGAGACAAGATAGCCAAAAATTCGACATTTTTCAACGAATCTAGGCTATTTATAAACCGATCCTGAAATTCTTGGGTGGGTTCGACAGGGCTCCAGACACTCAGCTGCCCCGCACCGAAAATTCAGAAAAAAGTTGGTATTTGGCCGAGAAACCCTCGATTCTTGTCGGTTCTGACCGTTCTGACCAAGTTGCGGATGAGACCTCAAATTGCAATGCGCGTTCGTCGAAATCGCAGACATTCAGGTCAGACCAGCAGAAAAATTGAGAAATCTTGACTTAGAGACAAGATAGCCAAAAATTCGACATTTTCCAACGAATCTCGGCTATTTATGAACCGATCCTGAAATTCTTGGGTGGGTTCGACAGGGCTCCAGACACTCAGCTGCCCCGCACCGAAAATTCAGAAAAAAGTTGGTATTTGGCCGAGAAACCCTCGATTCTTGTCGGTTCTGACCGTTCTGACCAAGTTGCGGATGAGACCTCAAATTGCAATGCGCGTTCGTCGAAATCGCAGACATTCAGGTCAGACCAGCAGAAAAATTGAGGAATCTTGACTTAGGGACAAGATAGCCAAAAATTCGACATTTTTCAACGAATCTCGGCTATTTATGAACCGATCCTGAAATTCTTGGGTGGGTTCGACAGGGCTCCAGACACTCAGCTGCCCCGCACCGAAAATTCAGAAAAAAGTTGGTATTTGGCCGAGAAACCCTCGATTCTTGTCGGTTCTGATCGTTCTGACCAAGTTGCGGATGAGACCTCAAATTGCAATGCGCGTTCGTCGAAATCGCAGACATTCAGGTCAGACCAGCAGAAAAATTGAGGAATCTTGACTTAGAGACAAGATAGCCAAAAATTCGACATTTTTCAACGAATCTCGGCTATTTATGAACCGATCCTGAAATTCTTGGGTGGGTTCGACAGGGCTCCAGACACTCAGCTGCCCCGCACCGAAAATTCGGAAAAAAGTTGGTATTTGGCCGAGAAACCCTCGATTCTTGTCGGTTCTGACCGTTCCGACCAAGTTGCGGATGAGACCTCAAATTGCAATGCGCGTTTGTCGAAATCGCAGACATTCAGGTCAGACCAGCAGAAAAATTGAGAAATCTTGACTTAGAGACAAGATAGCCAAAAATTCGACATTTTTCAACGAATCTCGGCTATTTATGAACCGATCCTGAAATTCTTGGGTGGGTTCGACAGGGCTCCAGACACTCAGCTGCCCCGCACCGAAAATTCAGAAAAAAGTTGGTATTTGGCCGAGAAACCCTCGATTCTCGTCGGTTCTGACCGTTCTGACCAAGTTGCGGATGAGACCTCAAATTGCAATGCGCGTTCGTCGAAATCGCAGACATTCAGGTCAGACCAGCAAAAAAATTGAGAAATCTTGACTTAGAGACAAGATAGCCAAAAATTCGACATTTTTCAACGAATCTCGGCTATTTATGAACCGATCCTGAAATTCTTGGGTGGGTTCGACAGGGCTCCAGACACTCAGCTGCCCCGCACCGAAAATTCAGAAAAAAGTTGGTATTTGGCCGAGAAACCCTCGATTCTTGTCGGTTCTGACCGTTCTGACCAAGTTGCGGATGAGACCCCAAATTGCAATGCGCGTTTGTCGAAATCGCAGACATTCAGGTCAGACCAGCAGAAAAATTGAGAAATCTTGACTTAGAGACAAGATAGCCAAAAATTCGACATTTTTCAACGAATCTCGGCTATTTATGAACCGATCCTGAAATTCTTGGGTGGGTTCGACAGGGCTCCAGACACTCAGCTGCCCCGCACTGAAAATTCAGAAAAAAGTTGGTATTTGGCCGAGAAACCCTCGATTCTTGTCGGTTCTGACCGTTCTGACCAAGTTGCGGATGAGACCTCAAATTACAATGCGCGTTTGTCGAAATCGCAGACATTCAGGTCAGACCAGCAGAAAAATTGAGAAATCTTGACTTAGAGACAAGATAGCCAAAATTTCGACATTTTTCAACGAATCTCGGCTATTTATGAACCGATCCTGAAATTCTTGGGTGGGTTCGACAGGGCTCCAGACACTCAGCTGCCCCGCACCGAAAATTCAGAAAAAAGTTGGTATTTGGCCGAGAAACCCTCGATTCTTGTCGGTTCTGACCGTTCTGACCAAGTTGCGGATGAGACCTCAAATTGCAATGCGCGTTCGTCGAAATCGCAGACATTCAGGTCAGACCAGCAGAAAAATTGAGGAATCTTGACTTAGAGACAAGATGGCCAAAAATGCGACATTTTTCAACGAATCTCGGCTATTTATGAACCGATCCTGAAATTCTTGGGTGGGTTCGACAGGGCTCCAGACACTCAGCTGCCCCGCACCGAAAATTCAGAAAAAAGTTGGTATTTGGCCGAGAAACCCTCGATTCTTGTCGGTTCTGACCGTTCTGACCAAGTTGCGGATGAGACCTCAAATTGCAATGCGCGTTCGTCGAAATCGCAGACATTCAGGTCAGACCAGCAGAAAAATTGAGAAATCTTGACTTAGAGACAAGATAGCCAAAAATTCGACATTTTCCAACGAATCTCGGCTATTTATGAACCGATCCTGAAATTCTTGGGTGGGTTCGACAGGGCTCCAGACACTCAGCTGCCCCGCACCGAAAATTCAGAAAAAAGTTGGTATTTGGCCGAGAAACCCTCGATTCTTGTCGGTTCTGACCGTTCCGACCAAGTTGCGGATGAGACCTCAAATTGCAATGTGCGTTTGTCGAAATCGCAGACATTCCGGTCAGACCAGCAGAAAAATTGAGAAATCTTGACTTAGAGACAAGATAGCCAAAAATTCGACATTTTTCAACGAATCTCGGCTATTTATGAACCGATCCTGAAATTCTTGGGTGGGTTCGACAGGGCTCCAGACACTCAGCTGCCCCGCACCGAAAATTCAGAAAAAAGTTGGTATTTGGCCGAGAAACCCTCGATTCTCGTCGGTTCTGACCGTTCTGACCAAGTTGCGGATGAGACCTCCAATTGCAATGCGCGTTCGTCGAAATCGCAGACATTCAGGTCAGACCAGCAAAAAAATTGAGAAATCTTGACTTAGAGACAAGATAGCCAAAAATTCGACATTTTTCAACGAATCTCGGCTATTTATGAACCGATCCTGAAATTCTTGGGTGGGTTCGACAGGGCTCCAGACACTCAGCTGCCCCGCACCGTAAATTCAGAAAAAAGTTGGTATTTGGCCGAGAAACCCTCGATTCTCGTCGGTTCTGACCGTTCTGACCAAGTTGCGGATGAGACCTCAAATTGCAATGCGCGTTTGTCGAAATCGCAGACATTCAGGTCAGACCAGCAGAAAAATTGAGGAATCTTGACTTAGAGACAAGATAGCCAAAAATTCGACATTTTTCAACGAATCTAGGCTATTTATAAACCGATCCTGAAATTCTTGGGTGGGTTCGACAGGGCTCCAGACACTCAGCTGCCCCGCACCGAAAATTCAGAAAAAAGTTGGTATTTGGCCGAGAAACCCTCGATTCTTGTCGGTTCTGACCGTTCTGACCAAGTTGCGGATGAGACCTCAAATTGCAATGCGCGTTCGTCGAAATCGCAGACATTCAGGTCAGACCAGCAGAAAAATTGAGAAATCTTGACTTAGAGACAAGATAGCCAAAAATTCGACATTTTCCAACGAATCTCGGCTATTTATGAACCGATCCTGAAATTCTTGGGTGGGTTCGACAGGGCTCCAGACACTCAGCTGCCCCGCACCGAAAATTCAGAAAAAAGTTGGTATTTGGCCGAGAAACCCTCGATTCTTGTCGGTTCTGACCGTTCTGACCAAGTTGCGGATGAGACCTCAAATTGCAATGCGCGTTCGTCGAAATCGCAGACATTCAGGTCAGACCAGCAGAAAAATTGAGGAATCTTGACTTAGGGACAAGATAGCCAAAAATTCGACATTTTTCAACGAATCTCGGCTATTTATGAACCGATCCTGAAATTCTTGGGTGGGTTCGACAGGGCTCCAGACACTCAGCTGCCCCGCACCGAAAATTCAGAAAAAAGTTGGTATTTGGCCGAGAAACCCTCGATTCTTGTCGGTTCTGATCGTTCTGACCAAGTTGCGGATGAGACCTCAAATTGCAATGCGCGTTCGTCGAAATCGCAGACATTCAGGTCAGACCAGCAGAAAAATTGAGGAATCTTGACTTAGAGACAAGATAGCCAAAAATTCGACATTTTTCAACGAATCTCGGCTATTTATGAACCGATCCTGAAATTCTTGGGTGGGTTCGACAGGGCTCCAGACACTCAGCTGCCCCGCACCGAAAATTCGGAAAAAAGTTGGTATTTGGCCGAGAAACCCTCGATTCTTGTCGGTTCTGACCGTTCCGACCAAGTTGCGGATGAGACCTCAAATTGCAATGCGCGTTTGTCGAAATCGCAGACATTCAGGTCAGACCAGCAGAAAAATTGAGAAATCTTGACTTAGAGACAAGATAGCCAAAAATTCGACATTTTTCAACGAATCTCGGCTATTTATGAACCGATCCTGAAATTCTTGGGTGGGTTCGACAGGGCTCCAGACACTCAGCTGCCCCGCACCGAAAATTCAGAAAAAAGTTGGTATTTGGCCGAGAAACCCTCGATTCTCGTCGGTTCTGACCGTTCTGACCAAGTTGCGGATGAGACCTCAAATTGCAATGCGCGTTCGTCGAAATCGCAGACATTCAGGTCAGACCAGCAAAAAAATTGAGAAATCTTGACTTAGAGACAAGATAGCCAAAAATTCGACATTTTTCAACGAATCTCGGCTATTTATGAACCGATCCTGAAATTCTTGGGTGGGTTCGACAGGGCTCCAGACACTCAGCTGCCCCGCACCGAAAATTCAGAAAAAAGTTGGTATTTGGCCGAGAAACCCTCGATTCTTGTCGGTTCTGACCGTTCTGACCAAGTTGCGGATGAGACCCCAAATTGCAATGCGCGTTGGTCGAAATCGCAGACATTCAGGTCAGACCAGCAGAAAAATTGAGAAATCTTGACTTAGAGACAAGATAGCCAAAAATTCGACATTTTTCAACGAATCTCGGCTATTTATGAACCGATCCTGAAATTCTTGGGTGGGTTCGACAGGGCTCCAGACACTCAGCTGCCCCGCACTGAAAATTCAGAAAAAAGTTGGTATTTGGCCGAGAAACCCTCGATTCTTGTCGGTTCTGACCGTTCTGACCAAGTTGCGGATGAGACCTCAAATTACAATGCGCGTTTGTCGAAATCGCAGACATTCAGGTCAGACCAGCAGAAAAATTGAGAAATCTTGACTTAGAGACAAGATAGCCAAAATTTCGACATTTTTCAACGAATCTCGGCTATTTATGAACCGATCCTGAAATTCTTGGGTGGGTTCGACAGGGCTCCAGACACTCAGCTGCCCCGCACCGAAAATTCAGAAAAAAGTTGGTATTTGGCCGAGAAACCCTCGATTCTTGTCGGTTCTGACCGTTCTGACCAAGTTGCGGATGAGACCTCAAATTGCAATGCGCGTTCGTCGAAATCGCAGACATTCAGGTCAGACCAGCAGAAAAATTGAGGAATCTTGACTTAGAGACAAGATGGCCAAAAATGCGACATTTTTCAACGAATCTCGGCTATTTATGAACCGATCCTGAAATTCTTGGGTGGGTTCGACAGGGCTCCAGACACTCAGCTGCCCCGCACCGAAAATTCAGAAAAAAGTTGGTATTTGGCCGAGAAACCCTCGATTCTTGTCGGTTCTGACCGTTCTGACCAAGTTGCGGATGAGACCTCAAATTGCAATGCGCGTTCGTCGAAATCGCAGACATTCAGGTCAGACCAGCAGAAAAATTGAGAAATCTTGACTTAGAGACAAGATAGCCAAAAATTCGACATTTTCCAACGAATCTCGGCTATTTATGAACCGATCCTGAAATTCTTGGGTGGGTTCGACAGGGCTCCAGACACTCAGCTGCCCCGCACCGAAAATTCAGAAAAAAGTTGGTATTTGGCCGAGAAACCCTCGATTCTTGTCGGTTCTGACCGTTCTGACCAAGTTGCGGATGAGACCTCAAATTGCAATGCGCGTTCGTCGAAATCGCAGACATTCAGGTCAGACCAGCAGAAAAATTGAGGAATCTTGACTTAGGGACAAGATAGCCAAAAATTCGACATTTTTCAACGAATCTCGGCTATTCATGAACCGATCCTGAAATTCGTGGGTGGGTTCGACAGGGCTCCAGACACTCAGCTGCCCCGCACCGAAAATTCAGAAAAAAGTTGGTATTTGGCCGAGAAACCCTCGATTCTTGTCGGTTCTGACCGTTCTGACCAAGTTGCGGATGAGACCTCAAATTGCAATGCGCGTTCGTCGAAATCGCAGACATTCAGGTCAGACCAGCAGAAAAATTGAGGAATCTTGACTTAGAGACAAGATAGCCAAAAATTCGACATTTTTCAACGAATCTCGGCTATTTATGAACCGATCCTGAAATTCTTGGGTGGGTTCGACAGGGCTCCAGACACTCAGCTGCCCCGCACCGAAAATTCAGAAAAAAGTTGGTATTTGGCCGAGAAACCCTCGATTCTTGTCGGTTCTGACCGTTCCGACCAAGTTGCGGATGAGACCTCAAATTGCAATGTGCGTTTGTCGAAATCGCAGACATTCCGGTCAGACCAGCAGAAAAATTGAGAAATCTTGACTTAGAGACAAGATAGCCAAAAATTCGACATTTTTCAACGAATCTCGGCTATTTATGAACCGATCCTGAAATTCTTGGGTGGGTTCGACAGGGCTCCAGACACTCAGCTGCCCCGCACCGAAAATTCAGAAAAAAGTTGGTATTTGGCCGAGAAACCCTCGATTCTCGTCGGTTCTGACCGTTCTGACCAAGTTGCGGATGAGACCTCCAATTGCAATGCGCGTTCGTCGAAATCGCAGACATTCAGGTCAGACCAGCAAAAAAATTGAGAAATCTTGACTTAGAGACAAGATAGCCAAAAATTCGACATTTTTCAACGAATCTCGGCTATTTATGAACCGATCCTGAAATTCTTGGGTGGGTTCGACAGGGCTCCAGACACTCAGCTGCCCCGCACCGAAAATTCAGAAAAAAGTTGGTATTTGGCCGAGAAACCCTCGATTCTTGTCGGTTCTGACCGTTCTGACCAAGTTGCGGATGAGACCTCAAATTGCAATGCGCGTTCGTCGAAATCGCAGACATTCAGGTCAGACCAGCAGAAAAATTGAGGACTCTTGACTTAGAGACAAGATAGCCAAAAATTCGACATTTTTCAACGAATCTCGGCTATTTATGAACCGATCCTGAAATTCTTGGGTGGGTTCGACAGGGCTCCAGACACTCAGCTGCCCCGCACCGAAAATTCAGAAAAAAGTTGGTATTTGGCCGAGAAACCCTCGATTCTTGTCGGTTCTGACCGTTCCGACCAAGTTGCGGATGAGACCTCAAATTGCAATGCGCGTTTGTCGAAATCGCAGACATTCAGGTCAGACCAGCAGAAAAATTGAGAAATCTTGACTTAGAGACAAGATAGCCAAAAATTCGACATTTTTCAACGAATCTCGGCTATTTATGAACCGATCCTGAAATTCTTGGGTGGGTTCGACAGGGCTCCAGACACTCAGCTGCCCCGCACCGAAAATTCAGAAAAAAGTTGGTATTTGGCCGAGAAACCCTCGATTCTCGTCGGTTCTGACCGTTCTGACCAAGTTGCGGATGAGACCTCAAATTGCAATGCGCGTTCGTCGAAATCGCAGACATTCAGGTCAGACCAGCAAAAAAATTGAGAAATCTTGACTTAGAGACAAGATAGCCAAAAATTCGACATTTTTCAACGAATCTCGGCTATTTATGAACCGATCCTGAAATTCTTGGGTGGGTTCGACAGGGCTCCAGACACTCAGCTGCCCCGCACCGAAAATTCAGAAAAAAGTTGGTATTTGGCCGAGAAACCCTCGATTCTTGTCGGTTCTGACCGTTCTGACCAAGTTGCGGATGAGACCTCAAATTGCAATGCGCGTTCGTCGAAATCGCAGACATTCAGGTCAGACCAGCAGAAAAATTGAGGAATCTTGACTTAGAGACAAGATAGCCAAAAATGCGACATTTTTCAACGAATCTCGGCTATTTATGAACCGATCCTGAAATTCTTGGGTGGGTTCGACAGGGCTCCAGACACTCAGCTGCCCCGCACCGTAAATTCAGAAAAAAGTTGGTATTTGGCCGAGAAACCCTCGATTCTCGTCGGTTCTGACCGTTCTGACCAAGTTGCGGATGAGACCTCAAATTGCAATGCGCGTTTGTCGAAATCGCAGACATTCAGGTCAGACCAGCAGAAAAATTGAGGAATCTTGACTTAGAGACAAGATAGCCAAAAATTCGACATTTTTCAACGAATCTAGGCTATTTATAAACCGATCCTGAAATTCTTGGGTGGGTTCGACAGGGCTCCAGACACTCAGCTGCCCCGCACCGAAAATTCAGAAAAAAGTTGGTATTTGGCCGAGAAACCCTCGATTCTTGTCGGTTCTGACCGTTCTGACCAAGTTGCGGATGAGACCTCAAATTGCAATGCGCGTTCGTCGAAATCGCAGACATTCAGGTCAGACCAGCAGAAAAATTGAGAAATCTTGACTTAGAGACAAGATAGCCAAAAATTCGACATTTTCCAACGAATCTCGGCTATTTATGAACCGATCCTGAAATTCTTGGGTGGGTTCGACAGGGCTCCAGACACTCAGCTGCCCCGCACCGAAAATTCAGAAAAAAGTTGGTATTTGGCCGAGAAACCCTCGATTCTTGTCGGTTCTGACCGTTCTGACCAAGTTGCGGATGAGACCTCAAATTGCAATGCGCGTTCGTCGAAATCGCAGACATTCAGGTCAGACCAGCAGAAAAATTGAGGAATCTTGACTTAGGGACAAGATAGCCAAAAATTCGACATTTTTCAACGAATCTCGGCTATTTATGAACCGATCCTGAAATTCTTGGGTGGGTTCGACAGGGCTCCAGACACTCAGCTGCCCCGCACCGAAAATTCAGAAAAAAGTTGGTATTTGGCCGAGAAACCCTCGATTCTTGTCGGTTCTGACCGTTCTGACCAAGTTGCGGATGAGACCTCAAATTGCAATGCGCGTTCGTCGAAATCGCAGACATTCAGGTCAGACCAGCAGAAAAATTGAGGAATCTTGACTTAGAGACAAGATAGCCAAAAATTCGACATTTTTCAACGAATCTCGGCTATTTATGAACCGATCCTGAAATTCTTGGGTGGGTTCGACAGGGCTCCAGACACTCAGCTGCCCCGCACCGTAAATTCAGAAAAAAGTTGGTATTTGGCCGAGAAACCCTCGATTCTTGTCGGTTCTGACCGTTCTGACCAAGTTGCGGATGAGACCTCAAATTGCAATGCGCGTTCGTCGAAATCGCAGACATTCAGGTCAGACCAGCAAAAAAATTGAGAAATCTTGACTTAGAGACAAGATAGCCAAAAATTCGACATTTTTCAACGAATCTCGGCTATTTATGAACCGATCCTGAAATTCTTGGGTGGGTTCGACAGGGCTCCAGACACTCAGCTGCCCCGCACCGAAAATTCAGAAAAAAGTTGGTATTTGGCCGAGAAACCCTCGATTCTTGTCGGTTCTGACCGTTCTGACCAAGTTGCGGATGAGACCTCAAATTGCAATGCGCGTTCGTCGAAATCGCAGACATTCAGGTCAGACCAGCAGAAAAATTGAGGAATCTTGACTTAGAGACAAGATAGCCAAAAATGCGACATTTTTCAACGAATCTCGGCTATTTATGAACCGATCCTGAAATTCTTGGGTGGGTTCGACAGGGCTCCAGACACTCAGCTGCCCCGCACCGTAAATTCAGAAAAAAGTTGGTATTTGGCCGAGAAACCCTCGATTCTCGTCGGTTCTGACCGTTCTGACCAAGTTGCGGATGAGACCTCAAATTGCAATGCGCGTTTGTCGAAATCGCAGACATTCAGGTCAGACCAGCAGAAAAATTGAGGAATCTTGACTTAGAGACAAGATAGCCAAAAATTCGACATTTTTCAACGAATCTAGGCTATTTATAAACCGATCCTGAAATTCTTGGGTGGGTTCGACAGGGCTCCAGACACTCAGCTGCCCCGCACCGAAAATTCAGAAAAAAGTTGGTATTTGGCCGAGAAACCCTCGATTCTTGTCGGTTCTGACCGTTCTGACCAAGTTGCGGATGAGACCTCAAATTGCAATGCGCGTTCGTCGAAATCGCAGACATTCAGGTCAGACCAGCAGAAAAATTGAGAAATCTTGACTTAGAGACAAGATAGCCAAAAATTCGACATTTTCCAACGAATCTCGGCTATTTATGAACCGATCCTGAAATTCTTGGGTGGGTTCGACAGGGCTCCAGACACTCAGCTGCCCCGCACCGAAAATTCAGAAAAAAGTTGGTATTTGGCCGAGAAACCCTCGATTCTTGTCGGTTCTGACCGTTCTGACCAAGTTGCGGATGAGACCTCAAATTGCAATGCGCGTTCGTCGAAATCGCAGACATTCAGGTCAGACCAGCAGAAAAATTGAGGAATCTTGACTTAGGGACAAGATAGCCAAAAATTCGACATTTTTCAACGAATCTCGGCTATTTATGAACCGATCCTGAAATTCTTGGGTGGGTTCGACAGGGCTCCAGACACTCAGCTGCCCCGCACCGAAAATTCAGAAAAAAGTTGGTATTTGGCCGAGAAACCCTCGATTCTTGTCGGTTCTGACCGTTCTGACCAAGTTGCGGATGAGACCTCAAATTGCAATGCGCGTTCGTCGAAATCGCAGACATTCAGGTCAGACCAGCAGAAAAATTGAGGAATCTTGACTTAGAGACAAGATAGCCAAAAATTCGACATTTTTCAACGAATCTCGGCTATTTATGAACCGATCCTGAAATTCTTGGGTGGGTTCGACAGGGCTCCAGACACTCAGCTGCCCCGCACCGTAAATTCAGAAAAAAGTTGGTATTTGGCCGAGAAACCCTCGATTCTTGTCGGTTCTGACCGTTCTGACCAAGTTGCGGATGAGACCTCAAATTGCAATGCGCGTTTGTCGAAATCGCAGACATTCAGGTCAGACCAGCAGAAAAATTGAGAAATCTTGACTTAGAGACAAGATAGCCAAAAATTCGACATTTTTCAACGAATCTCGGCTATTTATGAACCGATCCTGAAATTCTTGGGTGGGTTCGACAGGGCTCCAGACACTCAGCTGCCCCGCACCGAAAATTCAGAAAAAAGTTGGTATTTGGCCGAGAAACCCTCGATTCTTGTCGGTTCTGACCGTTCTGACCAAGTTGCGGATGAGACCTCAAATTGCAATGCGCGTTCGTCGAAATCGCAGACATTCAGGTCAGACCAGCAGAAAAATTGAGGAATCTTGACTTAGGGACAAGATAGCCAAAAATTCGACATTTTTCAACGAATCTCGGCTATTTATGAACCGATCCTGAAATTCTTGGGTGGGTTCGACAGGGCTCCAGACACTCAGCTGCCCCGCACCGAAAATTCAGAAAAAAGTTGGTATTTGGCCGAGAAACCCTCGATTCTTGTCGGTTCTGACCGTTCTGACCAAGTTGCGGATGAGACCTCAAATTGCAATGCGCGTTCGTCGAAATCGCAGACATTCAGGTCAGACCAGCAGAAAAATTGAGGAATCTTGACTTAGGGACAAGATAGCCAAAAATTCGACATTTTTCAACGAATCTCGGCTATTTATGAACCGATCCTGAAATTCTTGGGTGGGTTCGACAGGGCTCCAGACACTCAGCTGCCCCGCACCGAAAATTCAGAAAAAAGTTGGTATTTGGCCGAGAAACCCTCGATTCTTGTCGGTTCTGACCGTTCTGACCAAGTTGCGGATGAGACCTCGAATTCCAATGCGCGTTCGTCGAAATCGCAGACATTCAGGTCAGACCAGCAGAAAAATTGAGGAATCTTGACTTAGAGACAAGATAGCCAAAAATTCGACATTTTTCAACGAATCTCGGCTATTTATGAACCGATCCTGAAATTCTTGGGTGGGTTCGACAGGGCTCCAGACACTCAGCTGCCCCGCACCGAAAATTCAGAAAAAAGTTGGTATTTGGCCGAGAAACCCTCGATTCTTGTCGGTTCTGACCGTTCTGACCAAGTTGCGGATGAGACCTCAAATTGCAATGCGCGTTTGTCGAAATCGCAGACATTCAGGTCAGACCAGCAGAAAAATTGAGAAATCTTGACTTAGAGACAAGATAGCCAAAAATTCGACATTTTTCAACGAATCTCGGCTATTTATGAACCGATCCTGAAATTCTTGGGTGGGTTCGACAGGGCTCCAGACACTCGGCTGCCCCGCACCGAAAATTCAGAAAAAAGTTGGTATTTGGCCGAGAAACCCTCGATTCTTGTCGGTTCTGACCGTTCTGACTAAGTTGCGGATGAGACCTCAAATTGCAATGCGCGTTCGTCAAAATCGCAGACATTCAGGTCAGACCAGCAGAAAAATTGAGGAATCTTGACTTAGAGACAAGATAGCCAAAAATTCGACATTTTTCAACGAATCTCGGCTATTTATGAACCGATCCTGAAATTCTTGGGTGGGTTCGACAGGGCTCCAGACACTCAGCTGCCCCGCACCGTAAATTCAGAAAAAAGTTGGTATTTGGCCGAGAAACCCTCGATTCTCGTCGGTTCTGACCGTTCTGACCAAGTTGCGGATGAGACCTCAAATTGCAATGCGCGTTTGTCGAAATCGCGGACATTCAGGTCAGACCAGCAGAAAAATTGAGGAATCTTGACTTAGAGACAAGATAGCCAAAAATTCGACATTTTTCAACGAATCTCGGCTATTTATAAACCGATCCTGAAATTCTTGGGTGGGTTCGACAGGGCTCCAGACACTCAGCTGCCCCGCACCGAAAATTCAGAAAAAAGTTGGTATTTGGCCGAGAAACCCTCGATTCTTGTCGGTTCTGACCGTTCTGACCAAGTTGCGGATGAGACCTGAAATTGCAATGCGCGTTCGTCGAAATCGCAGACATTCAGGTCAGACCAGCAGAAAAATTGAGGAATCTTGACTTAGGGACAAGATAGCCAAAAATTCGACATTTTTCAACGAATCTCGGCTATTTATGAACCGATCCTGAAATTCTTGGGTGGGTTCGACAGGGCTCCAGACACTCAGCTGCCCCGCACCGAAAATTCAGAAAAAAGTTGGTATTTGGCCGAGAAACCCTCGATTCTTGTCGGTTCTGACCGTTCTGACCAAGTTGCGGATGAGACCTCAAATTGCAATGCGCGTTCGTCGAAATCGCAGACATTCAGGTCAGACCAGCAGAAAAATTGAGGAATCTTGACTTAGGGACAAGATAGCCAAAAATTCGACATTTTTCAACGAATCTCGGCTATTTATGAACCGATCCTGAAATTCTTGGGTGGGTTCGACAGGGCTCCAGACACTCAGCTGCCCCGCACCGAAAATTCAGAAAAAAGTTGGTATTTGGCCGAGAAACCCTCGATTCTTGTCGGTTCTGACCGTTCTGACCAAGTTGCGGATGAGACCTCAAATTGCAATGCGCGTTCGTCGAAATCGCAGACATTCAGGTCAGACCAGCAGAAAAATTGAGGAATCTTGACTTAGGGACAAGATAGCCAAAAATTCGACATTTTTCAACGAATCTCGGCTATTAATGAACCGATCCTGAAATTCTTGGGTGGGTTCGACAGGGCTCCAGACACTCAGCTGCCCCGCACCGAAAATTCAGAAAAAAGTTGGTATTTGGCCGAGAAACCCTCGATTCTTGTCGGTTCTGACCGTTCTGACCAAGTTGCAGATGAGACCTCAAATTGCAATGCGCGTTCGTCGAAATCGCAGACATTCAGGTCAGACCAGCAGAAAAATTGAGAAATCTTGACTTAGAGACAAGATAGCCAAAAATTCGACATTTTTCAACGAATCTCGGCTATTTATGAACCGATCCTGAAATTCTTGGGTGGGTTCGACAGGGCTCCAGACACTCAGCTGCCCCGCACCGAAAATTCAGAAAAAAGTTGGTATTTGGCCGAGAAACCCTCGATTCTTGTCGGTTCTGACCGTTCTGACCAAGTTGCGGATGAGACCTCAAATTGCAATGCGCGTTCGTCGAAATCGCAGACATTCAGGTCAGACCAGCAGAAAAATTGAGGAATCTTGACTTAGGGACAAGATAGCCAAAAATTCGACATTTTTCAACGAATCTCGGCTATTTATGAACCGATCCTGAAATTCTTGGGTGGGTTCGACAGGGCTCCAGACACTCAGCTGCCCCGCACCGAAAATTCAGAAAAAAGTTGGTATTTGGCCGAGAAACCCTCGATTCTTGTCGGTTCTGACCGTTCTGACCAAGTTGCGGATGAGACCTCGAATTGCAATGCGCGTTCGTCGAAATCGCAGACATTCAGGTCAGACCAGCAGAAAAATTGAGGAATCTTGACTTAGAGACAAGATAGCCAAAAATTCGACATTTTTCAACGAATCTCGGCTATTTATGAACCGATTCTGAAATTCTTGGGTGGGTTCGACAGGGCTCCAGACACTCAGCTGCCCCGCACCGAAAATTCAGAAAAAAGTTGGTATTTGGCCGAGAAACCCTCGATTCTTGTCGGTTCTGACCGTTCTGACCAAGTTGCGGATGAGACCTCAAATTGCAATGCGCGTTTGTCGAAATCGCAGACATTCAGGTCAGACCAGCAGAAAAATTGAGAAATCTTGACTTAGAGACAAGATAGCCAAAAATTCGACATTTTTCAACGAATCTCGGCTATTTATGAACCGATCCTGAAATTCTTGGGTGGGTTCGACAGGGCTCCAGACACTCGGCTGCCCCGCACCGAAAATTCAGAAAAAAGTTGGTATTTGGCCGAGAAACCCTCGATTCTTGTCGGTTCTGACCGTTCTGACTAAGTTGCGGATGAGACCTCAAATTGCAATGCGCGTTCGTCAAAATCGCAGACATTCAGGTCAGACCAGCAGAAAAATTGAGGAATCTTGACTTAGAGACAAGATAGCCAAAAATTCGACATTTTTCAACGAATCTCGGCTATTTATGAACCGATCCTGAAATTCTTGGGTGGGTTCGACAGGGCTCCAGACACTCAGCTGCCCCGCACCGTAAATTCAGAAAAAAGTTGGTATTTGGCCGAGAAACCCTCGATTCTCGTCGGTTCTGACCGTTCTGACCAAGTTGCGGATGAGACCTCAAATTGCAATGCGCGTTTGTCGAAATCGCGGACATTCAGGTCAGACCAGCAGAAAAATTGAGGAATCTTGACTTAGAGACAAGATAGCCAAAAATTCGACATTTTTCAACGAATCTCGGCTATTTATAAACCGATCCTGAAATTCTTGGGTGGGTTCGACAGGGCTCCAGACACTCAGCTGCCCCGCACCGAAAATTCAGAAAAAAGTTGGTATTTGGCCGAGAAACCCTCGATTCTTGTCGGTTCTGACCGTTCTGACCAAGTTGCGGATGAGACCTGAAATTGCAATGCGCGTTCGTCGAAATCGCAGACATTCAGGTCAGACCAGCAGAAAAATTGAGGAATCTTGACTTAGGGACAAGATAGCCAAAAATTCGACATTTTTCAACGAATCTCGGCTATTTATGAACCGATCCTGAAATTCTTGGGTGGGTTCGACAGGGCTCCAGACACTCAGCTGCCCCGCACCGAAAATTCAGAAAAAAGTTGGTATTTGGCCGAGAAACCCTCGATTCTTGTCGGTTCTGACCGTTCTGACCAAGTTGCGGATGAGACCTCAAATTGCAATGCGCGTTCGTCGAAATCGCAGACATTCAGGTCAGACCAGCAGAAAAATTAAGGAATCTTGACTTAGGGACAAGATAGCCAAAAATTCGACATTTTTCAACGAATCTCGGCTATTAATGAACCGATCCTGAAATTCTTGGGTGGGTTCGACAGGGCTCCAGACACTCAGCTGCCCCGCACCGAAAATTCAGAAAAAAGTTGGTATTTGGCCGAGAAACCCTCGATTCTTGTCGGTTCTGACCGTTCTGACCAAGTTGCGGATGAGACCTCAAATTGCAATGCGCGTTCGTCGAAATCGCAGACATTCAGGTCAGACCAGCAGAAAAATTGAGAAATCTTGACTTAGAGACAAGATAGCCAAAAATTCGACATTTTTCAACGAATCTCGGCTATTTATGAACCGATCCTGAAATTCTTGGGTGGGTTCGACAGGGCTCCAGACACTCAGCTGCCCCGCACCGAAAATTCAGAAAAAAGTTGGTATTTGGCCGAGAAACCCTCGATTCTTGTCGGTTCTGACCGTTCTGACCAAGTTGCGGATGAGACCTCAAATTGCAATGCGCGTTCGTCGAAATCGCAGACATTCAGGTCAGACCAGCAGAAAAATTGAGGAATCTTGACTTAGGGACAAGATAGCCAAAAATTCGACATTTTTCAACGAATCTCGGCTATTTATGAACCGATCCTGAAATTCTTGGGTGGGTTCGACAGGGCTCCAGACACTCAGCTGCCCCGCACCGAAAATTCAGAAAAAAGTTGGTATTTGGCCGAGAAACCCTCGATTCTTGTCGGTTCTGACCGTTCTGACCAAGTTGCGGATGAGACCTCAAATTGCAATGCGCGTTCGTCGAAATCGCAGACATTCAGGTCAGACCAGCAGAAAAATTGAGGAATCTTGACTTAGGGACAAGATAGCCAAAAATTCGACATTTTTCAACGAATCTCGGCTATTTATGAACCGATCCTGAAATTCTTGGGTGGGTTCGACAGGGCTCCAGACACTCAGCTGCCCCGCACCGAAAATTCAGAAAAAAGTTGGTATTTGGCCGAGAAACCCTCGATTCTTGTCGGTTCTGACCGTTCTGACCAAGTTGCGGATGAGACCTCAAATTGCAATGCGCGTTCGTCGAAATCGCAGACATTCAGGTCAGACCAGCAGAAAAATTGAGAAATCTTGACTTAGAGACAAGATAGCCAAAAATTCGACATTTTCCAACGAATCTCGGCTATTTATGAACCGATCCTGAAATTCTTGGGTGGGTTCGACAGGGCTCCAGACACTCAGCTGCCCCGCACCGAAAATTCAGAAAAAAGTTGGTATTTGGCCGAGAAACCCTCGATTCTTGTCGGTTCTGACCGTTCTGACCAAGTTGCGGATGAGACCTCAAATTGCAATGCGCGTTCGTCGAAATCGCAGACATTCAGGTCAGACCAGCAGAAAAATTGAGGAATCTTGACTTAGGGACAAGATAGCCAAAAATTCGACATTTTTCAACGAATCTCGGCTATTTATGAACCGATCCTGAAATTCTTGGGTGGGTTCGACAGGGCTCCAGACACTCGGCTGCCCCGCACCGAAAATTCAGAAAAAAGTTGGTATTTGGCCGAGAAACCCTCGATTCTTGTCGGTTCTGACCGTTCTGACTAAGTTGCGGATGAGACCTCAAATTGCAATGCGCGTTCGTCAAAATCGCAGACATTCAGGTCAGACCAGCAGAAAAATTGAGGAATCTTGACTTAGAGACAAGATAGCCAAAAATTCGACATTTTTCAACGAATCTCGGCTATTTATGAACCGATCCTGAAATTCTTGGGTGGGTTCGACAGGGCTCCAGACACTCAGCTGCCCCGCACCGTAAATTCAGAAAAAAGTTGGTATTTGGCCGAGAAACCCTCGATTCTCGTCGGTTCTGACCGTTCTGACCAAGTTGCGGATGAGACCTCAAATTGCAATGCGCGTTTGTCGAAATCGCGGACATTCAGGTCAGACCAGCAGAAAAATTGAGGAATCTTGACTTAGAGACAAGATAGCCAAAAATTCGACATTTTTCAACGAATCTCGGCTATTTATAAACCGATCCTGAAATTCTTGGGTGGGTTCGACAGGGCTCCAGACACTCAGCTGCCCCGCACCGAAAATTCAGAAAAAAGTTGGTATTTGGCCGAGAAACCCTCGATTCTTGTCGGTTCTGACCGTTCTGACCAAGTTGCGGATGAGACCTGAAATTGCAATGCGCGTTCGTCGAAATCGCAGACATTCAGGTCAGACCAGCAGAAAAATTGAGGAATCTTGACTTAGGGACAAGATAGCCAAAAATTCGACATTTTTCAACGAATCTCGGCTATTTATGAACCGATCCTGAAATTCTTGGGTGGGTTCGACAGGGCTCCAGACACTCAGCTGCCCCGCACCGAAAATTCAGAAAAAAGTTGGTATTTGGCCGAGAAACCCTCGATTCTTGTCGGTTCTGACCGTTCTGACCAAGTTGCGGATGAGACCTCAAATTGCAATGCGCGTTCGTCGAAATCGCAGACATTCAGGTCAGACCAGCAGAAAAATTGAGGAATCTTGACTTAGGGACAAGATAGCCAAAAATTCGACATTTTTCAACGAATCTCGGCTATTTATGAACCGATCCTGAAATTCTTGGGTGGGTTCGACAGGGCTCCAGACACTCAGCTGCCCCGCACCGAAAATTCAGAAAAAAGTTGGTATTTGGCCGAGAAACCCTCGATTCTTGTCGGTTCTGACCGTTCTGACCAAGTTGCGGATGAGACCTCAAATTGCAATGCGCGTTCGTCGAAATCGCAGACATTCAGGTCAGACCAGCAGAAAAATTGAGAAATCTTGACTTAGAGACAAGATAGCCAAAAATTCGACATTTTCCAACGAATCTCGGCTATTTATGAACCGATCCTGAAATTCTTGGGTGGGTTCGACAGGGCTCCAGACACTCAGCTGCCCCGCACCGAAAATTCAGAAAAAAGTTGGTATTTGGCCGAGAAACCCTCGATTCTTGTCGGTTCTGACCGTTCTGACCAAGTTGCGGATGAGACCTCAAATTGCAATGCGCGTTCGTCGAAATCGCAGACATTCAGGTCAGACCAGCAGAAAAATTGAGGAATCTTGACTTAGGGACAAGATAGCCAAAAATTCGACATTTTTCAACGAATCTCGGCTATTTATGAACCGATCCTGAAATTCTTGGGTGGGTTCGACAGGGCTCCAGACACTCGGCTGCCCCGCACCGAAAATTCAGAAAAAAGTTGGTATTTGGCCGAGAAACCCTCGATTCTTGTCGGTTCTGACCGTTCTGACTAAGTTGCGGATGAGACCTCAAATTGCAATGCGCGTTCGTCAAAATCGCAGACATTCAGGTCAGACCAGCAGAAAAATTGAGGAATCTTGACTTAGAGACAAGATAGCCAAAAATTCGACATTTTTCAACGAATCTCGGCTATTTATGAACCGATCCTGAAATTCTTGGGTGGGTTCGACAGGGCTCCAGACACTCAGCTGCCCCGCACCGTAAATTCAGAAAAAAGTTGGTATTTGGCCGAGAAACCCTCGATTCTCGTCGGTTCTGACCGTTCTGACCAAGTTGCGGATGAGACCTCAAATTGCAATGCGCGTTTGTCGAAATCGCGGACATTCAGGTCAGACCAGCAGAAAAATTGAGGAATCTTGACTTAGAGACAAGATAGCCAAAAATTCGACATTTTTCAACGAATCTCGGCTATTTATAAACCGATCCTGAAATTCTTGGGTGGGTTCGACAGGGCTCCAGACACTCAGCTGCCCCGCACCGAAAATTCAGAAAAAAGTTGGTATTTGGCCGAGAAACCCTCGATTCTTGTCGGTTCTGACCGTTCTGACCAAGTTGCGGATGAGACCTGAAATTGCAATGCGCGTTCGTCGAAATCGCAGACATTCAGGTCAGACCAGCAGAAAAATTGAGGAATCTTGACTTAGGGACAAGATAGCCAAAAATTCGACATTTTTCAACGAATCTCGGCTATTTATGAACCGATCCTGAAATTCTTGGGTGGGTTCGACAGGGCTCCAGACACTCAGCTGCCCCGCACCGAAAATTCAGAAAAAAGTTGGTATTTGGCCGAGAAACCCTCGATTCTTGTCGGTTCTGACCGTTCTGACCAAGTTGCGGATGAGACCTCAAATTGCAATGCGCGTTCGTCGAAATCGCAGACATTCAGGTCAGACCAGCAGAAAAATTGAGGAATCTTGACTTAGGGACAAGATAGCCAAAAATTCGACATTTTTCAACGAATCTCGGCTATTAATGAACCGATCCTGAAATTCTTGGGTGGGTTCGACAGGGCTCCAGACACTCAGCTGCCCCGCACCGAAAATTCAGAAAAAAGTTGGTATTTGGCCGAGAAACCCTCGATTCTTGTCGGTTCTGACCGTTCTGACCAAGTTGCGGATGAGACCTCAAATTGCAATGCGCGTTCGTCGAAATCGCAGACATTCAGGTCAGACCAGCAGAAAAATTGAGAAATCTTGACTTAGAGACAAGATAGCCAAAAATTCGACATTTTTCAACGAATCTCGGCTATTTATGAACCGATCCTGAAATTCTTGGGTGGGTTCGACAGGGCTACAGACACTCAGCTGCCCCGCACCGAAAATTCAGAAAAAAGTTGGTATTTGGCCGAGAAACCCTCGATTCTTGTCGGTTCTGACCGTTCTGACCAAGTTGCGGATGAGACCTCAAATTGCAATGCGCGTTCGTCGAAATCGCAGACATTCAGGTCAGACCAGCAGAAAAATTGAGGAATCTTGACTTAGGGACAAGATAGCCAAAAATTCGACATTTTTCAACGAATCTCGGCTATTTATGAACCGATCCTGAAATTCTTGGGTGGGTTCGACAGGGCTCCAGACACTCAGCTGCCCCGCACCGAAAATTCAGAAAAAAGTTGGTATTTGGCCGAGAAACCCTCGATTCTTGTCGGTTCTGACCGTTCTGACCAAGTTGCGGATGAGACCTCAAATTGCAATGCGCGTTTGTCGAAATCGCAGACATTCAGGTCAGACCAGCAGAAAAATTGAGAAATCTTGACTTAGAGACAAGATAGCCAAAAATTCGACATTTTTCAACGAATCTCGGCTATTTATGAACCGATCCTGAAATTCTTGGGTGGGTTCGACAGGGCTCCAGACACTCAGCTGCCCCGCACCGAAAATTCAGAAAAAAGTTGGTATTTGGCCGAGAAACCCTCGATTCTCGTCGGTTCTGACCGTTCTGACCAAGTTGCGGATGAGACCTCAAATTGCAATGCGCGTTCGTCGAAATCGCAGACATTCAGGTCAGACCAGCAAAAAAATTGAGAAATCTTGACTTAGAGACAAGATAGCCAAAAATTCGACATTTTTCAACGAATCTCGGCTATTTATAAACCGATCCTGAAATTCTTGGGTGGGTTCGACAGGGCTCCAGACACTCAGCTGCCCCGCACCGAAAATTCAGAAAAAAGTTGGTATTTGGCCGAGAAACCCTCGATTCTCGTCGGTTCTGACCGTTCTGACCAAGTTGCGGATGAGACCTCAAATTGCAATGCGCGTTCGTCGAAATCGCAGACATTCAGGTCAGACCAGCAAAAAACTTGAGAAATCTTGACTTAGAGACAAGATAGCCAAAAATTCGACATTTTTCAACGAATCTCGGCTATTTATGAACCGATCCTGAAATTCTTGGGTGGGTTCGACAGGGCTCCAGACACTCAGCTGCCCCGCACCGAAAATTCAGAAAAAAGTTGGTATTTGGCCGAGAAACCCTCGATTCTCGTCGGTTCTGACCGTTCTGACCAAGTTGCGGATGAGACCTCAAATTGCAATGCGCGTTCGTCGAAATCGCAGACATTCAGGTCAGACCAGCAAAAAAATTGAGAAATCTTGACTTAGAGACAAGATAGCCAAAAATTCGACATTTTTCAACGAATCTCGGCTATTTATAAACCGATCCTGAAATTCTTGGGTGGGTTCGACAGGGCTCCAGACACTCAGCTGCCCCGCACCGAAAATTCAGAAAAAAGTTGGTATTTGGCCGAGAAACCCTCGATTCTCGTCGGTTCTGACCGTTCTGACCAAGTTGCGGATGAGACCTCAAATTGCAATGCGCGTTCGTCGAAATCGCAGACATTCAGGTCAGACCAGCAAAAAACTTGAGAAATCTTGACTTAGAGACAAGATAGCCAAAAATTCGACATTTTTCAACGAATCTCGGCTATTTATGAACCGATCCTGAAATTCTTGGGTGGGTTCGACAGGGCTCCAGACACTCAGCTGCCCCGCACCGAAAATTCAGAAAAAAGTTGGTATTTGGCCGAGAAACCCTCGATTCTCGTCGGTTCTGACCGTTCTGACCAAGTTGCGGATGAGACCTCAAATTGCAATGCGCGTTCGTCGAAATCGCAGACATTCAGGTCAGACCAGCAAAAAAATTGAGAAATCTTGACTTAGAGACAAGATAGCCAAAAATTCGACATTTTTCAACGAATCTCGGCTATTTATGAACCGATCCTGAAATTCTTGGGTGGGTTCGACAGGGCTCCAGACACTCAGCTGCCCCGCACCGAAAATTCAGAAAAAAGTTGGTATTTGGCCGAGAAACCCTCGATTCTTGTCGGTTCTGACCGTTCTGACCAAGTTGCGGATGAGACCTCAAATTGCAATGCGCGTTTGTCGAAATCGCAGACATTCAGGTCAGACCAGCAGAAAAATTGAGAAATCTTGACTTAGAGACAAGATAGCCAAAAATTCGACATTTTTCAACGAATCTCGGCTATTTATGAACCGATCCTGAAATTCTTGGGTGGGTTCGACAGGGCTCCAGACACTCAGCTGCCCCGCACCGAAAATTCAGAAAAAAGTTGGTATTTGGCCGAGAAACCCTCGATTCTCGTCGGTTCTGACCGTTCTGACCAAGTTGCGGATGAGACCTCAAATTGCAATGCGCGTTCGTCGAAATCGCAGACATTCAGGTCAGACCAGCAAAAAAATTGAGAAATCTTGACTTAGAGACAAGATAGCCAAAAATTCGACATTTTTCAACGAATCTCGGCTATTTATAAACCGATCCTGAAATTCTTGGGTGGGTTCGACAGGGCTCCAGACACTCAGCTGCCCCGCACCGAAAATTCAGAAAAAAGTTGGTATTTGGCCGAGAAACCCTCGATTCTCGTCGGTTCTGACCGTTCTGACCAAGTTGCGGATGAGACCTCAAATTGCAATGCGCGTTCGTCGAAATCGCAGACATTCAGGTCAGACCAGCAAAAAACTTGAGAAATCTTGACTTAGAGACAAGATAGCCAAAAATTCGACATTTTTCAACGAATCTCGGCTATTTATGAACCGATCCTGAAATTCTTGGGTGGGTTCGACAGGGCTCCAGACACTCAGCTGCCCCGCACCGAAAATTCAGAAAAAAGTTGGTATTTGGCCGAGAAACCCTCGATTCTCGTCGGTTCTGACCGTTCTGACCAAGTTGCGGATGAGACCTCAAATTGCAATGCGCGTTCGTCGAAATCGCAGACATTCAGGTCAGACCAGCAAAAAAATTGAGAAATCTTGACTTAGAGACAAGATAGCCAAAAATTCGACATTTTTCAACGAATCTCGGCTATTTATGAACCGATCCTGAAATTCTTGGGTGGGTTCGACAGGGCTCCAGACACTCAGCTGCCCCGCACCGAAAATTCAGAAAAAAGTTGGTATTTGGCCGAGAAACCCTCGATTCTTGTCGGTTCTGACCGTTCTGACCAAGTTGCGGATGAGACCTGAAATTGCAATGCGCGTTCGTCGAAATCGCAGACATTCAGGTCAGACCAGCAGAAAAATTGAGGAATCTTGACTTAGGGACAAGATAGCCAAAAATTCGACATTTTTCAACGAATCTCGGCTATTTATGAACCGATCCTGAAATTCTTGGGTGGGTTCGACAGGGCTCCAGACACTCAGCTGCCCCGCACCGAAAATTCAGAAAAAAGTTGGTATTTGGCCGAGAAACCCTCGATTCTTGTCGGTTCTGACCGTTCTGACCAAGTTGCGGATGAGACCTCAAATTGCAATGCGCGTTCGTCGAAATCGCAGACATTCAGGTCAGACCAGCAGAAAAATTGAGGAATCTTGACTTAGAGACAAGATAGCCAAAAATTCGACATTTTTCAACGAATCTCGGCTATTCATGAACCGATCCTGAAATTCTTGGGTGGGTTCGACACGGCTCCAGACACTCAGCTGCCCCGCACCGAAAATTCAGAAAAAAGTTGGTATTTGGCCGAGAAACCCTCGATTCTTGTCGGTTCTGACCGTTCTGACCAAGTTGCGGATGAGACCTCAAATTGCAATGCGCGTTTGTCGAAATCGCAGACATTCAGGTCAGACCAGCAGAAAAATTGAGAAATCTTGACTTAGAGACACGATAGCCAAAAATTCGACATTTTTCAACGAATCTCGGCTATTTATGAACCGATCCTGAAATTCTTGGGTGGGTTCGACAGGGCTCCAGACACTCAGCTGCCCCGCACCGAAAATTCAGGAAAAAGTTGGTATTTGGCCGAGAAACCCTCGATTCTTGTCGGTTCTGACCGTTCTGACCAAGTTGCGGATGAGACGTCAAATTGCAATGCGCGTTCGTCGAAATCGCAGACATTCAGGTCAGACCAGCAAAAAAATTGAGAAATCTTGACTTAGAGACAAGATAGCCAAAAATTCGACATTTTTCAACGAATCTCGGCTATTTATGAACCGATCCTGAAATTCTTGGGTGGGTTCGACAGGGCTCCAGACACTCAGCTGCCCCGCACCGAAAATTCAGAAAAAAGTTGGTATTTGGCCGAGAAACCCTCGATTCTTGTCGGTTCTGACCGTTCTGACCAAGTTGCGGATGTGACCTCAAATTGCAATGCGCGTTTGTCGAAATCGCAGACATTCAGGTCAGACCAGCAGAAAAATTGAGAAATCTTGACTTAGAGACAAGATAGCCAAAAATTCGACATTTTTCAACGAATCTCGGCTATTTATGAACCGATCCTGAAATTCTTGGGTGGGTTCGACAGGGCTCCAGACACTCAGCTGCCCCGCACCGAAAATTCAGAAAAAAGTTGGTATTTGGCCGAGAAACCCTCGATTCTTGTCGGTTCTGACCGTTCTGACCAAGTTGCGGATGAGACCCCAAATTGCAATGCGCGTTTGTCGAAATCGCAGACATTCAGGTCAGACCAGCAGAAAAATTGAGAAATCTTGACTTAGAGACACGATAGCCAAAAATTCGACATTTTTCAACGAATCTCGGCTATTTATGAACCGATCCTGAAATTCTTGGGTGGGTTCGACAGGGCTCCAGACACTCAGCTGCCCCGCACCGAAAATTCAGGAAAAAGTTGGTATTTGGCCGAGAAACCCTCGATTCTTGTCGGTTCTGACCGTTCTGACCAAGTTGCGGATGAGACCTCAAATTGCAATGCGCGTTCGTCGAAATCGCAGACATTCAGGTCAGACCAGCAGAAAAATTGAGGAATCTTGACTTAGGGACAAGATAGCCAAAAATTCGACATTTTTCAACGAATCTCGGCTATTTATGAACCGATCCTGAAATTCTTGGATGGGTTCGACAGGGCTCCAGACACTCAGCTGCCCCGCACCGAAAATTCAGAAAAAAGTTGGTATTTGGCCGAGAAACCCTCGATTCTTGTCGGTTCTGACCGTTCTGACCAAGTTGCGGATGAGACCTCAAATTGCAATGCGCGTTCGTCGAAATCGCAGACATTCAGGTCAGACCAGCAGAAAAATTGAGGAATCTTGACTTAGGGACAAGATAGCCAAAAATTCGACATTTTTCAACGAATCTCGGCTATTTATGAACCGATCCTGAAATTCTTGGGTGGGTTCGACAGGGCTCCAGACACTCAGCTGCCCCGCACCGAAAATTCAGAAAAAAGTTGGTATTTGGCCGAGAAACCCTCGATTCTTGTCGGTTCTGACCGTTCTGACCAAGTTGCGGATGAGACCTCAAATTGCAATGCGCGTTTGTCGAAATCGCAGACATTCAGGTCAGACCAGCAGAAAAATTGAGAAATCTTGACTTAGAGACAAGATAGCCAAAAATTCGACATTTTTCAACGAATCTCGGCTATTTATGAACCGATCCTGAAATTCTTGGGTGGGTTCGACAGGGCTCCAGACACTCAGCTGCCCCGCACCGAAAATTCAGAAAAAAGTTGGTATTTGGCCGAGAAACCCTCGATTCTCGTCGGTTCTGACCGTTCTGACCAAGTTGCGGATGAGACCTCAAATTGCAATGCGCGTTCGTCGAAATCGCAGACATTCAGGTCAGACCAGCAAAAAAATTGAGAAATCTTGACTTAGAGACAAGATAGCCAAAAATTCGACATTTTTCAACGAATCTCGGCTATTTATAAACCGATCCTGAAATTCTTGGGTGGGTTCGACAGGGCTCCAGACACTCAGCTGCCCCGCACCGAAAATTCAGAAAAAAGTTGGTATTTGGCCGAGAAACCCTCGATTCTCGTCGGTTCTGACCGTTCTGACCAAGTTGCGGATGAGACCTCAAATTGCAATGCGCGTTCGTCGAAATCGCAGACATTCAGGTCAGACCAGCAAAAAACTTGAGAAATCTTGACTTAGAGACAAGATAGCCAAAAATTCGACATTTTTCAACGAATCTCGGCTATTTATGAACCGATCCTGAAATTCTTGGGTGGGTTCGACAGGGCTCCAGACACTCAGCTGCCCCGCACCAAAAATTCAGAAAAAAGTTGATATTTGGCCGAGAAACCCTCGATTCTTGTCGGTTCTGACCGTTCTGACCAAGTTGCGGATGAGACCTCAAATTGCAATGCGCGTTCGTCGAAATCGCAGACATTCAGGTCAGACCAGCAGAAAAATTGAGGAATCTTGACTTAGGGACAAGATAGCCAAAAATTCGACATTTTTCAACGAATCTCGGCTATTTATGAACCGATCCTGAAATTCTTGGGCGGGTTCGACAGGGCTCCAGACACTCAGCTGCCCCGCACCGAAAATTCAGAAAAAAGTTGGTATTTGGCCGAGAAACCCTCGATTCTTGTCGGTTCTGACCGTTCTGACCAAGTTGCGGATGAGACCTGAAATTGCAATGCGCGTTCGTCGAAATCGCAGACATTCAGGTCAGACCAGCAGAAAAATTGAGGAATCTTGACTTAGGGACAAGATAGCCAAAAATTCGACATTTTTCAACGAATCTCGGCTATTTATGAACCGATCCTGAAATTCTTGGGTGGGTTCGACAGGGCTCCAGACACTCAGCTGCCCCGCACCGAAAATTCAGAAAAAAGTTGGTATTTGGCCGAGAAACCCTCGATTCTTGTCGGTTCTGACCGTTCTGACCAAGTTGCGGATGAGACCTCAAATTGCAATGCGCGTTTGTCGAAATCGCAGACATTCAGGTCAGACCAGCAGAAAAATTGAGAAATCTTGACTTAGAGACAAGATAGCCAAAAATTCGACATTTTTCAACGAATCTCGGCTATTTATGAACCGATCCTGAAATTCTTGGGTGGGTTCGACAGGGCTCCAGACACTCAGCTGCCCCGCACCGAAAATTCAGAAAAAAGTTGGTATTTGGCCGAGAAACCCTCGATTCTCGTCGGTTCTGACCGTTCTGACCAAGTTGCGGATGAGACCTCAAATTGCAATGCGCGTTCGTCGAAATCGCAGACATTCAGGTCAGACCAGCAAAAAAATTGAGAAATCTTGACTTAGAGACAAGATAGCCAAAAATTCGACATTTTTCAACGAATCTCGGCTATTTATAAACCGATCCTGAAATTCTTGGGTGGGTTCGACAGGGCTCCAGACACTCAGCTGCCCCGCACCGAAAATTCAGAAAAAAGTTGGTATTTGGCCGAGAAACCCTCGATTCTCGTCGGTTCTGACCGTTCTGACCAAGTTGCGGATGAGACCTCAAATTGCAATGCGCGTTCGTCGAAATCGCAGACATTCAGGTCAGACCAGCAAAAAACTTGAGAAATCTTGACTTAGAGACAAGATAGCCAAAAATTCGACATTTTTCAACGAATCTCGGCTATTTATGAACCGATCCTGAAATTCTTGGGTGGGTTCGACAGGGCTCCAGACACTCAGCTGCCCCGCACCAAAAATTCAGAAAAAAGTTGATATTTGGCCGAGAAACCCTCGATTCTTGTCGGTTCTGACCGTTCTGACCAAGTTGCGGATGAGACCTCAAATTGCAATGCGCGTTCGTCGAAATCGCAGACATTCAGGTCAGACCAGCAGAAAAATTGAGGAATCTTGACTTAGGGACAAGATAGCCAAAAATTCGACATTTTTCAACGAATCTCGGCTATTTATGAACCGATCCTGAAATTCTTGGGCGGGTTCGACAGGGCTCCAGACACTCAGCTGCCCCGCACCGAAAATTCAGAAAAAAGTTGGTATTTGGCCGAGAAACCCTCGATTCTTGTCGGTTCTGACCGTTCTGACCAAGTTGCGGATGAGACCTGAAATTGCAATGCGCGTTCGTCGAAATCGCAGACATTCAGGTCAGACCAGCAGAAAAATTGAGGAATCTTGACTTAGGGACAAGATAGCCAAAAATTCGACATTTTTCAACGAATCTCGGCTATTTATGAACCGATCCTGAAATTCTTGGGTGGGTTCGACAGGGCTCCAGACACTCAGCTGCCCCGCACCGAAAATTCAGAAAAAAGTTGGTATTTGGCCGAGAAACCCTCGATTCTTGTCGGTTCTGACCGTTCTGACCAAGTTGCGGATGAGACCTCAAATTGCAATGCGCGTTTGTCGAAATCGCAGACATTCAGGTCAGACCAGCAGAAAAATTGAGAAATCTTGACTTAGAGACAAGATAGCCAAAAATTCGACATTTTTCAACGAATCTCGGCTATTTATGAACCGATCCTGAAATTCTTGGGTGGGTTCGACAGGGCTCCAGACACTCAGCTGCCCCGCACCGAAAATTCAGAAAAAAGTTGGTATTTGGCCGAGAAACCCTCGATTCTCGTCGGTTCTGACCGTTCTGACCAAGTTGCGGATGAGACCTCAAATTGCAATGCGCGTTCGTCGAAATCGCAGACATTCAGGTCAGACCAGCAAAAAAATTGAGAAATCTTGACTTAGAGACAAGATAGCCAAAAATTCGACATTTTTCAACGAATCTCGGCTATTTATAAACCGATCCTGAAATTCTTGGGTGGGTTCGACAGGGCTCCAGACACTCAGCTGCCCCGCACCGAAAATTCAGAAAAAAGTTGGTATTTGGCCGAGAAACCCTCGATTCTCGTCGGTTCTGACCGTTCTGACCAAGTTGCGGATGAGACCTCAAATTGCAATGCGCGTTCGTCGAAATCGCAGACATTCAGGTCAGACCAGCAAAAAACTTGAGAAATCTTGACTTAGAGACAAGATAGCCAAAAATTCGACATTTTTCAACGAATCTCGGCTATTTATGAACCGATCCTGAAATTCTTGGGTGGGTTCGACAGGGCTCCAGACACTCAGCTGCCCCGCACCAAAAATTCAGAAAAAAGTTGATATTTGGCCGAGAAACCCTCGATTCTTGTCGGTTCTGACCGTTCTGACCAAGTTGCGGATGAGACCTCAAATTGCAATGCGCGTTCGTCGAAATCGCAGACATTCAGGTCAGACCAGCAGAAAAATTGAGGAATCTTGACTTAGGGACAAGATAGCCAAAAATTCGACATTTTTCAACGAATCTCGGCTATTTATGAACCGATCCTGAAATTCTTGGGCGGGTTCGACAGGGCTCCAGACACTCAGCTGCCCCGCACCGAAAATTCAGAAAAAAGTTGGTATTTGGCCGAGAAACCCTCGATTCTTGTCGGTTCTGACCGTTCTGACCAAGTTGCGGATGAGACCTGAAATTGCAATGCGCGTTCGTCGAAATCGCAGACATTCAGGTCAGACCAGCAGAAAAATTGAGGAATCTTGACTTAGGGACAAGATAGCCAAAAATTCGACATTTTTCAACGAATCTCGGCTATTTATGAACCGATCCTGAAATTCTTGGGTGGGTTCGACAGGGCTCCAGACACTCAGCTGCCCCGCACCGAAAATTCAGAAAAAAGTTGGTATTTGGCCGAGAAACCCTCGATTCTTGTCGGTTCTGACCGTTCTGACCAAGTTGCGGATGAGACCTCAAATTGCAATGCGCGTTCGTCGAAATCGCAGACATTCAGGTCAGACCAGCAGAAAAATTGAGGAATCTTGACTTAGAGACAAGATAGCCAAAAATTCGACATTTTTCAACGAATCTCGGCTATTCATGAACCGATCCTGAAATTCTTGGGTGGGTTCGACAGGGCTCCAGACACTCAGCTGCCCCGCACCGAAAATTCAGAAAAAAGTTGGTATTTGGCCGAGAAACCCTCGATTTTTGTCGGTTCTGACCGTTCTGACCAAGTTGCGGATGAGACCTCAAATTGCAATGCGCGTTTGTCGAAATCGCAGACATTCAGGTCAGACCAGCAGAAAAATTGAGAAATCTTGACTTAGAGACACGATAGCCAAAAATTCGACATTTTTCAACGAATCTCGGCTATTTATGAACCGATCCTGAAATTCTTGGGTGGGTTCGACAGGGCTCCAGACACTCAGCTGCCCCGCACCGAAAATTCAGGAAAAAGTTGGTATTTGGCCGAGAAACCCTCGATTCTTGTCGGTTCTGACCGTTCTGACCAAGTTGCGGATGAGACGTCAAATTGCAATGCGCGTTCGTCGAAATCGCAGACATTCAGGTCAGACCAGCAAAAAAATTGAGAAATCTTGACTTAGAGACAAGATAGCCAAAAATTCGACATTTTTCAACGAATCTCGGCTATTTATGAACCGATCCTGAAATTCTTGGGTGGGTTCGACAGGGCTCCAGACACTCAGCTGCCCCGCACCGAAAATTCAGAAAAAAGTTGGTATTTGGCCGAGAAACCCTCGATTCTTGTCGGTTCTGACCGTTCTGACCAAGTTGCGGATGAGACCTCAAATTGCAATGCGCGTTCGTCGGAATCGCAGACATTCAGGTCAGACCAGCAGAAAAATTGAGGATACTTGACTTAGAGACAAGATAGCCAAAAATTCGACATTTTTCAACGAATCTCGGCTATTTATGAACCGATCCTGAAATTCTTGGGTGGGTTCGACAGGGCTCCAGACACTCAGCTGCCCGGCACCGAAAATTCAGAAAAAAGTTGGTATTTGGCCGAGAAACCCTCGATTCTTGTCGGTTCTGACCGTTCTGACCAAGTTGCGGATGAGACCTCAAATTGCAATGCGCGTTTGTCGAAATCGCAGACATTCAGGTCAGACCAGCAGAAAAATTGAGAAATCTTGACTTAGAGACAAGATAGCCAAAAATTCGACATTTTTCAACGAATCTCGGCTATTTATGAACCGATCCTGAAATTCTTGGGTGGGTTCGACAGGGCTCCAGACACTCAGCTGCCCCGCACCGAAAATTCAGAAAAAAGTTGGTATTTGGCCGAGAAACCCTCGATTCTCGTCGGTTCTGACCGTTCTGACCAAGTTGCGGATGAGACCTCAAATTGCAATGCGCGTTCGTCGAAATCGCAGACATTCAGGTCAGACCAGCAAAAAAATTGAGAAATCTTGACTTAGAGACAAGATAGCCAAAAATTCGACATTTTTCAACGAATCTCGGCTATTTATAAACCGATCCTGAAATTCTTGGGTGGGTTCGACAGGGCTCCAGACACTCAGCTGCCCCGCACCGAAAATTCAGAAAAAAGTTGGTATTTGGCCGAGAAACCCTCGATTCTCGTCGGTTCTGACCGTTCTGACCAAGTTGCGGATGAGACCTCAAATTGCAATGCGCGTTCGTCGAAATCGCAGACATTCAGGTCAGACCAGCAAAAAACTTGAGAAATCTTGACTTAGAGACAAGATAGCCAAAAATTCGACATTTTTCAACGAATCTCGGCTATTTATGAACCGATCCTGAAATTCTTGGGTGGGTTCGACAGGGCTCCAGACACTCAGCTGCCCCGCACCAAAAATTCAGAAAAAAGTTGATATTTGGCCGAGAAACCCTCGATTCTTGTCGGTTCTGACCGTTCTGACCAAGTTGCGGATGAGACCTGAAATTGCAATGCGCGTTCGTCGAAATCGCAGACATTCAGGTCAGACCAGCAGAAAAATTGAGGAATCTTGACTTAGGGACAAGATAGCCAAAAATTCGACATTTTTCAACGAATCTCGGCTATTTATGAACCGATCCTGAAATTCTTGGGTGGGTTCGACAGGGCTCCAGACACTCAGCTGCCCCGCACCGAAAATTCAGAAAAAAGTTGGTATTTGGCCGAGAAACCCTCGATTCTTGTCGGTTCTGACCGTTCTGACCAAGTTGCGGATGAGACCTCAAATTGCAATGCGCGTTCGTCGAAATCGCAGACATTCAGGTCAGACCAGCAGAAAAATTGAGGAATCTTGACTTAGAGACAAGATAGCCAAAAATTCGACATTTTTCAACGAATCTCGGCTATTCATGAACCGATCCTGAAATTCTTGGGTGGGTTCGACAGGGCTCCAGACACTCAGCTGCCCCGCACCGAAAATTCAGAAAAAAGTTGGTATTTGGCCGAGAAACCCTCGATTTTTGTCGGTTCTGACCGTTCTGACCAAGTTGCGGATGAGACCTCAAATTGCAATGCGCGTTTGTCGAAATCGCAGACATTCAGGTCAGACCAGCAGAAAAATTGAGAAATCTTGACTTAGAGACACGATAGCCAAAAATTCGACATTTTTCAACGAATCTCGGCTATTTATGAACCGATCCTGAAATTCTTGGGTGGGTTCGACAGGGCTCCAGACACTCAGCTGCCCCGCACCGAAAATTCAGGAAAAAGTTGGTATTTGGCCGAGAAACCCTCGATTCTTGTCGGTTCTGACCGTTCTGACCAAGTTGCGGATGAGACGTCAAATTGCAATGCGCGTTCGTCGAAATCGCAGACATTCAGGTCAGACCAGCAAAAAAATTGAGAAATCTTGACTTAGAGACAAGATAGCCAAAAATTCGACATTTTTCAACGAATCTCGGCTATTTATGAACCGATCCTGAAATTCTTGGGTGGGTTCGACAGGGCTCCAGACACTCAGCTGCCCCGCACCGAAAATTCAGAAAAAAGTTGGTATTTGGCCGAGAAACCCTCGATTCTTGTCGGTTCTGACCGTTCTGACCAAGTTGCGGATGAGACCTCAAATTGCAATGCGCGTTCGTCGGAATCGCAGACATTCAGGTCAGACCAGCAGAAAAATTGAGGATACTTGACTTAGAGACAAGATAGCCAAAAATTCGACATTTTTCAACGAATCTCGGCTATTTATGAACCGATCCTGAAATTCTTGGGTGGGTTCGACAGGGCTCCAGACACTCAGCTGCCCGGCACCGAAAATTCAGAAAAAAGTTGGTATTTGGCCGAGAAACCCTCGATTCTTGTCGGTTCTGACCGTTCTGACCAAGTTGCGGATGAGACCTCAAATTGCAATGCGCGTTTGTCGAAATCGCAGACATTCAGGTCAGACCAGCAGAAAAATTGAGAAATCTTGACTTAGAGACACGATAGCCAAAAATTCGACATTTTTCAACGAATCTCGGCTATTTATGAACCGATCCTGAAATTCTTGGGTGGGTTCGACAGGGCTCCAGACACTCAGCTGCCCCGCACCGAAAATTCAGGAAAAAGTTGGTATTTGGCCGAGAAACCCTCGATTCTTGTCGGTTCTGACCGTTCTGACCAAGTTGCGGATGAGACGTCAAATTGCAATGCGCGTTCGTCGAAATCGCAGACATTCAGGTCAGACCAGCAAAAAAATTGAGAAATCTTGACTTAGAGACAAGATAGCCAAAAATTCGACATTTTTCAACGAATCTCGGCTATTTATGAACCGATCCTGAAATTCTTGGGTGGGTTCGACAGGGCTCCAGACACTCAGCTGCCCCGCACCGAAAATTCAGAAAAAAGTTGGTATTTGGCCGAGAAACCCTCGATTCTTGTCGGTTCTGACCGTTCTGACCAAGTTGCGGATGTGACCTTAAATTGCAATGCGCGTTTGTCGAAATCGCAGACATTCAGGTCAGACCAGCAGAAAAATTGAGAAATCTTGACTTAGAGACAAGATAGCCAAAAATTCGACATTTTTCAACGAATCTCGGCTATTTATGAACCGATCCTGAAATTCTTGGGTGGGTTCGACAGGGCTCCAGACACTCAGCTGCCCCGCACCGAAAATTCAGAAAAAAGTTGGTATTTGGCCGAGAAACCCTCGATTCTTGTCGGTTCTGACCGTTCTGACCAAGTTGCGGATGAGACCCCAAATTGCAATGCGCGTTTGTCGAAATCGCAGACATTCAGGTCAGACCAGCAGAAAAATTGAGAAATCTTGACTTAGAGACAAGATAGCCAAAAATTCGACATTTTTCAACGAATCTCGGCTATTTATGAACCGATCCTGAAATTCTTGGGTGGGTTCGACAGGGCTCCAGACACTCAGCTGCCCCGCACTGAAAATTCAGAAAAAAGTTGGTATTTGGCCGAGAAACCCTCGATTCTTGTCGGTTCTGACCGTTCTGACCAAGTTGCGGATGAGACCTGAAATTGCAATGCGCGTTCGTCGAAATCGCAGACATTCAGGTCAGACCAGCAGAAAAATTGAGGAATCTTGACTTAGGGACAAGATAGCCAAAAATTCGACATTTTTCAACGAATCTCGGCTATTTATGAACCGATCCTGAAATTCTTGGGTGGGTTCGACAGGGCTCCAGACACTCAGCTGCCACGCACCGAAAATTCAGAAAAAAGTTGGTATTTGGCCGAGAAACCCTCGATTCTTGTCGGTTCTGACCGTTCTGACCAAGTTGCGGATGAGACCTCAAATTGCAATGCGCGTTCGTCGAAATCGCAGACATTCAGGTCAGACCAGCAGAAAAATTGAGGAATCTTGACTTAGGGACAAGATAGCCAAAAATTCGACAGTTTTCAACGAATCTCGGCTATTTATGAACCGATCCTGAAATTCTTGGGTGGGTTCGACAGGGCTCCAGACACTCAGCTGCCCCGCACCGAAAATTCAGAAAAAAGTTGGTATTTGGCCGAGAAACCCTCGATTCTTGTCGGTTCTGACCGTTCTGACCAAGTTGCGGATGAGACCTCAAATTGCAATGCGCGTTCGTCGAAATCGCAGACATTCAGGTCAGACCAGCAGAAAAATTGAGGAATCTTGACTTAGGGACAAGATAGCCAAAAATTCGACATTTTTCAACGAATCTCGGCTATTAATGAACCGATCCTGAAATTCTTGGGTGGGTTCGACAGGGCTCCAGACACTCAGCTGCCCCGCACCGAAAATTCAGAAAAAAGTTGGTATTTGGCCGAGAAACCCTCGATTCTTGTCGGTTCTGACCGTTCTGACCAAGTTGCGGATGAGACCTCAAATTGCAATGCGCGTTCGTCGAAATCGCAGACATTCAGGTCAGACCAGCAGAAAAATTGAGAAATCTTGACTTAGAGACAAGATAGCCAAAAATTCGACATTTTTCAACGAATCTCGGCTATTTATGAACCGATCCTGAAATTCTTGGGTGGGTTCGACAGGGCTACAGACACTCAGCTGCCCCGCACCGAAAATTCAGAAAAAAGTTGGTATTTGGCCGAGAAACCCTCGATTCTTGTCGGTTCTGACCGTTCTGACCAAGTTGCGGATGAGACCTCAAATTGCAATGCGCGTTCGTCGAAATCGCAGACATTCAGGTCAGACCAGCAGAAAAATTGAGGAATCTTGACTTAGGGACAAGATAGCCAAAAATTCGACATTTTTCAACGAATCTCGGCTATTTATGAACCGATCCTGAAATTCTTGGGTGGGTTCGACAGGGCTCCAGACACTCAGCTGCCCCGCACCGAAAATTCAGAAAAAAGTTGGTATTTGGCCGAGAAACCCTCGATTCTTGTCGGTTCTGACCGTTCTGACCAAGTTGCGGATGAGACCTCGAATTGCAATGCGCGTTCGTCGAAATCGCAGACATTCAGGTCAGACCAGCAGAAAAATTGAGGAATCTTGACTTAGAGACGAGATAGCCAAAAATTCGACATTTTTCAACGAATCTCGGCTATTTATGAACCGATTCTGAAATTCTTGGGTGGGTTCGACAGGGCTCCAGACACTCAGCTGCCCCGCACCGAAAATTCAGAAAAAAGTTGGTATTTGGCCGAGAAACCCTCGATTCTTGTCGGTTCTGACCGTTCTGACCAAGTTGCGGATGAGACCTCAAATTGCAATGCGCGTTTGTCGAAATCGCAGACATTCAGGTCAGACCAGCAGAAAAATTGAGAAATCTTGACTTAGAGACAAGATAGCCAAAAATTCGACATTTTTCAACGAATCTCGGCTATTTATGAACCGATCCTGAAATTCTTGGGTGGGTTCGACAGGGCTCCAGACACTCGGCTGCCCCGCACCGAAAATTCAGAAAAAAGTTGGTATTTGGCCGAGAAACCCTCGATTCTTGTCGGTTCTGACCGTTCTGACTAAGTTGCGGATGAGACCTCAAATTGCAATGCGCGTTCGTCAAAATCGCAGACATTCAGGTCAGACCAGCAGAAAAATTGAGGAATCTTGACTTAGAGACAAGATAGCCAAAAATTCGACATTTTTCAACGAATCTCGGCTATTTATGAACCGATCCTGAAATTCTTGGGTGGGTTCGACAGGGCTCCAGACACTCAGCTGCCCCGCACCGTAAATTCAGAAAAAAGTTGGTATTTGGCCGAGAAACCCTCGATTCTCGTCGGTTCTGACCGTTCTGACCAAGTTGCGGATGAGACCTCAAATTGCAATGCGCGTTTGTCGAAATCGCGGACATTCAGGTCAGACCAGCAGAAAAATTGAGGAATCTTGACTTAGAGACAAGATAGCCAAAAATTCGACATTTTTCAACGAATCTCGGCTATTTATAAACCGATCCTGAAATTCTTGGGTGGGTTCGACAGGGCTCCAGACACTCAGCTGCCCCGCACCGAAAATTCAGAAAAAAGTTGGTATTTGGCCGAGAAACCCTCGATTCTTGTCGGTTCTGACCGTTCTGACCAAGTTGCGGATGAGACCTGAAATTGCAATGCGCGTTCGTCGAAATCGCAGACATTCAGGTCAGACCAGCAGAAAAATTGAGGAATCTTGACTTAGGGACAAGATAGCCAAAAATTCGACATTTTTCAACGAATCTCGGCTATTTATGAACCGATCCTGAAATTCTTGGGTGGGTTCGACAGGGCTCCAGACACTCAGCTGCCCCGCACCGAAAATTCAGAAAAAAGTTGGTATTTGGCCGAGAAACCCTCGATTCTTGTCGGTTCTGACCGTTCTGACCAAGTTGCGGATGAGACCTCAAATTGCAATGCGCGTTCGTCGAAATCGCAGACATTCAGGTCAGACCAGCAGAAAAATTGAGGAATCTTGACTTAGGGACAAGATAGCCAAAAATTCGACATTTTTCAACGAATCTCGGCTATTTATGAACCGATCCTGAAATTCTTGGGTGGGTTCGACAGGGCTCCAGACACTCAGCTGCCCCGCACCGAAAATTCAGAAAAAAGTTGGTATTTGGCCGAGAAACCCTCGATTCTTGTCGGTTCTGACCGTTCTGACCAAGTTGCGGATGAGACCTCAAATTGCAATGCGCGTTCGTCGAAATCGCAGACATTCAGGTCAGACCAGCAGAAAAATTGAGGAATCTTGACTTAGGGACAAGATAGCCAAAAATTCGACATTTTTCAACGAATCTCGGCTATTAATGAACCGATCCTGAAATTCTTGGGTGGGTTCGACAGGGCTCCAGACACTCAGCTGCCCCGCACCGAAAATTCAGAAAAAAGTTGGTATTTGGCCGAGAAACCCTCGATTCTTGTCGGTTCTGACCGTTCTGACCAAGTTGCGGATGAGACCTCAAATTGCAATGCGCGTTCGTCGAAATCGCAGACATTCAGGTCAGACCAGCAGAAAAATTGAGAAATCTTGACTTAGAGACAAGATAGCCAAAAATTCGACATTTTTCAACGAATCTCGGCTATTTATGAACCGATCCTGAAATTCTTGGGTGGGTTCGACAGGGCTCCAGACACTCAGCTGCCCCGCACCGAAAATTCAGAAAAAAGTTGGTATTTGGCCGAGAAACCCTCGATTCTTGTCGGTTCTGACCGTTCTGACCAAGTTGCGGATGAGACCTCAAATTGCAATGCGCGTTCGTCGAAATCGCAGACATTCAGGTCAGACCAGCAGAAAAATTGAGGAATCTTGACTTAGAGACAAGATAGCCAAAAATTCGACATTTTTCAACGAATCTCGGCTATTTATGAACCGATCCTGAAATTCTTGGGTGGGTTCGACAGGGCTCCAGACACTCAGCTGCCCCGCACCGTGAATTCAGAAAAAAGTTGGTATTTGGCCGAGAAACCCTCGATTCTTGTCGGTTCTGACCGTTCTGACCAAGTTGCGGATGAGACCTCAAATTGCAATGCGCGTTCGTCGAAATCGCAGACATTCAGGTCAGACCAGCAGAAAAATTGAGAAATCTTGACTTAGAGACAAGATAGCCAAAAATTCGACATTTTCCAACGAATCTCGGCTATTTATGAACCGATCCTGAAATTCTTGGGTGGGTTCGACAGGGCTCCAGACACTCAGCTGCCCCGCACCGAAAATTCAGAAAAAAGTTGGTATTTGGCCGAGAAACCCTCGATTCTTGTCGGTTCTGACCGTTCTGACCAAGTTGCGGATGAGACCTCAAATTGCAATGCGCGTTCGTCGAAATCGCAGACATTCAGGTCAGACCAGCAGAAAAATTGAGGAATCTTGACTTAGGGACAAGATAGCCAAAAATTCGACATTTTTCAACGAATCTCGGCTATTTATGAACCGATCCTGAAATTCTTGGGTGGGTTCGACAGGGCTCCAGACACTCAGCTGCCCCGCACCGAAAATTCAGAAAAAAGTTGGTATTTGGCCGAGAAACCCTCGATTCTTGTCGGTTCTGACCGTTCTGACCAAGTTGCGGATGAGACCTCAAATTGCAATGCGCGTTCGTCGAAATCGCAGACATTCAGGTCAGACCAGCAGAAAAATTGAGGAATCTTGACTTAGAGACAAGATAGCCAAAAATTCGACATTTTTCAACGAATCTCGGCTATTTATGAACCGATCCTGAAATTCTTGGGTGGGTTCGACAGGGCTCCAGACACTCAGCTGCCCCGCACCGTAAATTCAGAAAAAAGTTGGTATTTGGCCGAGAAACCCTCGATTCTTGTCGGTTCTGACCGTTCTGACCAAGTTGCGGATTGAGACCTCAAATTGCAATGCGCGTTTGTCGAAATCGCAGACATTCAGGTCAGACCAGCAGAAAAATTGAGAAATCTTGACTTAGAGACAAGATAGCCAAAAATTCGACATTTTTCAACGCCTCTCGGCTATTTATGAACCGATCCTGAAATTCTTGGGTGGGTTCGACAGGGCTCCAGACACTCAGCTGCCCCGCACCGAAAATTCAGAAAAAAGTTGGTATTTGGCCGAGAAACCCTCGATTCTTGTCGGTTCTGACCGTTCTGACCAAGTTGCGGATGAGACCTCAAATTGCAATGCGCGTTTGCGGAAATCGCAGACATTCAGGTCAGACCAGCAGAAAAATTGAGAAATCTTGACTTAGAGACAAGATAGCCAAAAATTCGACATTTTTCAACGAATCTCGGCTATTTATGAACCGATCCTGAAATTCTTGGGTGGGTTCGACAGGGCTCCAGACACTCAGCTGCCCCGCACCGAAAATTCAGAAAAAAGTTGGTATTTGGCCGAGAAACCCTCGATTCTTGTCGGTTCTGACCGTTCTGACCAAGTTGCGGATGAGACCTTAAATTGCAATGCGCGTTCGTCGAAATCGCAGACATTCAGGTCAGACCAGCAGAAAAATTGAGGAATCTTGACTTAGGGACAAGATAGCCAAAAATTCGACATTTTCCAACGAATCTCGGCTATTTATGAACCGATCCTGAAATTCTTGGGTGGGTTCGACAGGGCTCCAGACACTCAGCTGCCCCGCACCGAAAATTCAGAAAAAAGTTGGTATTTGGCCGAGAAACCCTCGATTCTTGTCGGTTCTGACCGTTCTGACCAAGTTGCGGATGAGACCTCAAATTGCAATGCGCGTTCGTCGAAATCGCAGACATTCAGGTCAGACCAGCAGAAAAATTGAGGAATCTTGACTTAGGGACAAGATAGCCAAAAATTCGACATTTTTCAACGAATCTCGGCTATTTATGAACCGATCCTGAAATTCTTGGGTGGGTTCGACAGGGCTCCAGACACTCAGCTGCCCCGCACCGAAAATTCAGAAAAAAGTTGGTATTTGGCCGAGAAACCCTCGATTCTTGTCGGTTCTGACCGTTCTGACCAAGTTGCGGATGAGACCTCAAATTGCAATGCGCGTTCGTCGAAATCGCAGACATTCAGGTCAGACCAGCAGAAAAATTGAGGAATCTTGACTTAGAGACAAGATAGCCAAAAATTCGACATTTTTCAACGAATCTCGGCTATTTATGAACCGATCCTGAAATTCTTGGGTGGGTTCGACAGGGCTCCAGACACTCAGCTGCCCCGCACCGTAAATTCAGAAAAAAGTTGGTATTTGGCCGAGAAACCCTCGATTCTTGTCGGTTCTGACCGTTCTGACCAAGTTGCGGATTGAGACCTCAAATTGCAATGCGCGTTTGTCGAAATCGCAGACATTCAGGTCAGACCAGCAGAAAAATTGAGAAATCTTGACTTAGAGACAAGATAGCCAAAAATTCGACATTTTTCAACGCCTCTCGGCTATTTATGAACCGATCCTGAAATTCTTGGGTGGGTTCGACAGGGCTCCAGACACTCAGCTGCCCCGCACCGAAAATTCAGAAAAAAGTTGGTATTTGGCCGAGAAACCCTCGATTCTTGTCGGTTCTGACCGTTCTGACCAAGTTGCGGATGAGACCTCAAATTGCAATGCGCGTTTGCGGAAATCGCAGACATTCAGGTCAGACCAGCAGAAAAATTGAGAAATCTTGACTTAGAGACAAGATAGCCAAAAATTCGACATTTTTCAACGAATCTCGGCTATTTATGAACCGATCCTGAAATTCTTGGGTGGGTTCGACAGGGCTCCAGACACTCAGCTGCCCCGCACCGAAAATTCAGAAAAAAGTTGGTATTTGGCCGAGAAACCCTCGATTCTTGTCGGTTCTGACCGTTCTGACCAAGTTGCGGATGAGACCTTAAATTGCAATGCGCGTTCGTCGAAATCGCAGACATTCAGGTCAGACCAGCAGAAAAATTGAGGAATCTTGACTTAGGGACAAGATAGCCAAAAATTCGACATTTTTCAACGAATCTCGGCTATTTATGAACCGATCCTGAAATTCTTGGGTGGGTTCGACAGGGCTCCAGACACTCAGCTGCCCCGCACCGAAAATTCAGAAAAAAGTTGGTATTTGGCCGAGAAACCCTCGATTCTTGTCGGTTCTGACCGTTCTGACCAAGTTGCGGATGAGACCTCAAATTGCAATGCGCGTTCGTCGAAATCGCAGACATTCAGGTCAGACCAGCAGAAAAATTGAGGAATCTTGACTTAGGGACAAGATAGCCAAAAATTCGACATTTTTCAACGAATCTCGGCTATTAATGAACCGATCCTGAAATTCTTGGGTGGGTTCGACAGGGCTCCAGACACTCAGCTGCCCCGCACCGAAAATTCAGAAAAAAGTTGGTATTTGGCCGAGAAACCCTCGATTCTTGTCGGTTCTGACCGTTCTGACCAAGTTGCGGATGAGACCTCAAATTGCAATGCGCGTTCGTCGAAATCGCAGACATTCGGGTCAGACCAGCAGAAAAATTGAGGAATCTTGACTTAGGGACAAGATAGCCAAAAATTCGACATTTTTCAACGAATCTCGGCTAATAATGAACCGATCCTGAAATTCTTGGGTGGGTTCGACAGGGCTCCAGACACTCAGCTGCCCCGCACCGAAAATTCAGAAAAAAGTTGGTATTTGGCCGAGAAACCCTCGATTCTTGTCGGTTCTGACCGTTCTGACCAAGTTGCGGATGAGACCTCAAATTGCAATGCGCGTTCGTCGAAATCGCAGACATTCAGGTCAGACCAGCAGAAAAATTGAGAAATCTTGACTTAGAGACAAGATAGCCAAAAATTCGACATTTTTCAACGAATCTCGGCTATTTATGAACCGATCCTGAAATTCTTGGGTGGGTTCGACAGGGCTCCAGACACTCAGCTGCCCCGCACCGAAAATTCAGAAAAAAGTTAGTATTTGGCCGAGAAACCCTCGATTCTTGTCGGTTCTGACCGTTCTGACCAAGTTGCGGATGAGACCTCGAATTGCAATGCGCGTTCGTCGAAATCGCAGACATTCAGGTCAGACCAGCAGAAAAATTGAGGAATCTTGACTTAGAGACAAGATAGCCAAAAATTCGACATTTTTCAACGAATCTCGGCTATTTATGAACCGATTCTGAAATTCTTGGGTGGGTTCGACAGGGCTCCAGACACTCAGCTGCCCCGCACCGAAAATTCAGAAAAAAGTTGGTATTTGGCCGAGAAACCCTCGATTCTTGTCGGTTCTGACCGTTCTGACCAAGTTGCGGATGAGACCTCAAATTGCAATGCGCGTTTGTCGAAATCGCAGACATTCAGGTCAGACCAGCAGAAAAATTGAGAAATCTTGACTTAGAGACAAGATAGCCAAAAATTCGACATTTTTCAACGAATCTCGGCTATTTATGAACCGATCCTGAAATTCTTGGGTGGGTTCGACAGGGCTCCAGACACTCGGCTGCCCCGCACCGAAAATTCAGAAAAAAGTTGGTATTTGGCCGAGAAACCCTCGATTCTTGTCGGTTCTGACCGTTCTGACTAAGTTGCGGATGAGACCTCAAATTGCAATGCGCGTTCGTCAAAATCGCAGACATTCAGGTCAGACCAGCAGAAAAATTGAGGAATCTTGACTTAGAGACAAGATAGCCAAAAATTCGACATTTTTCAACGAATCTCGGCTATTTATGAACCGATCCTGAAATTCTTGGGTGGGTTCGACAGGGCTCCAGACACTCAGCTGCCCCGCACCGTAAATTCAGAAAAAAGTTGGTATTTGGCCGAGAAACCCTCGATTCTCGTCGGTTCTGACCGTTCTGACCAAGTTGCGGATGAGACCTCAAATTGCAATGCGCGTTTGTCGAAATCGCGGACATTCAGGTCAGACCAGCAGAAAAATTGAGGAATCTTGACTTAGAGACAAGATAGCCAAAAATTCGACATTTTTCAACGAATCTCGGCTATTTATGAACCGATCCTGAAATTCTTGGGTGGGTTCGACAGGGCTCCAGACACTCAGCTGCCCCGCACCGTAAATTCAGAAAAAAGTTGGTATTTGGCCGAGAAACCCTCGATTCTCGTCGGTTCTGACCGTTCTGACCAAGTTGCGGATGAGACCTCAAATTGCAATGCGCGTTTGTCGAAATCGCGGACATTCAGGTCAGACCAGCAGAAAAATTGAGGAATCTTGACTTAGAGACAAGATAGCCAAAAATTCGACATTTTTCAACGAATCTCGGCTATTTATAAACCGATCCTGAAATTCTTGGGTGGGTTCGACAGGGCTCCAGACACTCAGCTGCCCCGCACCGAAAATTCAGAAAAAAGTTGGTATTTGGCCGAGAAACCCTCGATTCTTGTCGGTTCTGACCGTTCTGACCAAGTTGCGGATGAGACCTGAAATTGCAATGCGCGTTCGTCGAAATCGCAGACATTCAGGTCAGACCAGCAGAAAAATTGAGGAATCTTGACTTAGGGACAAGATAGCCAAAAATTCGACATTTTTCAACGAATCTCGGCTATTTATGAACCGATCCTGAAATTCTTGGGTGGGTTCGACAGGGCTCCAGACACTCAGCTGCCCCGCACCGAAAATTCAGAAAAAAGTTGGTATTTGACCGAGAAACCCTCGATTCTTGTCGGTTCTGACCGTTCTGACCAAGTTGCGGATGAGACCTCAAATTGCAATGCGCGTTCGTCGAAATCGCAGACATTCAGGTCAGACCAGCAGAAAAATTGAGAAATCTTGACTTAGAGACAAGATAGCCAAAAATTCGACATTTTCCAACGAATCTCGGCTATTTATGAACCGATCCTGAAATTCTTGGGTGGGTTCGACAGGGCTCCAGACACTCAGCTGCCCCGCACCGAAAATTCAGAAAAAAGTTGGTATTTGGCCGAGAAACCCTCGATTCTTGTCGGTTCTGACCGTTCTGACCAAGTTGCGGATGAGACCTGAAATTGCAATGCGCGTTCGTCGAAATCGCAGACATTCAGGTCAGACCAGCAGAAAAATTGAGGAATCTTGACTTAGGGACAAGATAGCCAAAAATTCGACATTTTTCAACGAATCTCGGCTATTTATGAACCGATCCTGAAATTCTTGGGTGGGTTCGACAGGGCTCCAGACACTCAGCTGCCCCGCACCGAAAATTCAGAAAAAAGTTGGTATTTGACCGAGAAACCCTCGATTCTTGTCGGTTCTGACCGTTCTGACCAAGTTGCGGATGAGACCTCAAATTGCAATGCGCGTTCGTCGAAATCGCAGACATTCAGGTCAGACCAGCAGAAAAATTGAGAAATCTTGACTTAGAGACAAGATAGCCAAAAATTCGACATTTTCCAACGAATCTCGGCTATTTATGAACCGATCCTGAAATTCTTGGGTGGGTTCGACAGGGCTCCAGACACTCAGCTGCCCCGCACCGAAAATTCAGAAAAAAGTTGGTATTTGGCCGAGAAACCCTCGATTCTTGTCGGTTCTGACCGTTCTGACCAAGTTGCGGATGAGACCTCAAATTGCAATGCGCGTTCGTCGAAATCGCAGACATTCAGGTCAGACCAGCAGAAAAATTGAGGAATCTTGACTTAGGGACAAGATAGCCAAAAATTCGACATTTTTCAACAAATCTCGGCTATTTATGAACCGATCCTGAAATTCTTGGGTGGGTTCGACAGGGCTCCAGACACTCAGCTGCCCCGCACCGAAAATTCAGAAAAAAGTTGGTATTTGGCCGAGAAACCCTCGATTCTTGTCGGTTCTGACCGTTCTGACCAAGTTGCGGATGAGACCTCAAATTGCAATGCGCGTTCGTCGAAATCGCAGACATTCAGGTCAGACCAGCAGAAAAATTGAGGAATCTTGACTTAGAGACAAGATAGCCAAAAATTCGACATTTTTCAACGAATCTCGGCTATTTATGAACCGATCCTGAAATTCTTGGGTGGGTTCGACAGGGCTCCAGACACTCAGCTGCCCCGCACCGTAAATTCAGAAAAAAGTTGGTATTTGGCCGAGAAACCCTCGATTCTTGTCGGTTCTGACCGTTCTGACCAAGTTGCGGATGAGACCTCAAATTGCAATGCGCGTTTGTCGAAATCGCAGACATTCAGGTCAGACCAGCAGAAAAATTGAGAAATCTTGACTTAGAGACAAGATAGCCAAAAATTCGACATTTTTCAACGCCTCTCGGCTATTTATGAACCGATCCTGAAATTCTTGGGTGGGTTCGACAGGGCTCCAGACACTCAGCTGCCCCGCACCGAAAATTCAGAAAAAAGTTGGTATTTGGCCGAGAAACCCTCGATTCTTGTCGGTTCTGACCGTTCTGACCAAGTTGCGGATGAGACCTCAAATTGCAATGCGCGTTTGCGGAAATCGCAGACATTCAGGTCAGACCAGCAGAAAAATTGAGAAATCTTGACTCAGAGACAAGATAGCCAAAAATTCGACATTTTTCAACGAATCTCGGCTATTTATGAACCGATCCTGAAATTCTTGGGTGGGTTCGACAGGGCTCCAGACACTCAGCTGCCCCGCACTGAAAATTCAGAAAAAAGTTGGTATTTGGCCGAGAAACCCTCGATTCTTGTCGGTTCTGACCGTTCTGACCAAGTTGCGGATGAGACCTCAAATTGCAATGCGCGTTTGTCGAAATCGCAGACATTCAGGTCAGACCAGCAGAAAAATTGAGAAATCTTGACTTAGAGACAAGATAGCCAAAAATTCGACATTTTTCAACGAATCTCGGCTATTTATGAACCGATCCTGAAATTCTTGGGTGGGTTCGACAGGGCTCCAGACACTCAGCTGCCCCGCACCGAAAATTCAGAAAAAAGTTGGTATTTGGCCGAGAAACCCTCGATTCTTGTCGGTTCTGACCGTTCTGACCAAGTTGCGGATGAGACCTCAAATTGCAATGCGCGTTCGTCGAAATCGCAGACATTCAGGTCAGACCAGCAGAAAAATTGAGGAATCTTGACTTAGGGACAAGATAGCCAAAAATTCGACATTTTTCAACGAATCTCGGCTATTTATGAACCGATCCTGAAATTCTTGGGTGGGTTCGACAGGGCTCCAGACACTCAGCTGCCCCGCACCGAAAATTCAGAAAAAAGTTGGTATTTGGCCGAGAAACCCTCGATTCTTGTCGGTTCTGACCGTTCTGACCAAGTTGCGGATGAGACCTCAAATTGCAATGCGCGTTCGTCGAAATCGCAGACATTCAGGTCAGACCAGCAAAAAAATTGAGAAATCTTGACTTAGAGACAAGATAGCCGAAAATTCGACATTTTTCAACGAATCTCGGCTATTTATGAACCGATCCTGAAATTCTTGGGTGGGTTCGACAGGGCTCCAGACACTCAGCTGCCCCGCACCGAAAATTCAGAAAAAAGTTGGTATTTGGCCGAGAAACCCTCGATTCTTGTCGGTTCTGACCGTTCTGACCAAGTTGCGGATGAGACCTCAAATTGCAATGCGCGTTCGTCGAAATCGCAGACATTCAGGTCAGACCAGCAGAAAAATTGAGGAATCTTGACTTAGAGACAAGATAGCCAAAAATTCGACATTTTTCAACGAATCTCGGCTATTTATGAACCGATCCTGAAATTCTTGGGTGGGTTCGACAGGGCTCCAGACACTCAGCTGCCCCGCACCGTAAATTCAGAAAAAAGTTGGTATTTGGCCGAGAAACCCTCGATTCTCGTCGGTTCTGACCGTTCTGACCAAGTTGCGGATGAGACCTCAAATTGCAATGCGCGTTTGTCGAAATCGCAGACATTCAGGTCAGACCAGCAGAAAAATTGAGGAATCTTGACTTAGAGACAAGATAGCCAAAAATTCGACATTTTTCAACGAATCTAGGCTATTTATAAACCGATCCTGAAATTCTTGGGTGGGTTCGACAGGGCTCCAGACACTCAGCTGCCCCGCACCGAAAATTCAGAAAAAAGTTGGTATTTGGCCGAGAAACCCTCGATTCTTGTCGGTTCTGACCGTTCTGACCAAGTTGCGGATGAGACCTCAAATTGCAATGCGCGTTCGTCGAAATCGCAGACATTCAGGTCAGACCAGCAGAAAAATTGAGAAATCTTGACTTAGAGACAAGATAGCCAAAAATTCGACATTTTCCAACGAATCTCGGCTATTTATGAACCGATCCTGAAATTCTTGGGTGGGTTCGACAGGGCTCCAGACACTCAGCTGCCCCGCACCGAAAATTCAGAAAAAAGTTGGTATTTGGCCGAGAAACCCTCGATTCTTGTCGGTTCTGACCGTTCTGACCAAGTTGCGGATGAGACCTCAAATTGCAATGCGCGTTCGTCGAAATCGCAGACATTCAGGTCAGACCAGCAGAAAAATTGAGGAATCTTGACTTAGGGACAAGATAGCCAAAAATTCGACATTTTTCAACGAATCTCGGCTATTTATGAACCGATCCTGAAATTCTTGGGTGGGTTCGACAGGGCTCCAGACACTCAGCTGCCCCGCACCGAAAATTCAGAAAAAAGTTGGTATTTGGCCGAGAAACCCTCGATTCTTGTCGGTTCTGACCGTTCTGACCAAGTTGCGGATGAGACCTCAAATTGCAATGCGCGTTCGTCGAAATCGCAGACATTCAGGTCAGACCAGCAGAAAAATTGAGGAATCTTGACTTAGAGACAAGATAGCCAAAAATTCGACATTTTTCAACGAATCTCGGCTATTTATGAACCGATCCTGAAATTCTTGGGTGGGTTCGACAGGGCTCCAGACACTCAGCTGCCCCGCACCGTAAATTCAGAAAAAAGTTGGTATTTGGCCGAGAAACCCTCGATTCTTGTCGGTTCTGACCGTTCTGACCAAGTTGCGGATGAGACCTCAAATTGCAATGCGCGTTTGTCGAAATCGCAGACATTCAGGTCAGACCAGCAGAAAAATTGAGAAATCTTGACTTAGAGACAAGATAGCCAAAAATTCGACATTTTTCAACGAATCTCGGCTATTTATGAACCGATCCTGAAATTCTTGGGTGGGTTCGACAGGGCTCCAGACACTCAGCTGCCCCGCACCGAAAATTCAGAAAAAAGTTGGTATTTGGCCGAGAAACCCTCGATTCTTGTCGGTTCTGACCGTTCTGACCAAGTTGCGGATGAGACCTCAAATTGCAATGCGCGTTCGTCGAAATCGCAGACATTCAGGTCAGACCAGCAGAAAAATTGAGGAATCTTGACTTAGGGACAAGATAGCCAAAAATTCGACATTTTTCAACAAATCTCGGCTATTTATGAACCGATCCTGAAATTCTTGGGTGGGTTCGACAGGGCTCCAGACACTCAGCTGCCTCGCACCGAAAATTCAGAAAAAAGTTGGTATTTGGCCGAGAAACCCTCGATTCTTGTCGGTTCTGACCGTTCTGACCAAGTTGCGGATGAGACCTCAAATTGCAATGCGCGTTCGTCGAAATCGCAGACATTCAGGTCAGACCAGCAGAAAAATTGAGGAATCTTGACTTAGAGACAAGATAGCCAAAAATTCGACATTTTTCAACGAATCTCGGCTATTTATGAACCGATCCTGAAATTCTTGGGTGGGTTCGACAGGGCTCCAGACACTCAGCTGCCCCGCACCGTAAATTCAGAAAAAAGTTGGTATTTGGCCGAGAAACCCTCGATTCTTGTCGGTTCTGACCGTTCTGACCAAGTTGCGGATGAGACCTCAAATTGCAATGCGCGTTTGTCGAAATCGCAGACATTCAGGTCAGACCAGCAGAAAAATTGAGGAATCTTGACTTAGGGACAAGATAGCCAAAAATTCGACATTTTTCAACAAATCTCGGCTATTTATGAACCGATCCTGAAATTCTTGGGTGGGTTCGACAGGGCTCCAGACACTCAGCTGCCCCGCACCGAAAATTCAGAAAAAAGTTGGTATTTGGCCGAGAAACCCTCGATTCTTGTCGGTTCTGACCGTTCTGACCAAGTTGCGGATGAGACCTCAAATTGCAATGCGCGTTCGTCGAAATCGCAGACATTCAGGTCAGACCAGCAGAAAAATTGAGGAATCTTGACTTAGAGACAAGATAGCCAAAAATTCGACATTTTTCAACGAATCTCGGCTATTTATGAACCGATCCTGAAATTCTTGGGTGGGTTCGACAGGGCTCCAGACACTCAGCTGCCCCGCACCGTAAATTCAGAAAAAAGTTGGTATTTGGCCGAGAAACCCTCGATTCTTGTCGGTTCTGACCGTTCTGACCAAGTTGCGGATGAGACCTCAAATTGCAATGCGCGTTTGTCGAAATCGCAGACATTCAGGTCAGACCAGCAGAAAAATTGAGAAATCTTGACTTAGAGACAAGATAGCCAAAAATTCGACATTTTTCAACGAATCTCGGCTATTTATGAACCGATCCTGAAATTCTTGGGTGGGTTCGACAGGGCTCCAGACACTCAGCTGCCCCGCACCGAAAATTCAGAAAAAAGTTGGTATTTGGCCGAGAAACCCTCGATTCTTGTCGGTTCTGACCGTTCTGACCAAGTTGCGGATGAGACCTCAAATTGCAATGCGCGTTTGCGGAAATCGCAGACATTCAGGTCAGACCAGCAGAAAAATTGAGAAATCTTGACTTAGAGACAAGATAGCCAAAAATTCGACATTTTTCAACGAATCTCGGCTATTTATGAACCGATCCTGAAATTCTTGGGTGGGTTCGACAGGGCTCCAGACACTCAGCTGCCCCGCACTGAAAATTCAGAAAAAAGTTGGTATTTGGCCGAGAAACCCTCGATTCTTGTCGGTTCTGACCGTTCTGACCAAGTTGCGGATGAGACCTCAAATTGCAATGCGCGTTCGTCGAAATCGCAGACATTCAGGTCAGACCAGCAGAAAAATTGAGGAATCTTGACTTAGAGACAAGATAGCCAAAAATTCGACATTTTTCAACGAATCTCGGCTATTTATGAACCGATCCTGAAATTCTTGGGTGGGTTCGACAGGGCTCCAGACACTCAGCTGCCCCGCACCGTAAATTCAGAAAAAAGTTGGTATTTGGCCGAGAAACCCTCGATTCTTGTCGGTTCTGACCGTTCTGACCAAGTTGCGGATGAGACCTCAAATTGCAATGCGCGTTTGTCGAAATCGCAGACATTCAGGTCAGACCAGCAGAAAAATTGAGGAATCTTGACTTAGGGACAAGATAGCCAAAAATTCGACATTTTTCAACAAATCTCGGCTATTTATGAACCGATCCTGAAATTCTTGGGTGGGTTCGACAGGGCTCCAGACACTCAGCTGCCCCGCACCGAAAATTCAGAAAAAAGTTGGTATTTGGCCGAGAAACCCTCGATTCTTGTCGGTTCTGACCGTTCTGACCAAGTTGCGGATGAGACCTCAAATTGCAATGCGCGTTCGTCGAAATCGCAGACATTCAGGTCAGACCAGCAGAAAAATTGAGGAATCTTGACTTAGAGACAAGATAGCCAAAAATTCGACATTTTTCAACGAATCTCGGCTATTTATGAACCGATCCTGAAATTCTTGGGTGGGTTCGACAGGGCTCCAGACACTCAGCTGCCCCGCACCGTAAATTCAGAAAAAAGTTGGTATTTGGCCGAGAAACCCTCGATTCTTGTCGGTTCTGACCGTTCTGACCAAGTTGCGGATGAGACCTCAAATTGCAATGCGCGTTTGTCGAAATCGCAGACATTCAGGTCAGACCAGCAGAAAAATTGAGAAATCTTGACTTAGAGACAAGATAGCCAAAAATTCGACATTTTTCAACGAATCTCGGCTATTTATGAACCGATCCTGAAATTCTTGGGTGGGTTCGACAGGGCTCCAGACACTCAGCTGCCCCGCACCGAAAATTCAGAAAAAAGTTGGTATTTGGCCGAGAAACCCTCGATTCTTGTCGGTTCTGACCGTTCTGACCAAGTTGCGGATGAGACCTCAAATTGCAATGCGCGTTTGCGGAAATCGCAGACATTCAGGTCAGACCAGCAGAAAAATTGAGAAATCTTGACTTAGAGACAAGATAGCCAAAAATTCGACATTTTTCAACGAATCTCGGCTATTTATGAACCGATCCTGAAATTCTTGGGTGGGTTCGACAGGGCTCCAGACACTCAGCTGCCCCGCACTGAAAATTCAGAAAAAAGTTGGTATTTGGCCGAGAAACCCTCGATTCTTGTCGGTTCTGACCGTTCTGACCAAGTTGCGGATGAGACCTCAAATTGCAATGCGCGTTCGTCGAAATCGCAGACATTCAGGTCAGACCAGCAGAAAAATTGAGGAATCTTGACTTAGAGACAAGATAGCCAAAAATTCGACATTTTTCAACGAATCTCGGCTATTTATGAACCGATCCTGAAATTCTTGGGTGGGTTCGACAGGGCTCCAGACACTCAGCTGCCCCGCACCGTAAATTCAGAAAAAAGTTGGTATTTGGCCGAGAAACCCTCGATTCTTGTCGGTTCTGACCGTTCTGACCAAGTTGCGGATGAGACCTCAAATTGCAATGCGCGTTTGTCGAAATCGCAGACATTCAGGTCAGACCAGCAGAAAAATTGAGAAATCTTGACTTAGAGACAAGATAGCCAAAAATTCGACATTTTTCAACGAATCTCGGCTATTTATGAACCGATCCTGAAATTCTTGGGTGGGTTCGACAGGGCTCCAGACACTCAGCTGCCCCGCACCGAAAATTCAGAAAAAAGTTGGTATTTGGCCGAGAAACCCTCGATTCTTGTCGGTTCTGACCGTTCTGACCAAGTTGCGGATGAGACCTCAAATTGCAATGCGCGTTCGTCGAAATCGCAGACATTCAGGTCAGACCAGCAGAAAAATTGAGGAATCTTGACTTAGGGACAAGATAGCCAAAAATTCGACATTTTTCAACAAATCTCGGCTATTTATGAACCGATCCTGAAATTCTTGGGTGGGTTCGACAGGGCTCCAGACACTCAGCTGCCCCGCACCGAAAATTCAGAAAAAAGTTGGTATTTGGCCGAGAAACCCTCGATTCTTGTCGGTTCTGACCGTTCTGACCAAGTTGCGGATGAGACCTCAAATTGCAATGCGCGTTCGTCGAAATCGCAGACATTCAGGTCAGACCAGCAGAAAAATTGAGGAATCTTGACTTAGAGACAAGATAGCCAAAAATTCGACATTTTTCAACGAATCTCGGCTATTTATGAACCGATCCTGAAATTCTTGGGTGGGTTCGACAGGGCTCCAGACACTCAGCTGCCCCGCACCGTAAATTCAGAAAAAAGTTGGTATTTGGCCGAGAAACCCTCGATTCTTGTCGGTTCTGACCGTTCTGACCAAGTTGCGGATGAGACCTCAAATTGCAATGCGCGTTTGTCGAAATCGCAGACATTCAGGTCAGACCAGCAGAAAAATTGAGAAATCTTGACTTAGAGACAAGATAGCCAAAAATTCGACATTTTTCAACGAATCTCGGCTATTTATGAACCGATCCTGAAATTCTTGGGTGGGTTCGACAGGGCTCCAGACACTCAGCTGCCCCGCACCGAAAATTCAGAAAAAAGTTGGTATTTGGCCGAGAAACCCTCGATTCTTGTCGGTTCTGACCGTTCTGACCAAGTTGCGGATGAGACCTCAAATTGCAATGCGCGTTTGCGGAAATCGCAGACATTCAGGTCAGACCAGCAGAAAAATTGAGAAATCTTGACTTAGAGACAAGATAGCCAAAAATTCGACATTTTTCAACGAATCTCGGCTATTTATGAACCGATCCTGAAATTCTTGAGTGGGTTCGACAGGGCTCCAGACACTCAGCTGCCCCGCACCGAAAATTCAGAAAAAAGTTGGTATTTGGCCGAGAAACCCTCGATTCTTGTCGGTTCTGACCGTTCTGACCAAGTTGCGGATGAGACCTCAAATTGCAATGCGCGTTTGTCGAAATCGCAGACATTCAGGTCAGACCAGCAGAAAAATTGAGAAATCTTGACTTAGAGACAAGATAGCCAAAAATTCGACATTTTTCAACGAATCTCGGCTATTTATGAACCGATCCTGAAATTCTTGGGTGGGTTCGACAGGGCTCCAGACACTCAGCTGCCCCGCACCGAAAATTCAGAAAAAAGTTGGTATTTGGCCGAGAAACCCTCGATTCTTGTCGGTTCTGACCGTTCTGACCAAGTTGCGGATGAGACCTCAAATTGCAATGCGCGTTCGTCGAAATCGCAGACATTCAGGTCAGACCAGCAGAAAAATTGAGGAATCTTGACTTAGGGACAAGATAGCCAAAAATTCGACATTTTTCAACGAATCTCGGCTATTTATGAACCGATCCTGAAATTCGTGGGTGGGTTCGACAGGGCTCCAGACACTCAGCTGCCCCGCACCGAAAATTCAGAAAAAAGTTGGTATTTGGCCGAGAAACCCTCGATTCTTGTCGGTTCTGACCGTTCTGACCAAGTTGCGGATGAGACCTCAAATTGCAATGCGCGTTCGTCGAAATCGCAGACATTCAGGTCAGACCAGCAAAAAAATTGAGAAATCTTGACTTAGAGACAAGATAGCCAAAAATTCGACATTTTTCAACGAATCTCGGCTATTTATGAACCGATCCTGAAATTCTTGGGTGGGTTCGACAGGGCTCCAGACACTCAGCTGCCCCGCACCGAAAATTCAGAAAAAAGTTGGTATTTGGCCGAGAAACCCTCGATTCTTGTCGGTTCTGACCGTTCTGACCAAGTTGCGGATGAGACCTCAAATTGCAATGCGCGTTCGTCGAAATCGCAGACATTCAGGTCAGACCAGCAGAAAAATTGAGGAATCTTGACTTAGAGACAAGATAGCCAAAAATTCGACATTTTTCAACGAATCTCGGCTATTTATGAACCGATCCTGAAATTCTTGGGTGGGTTCGACAGGGCTCCAGACACTCAGCTGCCCCGCACCGTAAATTCAGAAAAAAGTTGGTATTTGGCCGAGAAACCCTCGATTCTCGTCGGTTCTGACCGTTCTGACCAAGTTGCGGATGAGACCTCAAATTGCAATGCGCGTTTGTCGAAATCGCAGACATTCAGGTCAGACCAGCAGAAAAATTGAGGAATCTTGACTTAGAGACAAGATAGCCAAAAAATTCGACATTTTTCAACGAATCTAGGCTATTTATAAACCGATCCTGAAATTCTTGGGTGGGTTCGACAGGGCTCCAGACACTCAGCTGCCCCGCACCGAAAATTCAGAAAAAAGTTGGTATTTGGCCGAGAAACCCTCGATTCTTGTCGGTTCTGACCGTTCTGACCAAGTTGCGGATGAGACCTCAAATTGCAATGCGCGTTCGTCGAAATCGCAGACATTCAGGTCAGACCAGCAGAAAAATTGAGAAATCTTGACTTAGAGACAAGATAGCCAAAAATTCGACATTTTCCAACGAATCTCGGCTATTTATGAACCGATCCTGAAATTCTTGGGTGGGTTCGACAGGGCTCCAGACACTCAGCTGCCCCGCACCGAAAATTCAGAAAAAAGTTGGTATTTGGCCGAGAAACCCTCGATTCTTGTCGGTTCTGACCGTTCTGACCAAGTTGCGGATGAGACCTCAAATTGCAATGCGCGTTCGTCGAAATCGCAGACATTCAGGTCAGACCAGCAGAAAAATTGAGGAATCTTGACTTAGGGACAAGATAGCCAAAAATTCGACATTTTTCAACGAATCTCGGCTATTTATGAACCGATCCTGAAATTCTTGGGTGGGTTCGACAGGGCTCCAGACACTCAGCTGCCCCGCACCGAAAATTCAGAAAAAAGTTGGTATTTGGCCGAGAAACCCTCGATTCTTGTCGGTTCTGACCGTTCTGACCAAGTTGCGGATGAGACCTCAAATTGCAATGCGCGTTCGTCGAAATCGCAGACATTCAGGTCAGACCAGCAGAAAAATTGAGGAATCTTGACTTAGAGACAAGATAGCCAAAAATTCGACATTTTTCAACGAATCTCGGCTATTTATGAACCGATCCTGAAATTCTTGGGTGGGTTCGACAGGGCTCCAGACACTCAGCTGCCCCGCACCGTAAATTCAGAAAAAAGTTGGTATTTGGCCGAGAAACCCTCGATTCTTGTCGGTTCTGACCGTTCTGACCAAGTTGCGGATGAGACCTCAAATTGCAATGCGCGTTTGTCGAAATCGCAGACATTCAGGTCAGACCAGCAGAAAAATTGAGAAATCTTGACTTAGAGACAAGATAGCCAAAAATTCGACATTTTTCAACGAATCTCGGCTATTTATGAACCGATCCTGAAATTCTTGGGTGGGTTCGACAGGGCTCCAGACACTCAGCTGCCCCGCACCGAAAATTCAGAAAAAAGTTGGTATTTGGCCGAGAAACCCTCGATTCTTGTCGGTTCTGACCGTTCTGACCAAGTTGCGGATGAGACCTCAAATTGCAATGCGCGTTCGTCGAAATCGCAGACATTCAGGTCAGACCAGCAGAAAAATTGAGGAATCTTGACTTAGGGACAAGATAGCCAAAAATTCGACATTTTTCAACGAATCTCGGCTATTTATGAACCGATCCTGAAATTCTTGGGTGGGTTCGACAGGGCTCCAGACACTCAGCTGCCCCGCACCGAAAATTCAGAAAAAAGTTGGTATTTGGCCGAGAAACCCTCGATTCTTGTCGGTTCTGACCGTTCTGACCAAGTTGCGGATGAGACCTCAAATTGCAATGCGCGTTCGTCGAAATCGCAGACATTCAGGTCAGACCAGCAGAAAAATTGAGGAATCTTGACTTAGGGACAAGATAGCCAAAAATTCGACATTTTTCAACGAATCTCGGCTATTTATGAACCGATCCTGAAATTCTTGGGTGGGTTCGACAGGGCTCCAGACACTCAGCTGCCCCGCACCGAAAATTCAGAAAAAAGTTGGTATTTGGCCGAGAAACCCTCGATTCTTGTCGGTTCTGACCGTTCTGACCAAGTTGCGGATGAGACCTCAAATTGCAATGCGCGTTCGTCGAAATCGCAGACATTCAGGTCAGACCAGCAGAAAAATTGAGAAATCTTGACTTAGAGACAAGATAGCCAAAAATTCGACATTTTCCAACGAATCTCGGCTATTTATGAACCGATCCTGAAATTCTTGGGTGGGTTCGACAGGGCTCCAGACACTCAGCTGCCCCGCACCGAAAATTCAGAAAAAAGTTGGTATTTGGCCGAGAAACCCTCGATTCTTGTCGGTTCTGACCGTTCTGACCAAGTTGCGGATGAGACCTCAAATTGCAATGCGCGTTCGTCGAAATCGCAGACATTCAGGTCAGACCAGCAGAAAAAATTGAGGAATCTTGACTTAGGACAAGATAGCCAAAAATTCGACATTTTTCAACGAATCTCGGCTATTTATGAACCGATCCTGAAATTCTTGGGTGGGTTCGACAGGGCTCCAGACACTCAGCTGCCCCGCACCGAAAATTCAGAAAAAAGTTGGTATTTGGCCGAGAAACCCTCGATTCTTGTCGGTTCTGACCGTTCTGACCAAGTTGCGGATGAGACCTCAAATTGCAATGCGCGTTCGTCGAAATCGCAGACATTCAGGTCAGACCAGCAGAAAAATTGAGGAATCTTGACTTAGAGACAAGATAGCCAAAAATTCGACATTTTTCAACGAATCTCGGCTATTTATGAACCGATCCTGAAATTCTTGGGTGGGTTCGACAGGGCTCCAGACACTCAGCTGCCCCGCACCGTAAATTCAGAAAAAAGTTGGTATTTGGCCGAGAAACCCTCGATTCTTGTCGGTTCTGACCGTTCTGACCAAGTTGCGGATGAGACCTCAAATTGCAATGCGCGTTTGTCGAAATCGCAGACATTCAGGTCAGACCAGCAGAAAATTGAGAAATCTTGACTTAGAGACAAGATAGCCAAAAATTCGACATTTTTCAACGAATCTCGGCTATTTATGAACCGATCCTGAAATTCTTGGGTGGGTTCGACAGGGCTCCAGACACTCAGCTGCCCCGCACCGAAAATTCAGAAAAAAGTTGGTATTTGGCCGAGAAACCCTCGATTCTTGTCGGTTCTGACCGTTCTGACCAAGTTGCGGATGAGACCTCAAATTGCAATGCGCGTTCGTCGAAATCGCAGACATTCAGGTCAGACCAGCAGAAAAATTGAGGAATCTTGACTTAGGGACAAGATAGCCAAAAATTCGACATTTTTCAACGAATCTCGGCTATTTATGAACCGATCCTGAAATTCTTGGGTGGGTTCGACAGGGCTCCAGACACTCAGCTGCCCCGCACCGAAAATTCAGAAAAAAGTTGGTATTTGGCCGAGAAACCCTCGATTCTTGTCGGTTCTGACCGTTCTGACCAAGTTGCGGATGAGTCCTCAAATTGCAATGCGCGTTCGTCGAAATCGCAGACATTCAGGTCAGACCAGCAGAAAAATTGAGGAATCTTGACTTAGGGACAAGATAGCCAAAAATTCGACATTTTTCAACGAATCTCGGCTATTTATGAACCGATCCTGAAATTCTTGGGTGGGTTCGACAGGGCTCCAGACACTCAGCTGCCCCGCACCGAAAATTCAGAAAAAAGTTGGTATTTGGCCGAGAAACCCTCGATTCTTGTCGGTTCTGACCGTTCTGACCAAGTTGCGGATGAGACCTCAAATTGCAATGCGCGTTCGTCGAAATCGCAGACATTCAGGTCAGACCAGCAGAAAAATTGAGAAATCTTGACTTAGAGACAAGATAGCCAAAAATTCGACATTTTCCAACGAATCTCGGCTATTTATGAACCGATCCTGAAATTCTTGGGTGGGTTCGACAGGGCTCCAGACACTCAGCTGCCCCGCACCGAAAAATTCAGAAAAAAGTTGGTATTTGGCCGAGAAACCCTCGATTCTTGTCGGTTCTGACCGTTCCGACCAAGTTGCGGATGAGACCTCAAATTGCAATGCGCGTTCGTCGAAATCGCAGACATTCAGGTCAGACCAGCAGAAAAATTGAGGAATCTTGACTTAGGGACAAGATAGCCAAAAATTCGACATTTTTCAACGAATCTCGGCTATTTATGAACCGATCCTGAAATTCTTGGGTGGGTTCGACAGCGCTCCAGACACTCAGCTGCCCCGCACCGAAAATTCAGAAAAAAGTTGGTATTTGGCCGAGAAACCCTCGATTCTTGTCGGTTCTGACCGTTCTGACCAAGTTGCGGATGAGACCTCAAATTGCAATGCGCGTTCGTCGAAATCGCAGACATTCAGGTCAGACCAGCAGAAAAATTGAGGAATCTTGACTTAGGGACAAGATAGCCAAAAATTCGACATTTTTCAACGAATCTCGGCTATTTATGAACCGATCCTGAAATTCTTGGGTGGGTTCGACAGGGCTCCAGACACTCAGCTGCCCCGCACCGTAAATTCAGAAAAAAGTTGGTATTTGGCCGAGAAACCCTCGATTCTTGTCGGTTCTGACCGTTCTGACCAAGTTGCGGATGAGACCTCAAATTGCAATGCGCGTTTGTCGAAATCGCAGACATTCAGGTCAGACCAGCAGAAAAATTGAGAAATCTTGACTTAGAGACAAGATAGCCAAAAATTCGACATTTTTCAACGAATCTCGGCTATTTATGAACCGATCCTGAAATTCTTGGGTGGGTTCGACAGGGCTCCAGACACTCAGCTGCCCCGCACCGAAAATTCAGAAAAAAGTTGGTATTTGGCCGAGAAACCCTCGATTCTTGTCGGTTCTGACCGTTCTGACCAAGTTGCGGATGAGACCTCAAATTGCAATGCGCGTTTGTCGAAATCGCAGACATTCAGGTCAGACCAGCAGAAAAATTGAGGAATCTTGACTTAGAGACAAGATAGCCAAAAATTCGACATTTTTCAACGAATCTAGGCTATTTATAAACCGATCCTGAAATTCTTGGGTGGGTTCGACAGGGCTCCAGACACTCAGCTGCCCCGCACCGAAAATTCAGAAAAAAGTTGGTATTTGGCCGAGAAACCCTCGATTCTTGTCGGTTCTGACCGTTCTGACCAAGTTGCGGATGAGACCTCAAATTGCAATGCGCGTTCGTCGAAATCGCAGACATTCAGGTCAGACCAGCAGAAAAATTGAGAAATCTTGACTTAGAGACAAGATAGCCAAAAAATTCGACATTTTCCAACGAATCTCGGCTATTTATGAACCGATCCTGAAATTCTTGGGTGGGTTCGACAGGGCTCCAGACACTCAGCTGCCCCCGCACCGAAAATTCAGAAAAAAGTTGGTATTTGGCCGAGAAACCCTCGATTCTTGTCGGTTCTGACCGTTCTGACCAAGTTGCGGATGAGACCTCAAATTGCAATGCGCGTTCGTCGAAATCGCAGACATTCAGGTCAGACCAGCAGAAAAATTGAGGAATCTTGACTTAGGGACAAGATAGCCAAAAATTCGACATTTTTCAACGAATCTCGGCTATTTATGAACCGATCCTGAAATTCTTGGGTGGGTTCGACAGGGCTCCAGACACTCAGCTGCCCCGCACCGAAAATTCAGAAAAAAGTTGGTATTTGGCCGAGAAACCCTCGATTCTTGTCGGTTCTGACCGTTCTGACCAAGTTGCGGATGAGACCTCAAATTGCAATGCGCGTTCGTCGAAATCGCAGACATTCAGGTCAGACCAGCAGAAAAATTGAGGAATCTTGACTTAGAGACAAGATAGCCAAAAATTCGACATTTTTCAACGAATCTCGGCTATTTATGAACCGATCCTGAAATTCTTGGGTGGGTTCGACAGGGCTCCAGACACCCAGCTGCCCCGCACCGTAAATTCAGAAAAAAGTTGGTATTTGGCCGAGAAACCCTCGATTCTTGTCGGTTCTGACCGTTCTGACCAAGTTGCGGATGAGACCTCAAATTGCAATGCGCGTTCGTCGAAATCGCAGACATTCAGGTCAGACCAGCAGAAAAATTGAGGAATCTTGACTTAGAGACAAGATAGCCAAAAATTCGACATTTTTCAACGAATCTCGGCTATTTATGAACCGATCCTGAAATTCTTGGGTGGGTTCGACAGGGCTCCAGACACTCAGCTGCCCCGCACCGAAAATTCAGAAAAAAGTTGGTATTTGGCCGAGAAACCCTCGATTCTTGTCGGTTCTGACCGTTTCTGACCAAGTTGCGGATGAGACCTCAAATTGCAATGCGCGTTCGTCGAAATCGCAGACATTCAGGTCAGACCAGCAGAAAAATTGAGGAATCTTGACTTAGGGACAAGATAGCCAAAAATTCGACATTTTTCAACGAATCTCGGCTATTTATGAACCGATCCTGAAATTCTTGGGTGGGTTCGACAGGGCTCCAGACACTCAGCTGCCCCGCACCGAAAATTCAGAAAAAAGTTGGTATTTGGCCGAGAAACCCTCGATTCTTGTCGGTTCTGACCGTTCTGACCAAGTTGCGGATGAGACCTCAAATTGCAATGCGCGTTCGTCGAAATCGCAGACATTCAGGTCAGACCAGCAAAAAAATTGAGAAATCTTGACTTAGAGACAAGATAGCCAAAAATTCGACATTTTTCAACGAATCTCGGCTATTTATGAACCGATCCTGAAATTCTTGGGTGGGTTCGACAGGGCTCCAGACACTCAGCTGCCCCGCACCGAAAATTCAGAAAAAAGTTGGTATTTGGCCGAGAAACCCTCGATTCTTGTCGGTTCTGACCGTTCTGACCAAGTTGCGGATGAGACCTCAAATTGCAATGCGCGTTCGTCGAAATCGCAGACATTCAGGTCAGACCAGCAGAAAAATTGAGGAATCTTGACTTAGAGACAAGATAGCCAAAAATTCGACATTTTTCAACGAATCTCGGCTATTTATGAACCGATCCTGAAATTCTTGGGTGGGTTCGACAGGGCTCCAGACACTCAGCTGCCCCGCACCGTAAATTCAGAAAAAAGTTGGTATTTGGCCGAGAAACCCTCGATTCTCGTCGGTTCTGACCGTTCTGACCAAGTTGCGGATGAGACCTCAAATTGCAATGCGCGTTTGTCGAAATCGCAGACATTCAGGTCAGACCAGCAGAAAAATTGAGGAATCTTGACTTAGAGACAAGATAGCCAAAAATTCGACATTTTTCAACGAATCTAGGCTATTTATAAACCGATCCTGAAATTCTTGGGTGGGTTCGACAGGGCTCCAGACACTCAGCTGCCCCGCACCGAAAATTCAGAAAAAAGTTGGTATTTGGCCGAGAAACCCTCGATTCTTGTCGGTTCTGACCGTTCTGACCAAGTTGCGGATGAGACCTCAAATTGCAATGCGCGTTCGTCGAAATCGCAGACATTCAGGTCAGACCAGCAGAAAAATTGAGAAATCTTGACTTAGAGACAAGATAGCCAAAAATTCGACATTTCCAACGAATCTCGGCTATTTATGAACCGATCCTGAAATTCTTGGGTGGGTTCGACAGGGCTCCAGACACTCAGCTGCCCCACACCGAAAATTCAGAAAAAAGTTGGTATTTGGCCGAGAAACCCTCGATTCTTGTCGGTTCTGACCGTTCTGACCAAGTTGCGGATGAGACCTCAAATTGCAATGCGCGTTCGTCGAAATCGCAGACATTCAGGTCAGACCAGCAGAAAAATTGAGGAATCTTGACTTAGGGACAAGATAGCCAAAAATTCGACATTTTTCAACGAATCTCGGCTATTTATGAACCGATCCTGAAATTCTTGGGTGGGTTCGACAGGGCTCCAGACACTCAGCTGCCCCGCACCGAAAATTCAGAAAAAAGTTGGTATTTGGCCGAGAAACCCTCGATTCTTGTCGGTTCTGACCGTTCTGACCAAGTTGCGGATGAGACCTCAAATTGCAATGCGCGTTCGTCGAAATCGCAGACATTCAGGTCAGACCAGCAGAAAAATTGAGGAATCTTGACTTAGAGACAAGATAGCCAAAAATTCGACATTTTTCAACGAATCTCGGCTATTTATGAACCGATCCTGAAATTCTTGGGTGGGTTCGACAGGGCTCCAGACACTCAGCTGCCCCGCACCGTAAATTCAGAAAAAAGTTGGTATTTGGCCGAGAAACCCTCGATTCTTGTCGGTTCTGACCGTTCTGACCAAGTTGCGGATGAGACCTCAAATTGCAATGCGCGTTTGTCGAAATCGCAGACATTCAGGTCAGACCAGCAGAAAAATTGAGAAATCTTGACTTAGAGACAAGATAGCCAAAAATTCGACATTTTTCAACGAATCTCGGCTATTTATGAACCGATCCTGAAATTCTTGGGTGGGTTCGACAGGGCTCCAGACACTCAGCTGCCCCGCTTCGAAAATTCAGAAAAAAGTTGGTATTTGGCCGAGAAACCCTCGATTCTTGTCGGTTCTGACCGTTCTGACCAAGTTGCGGATGAGACCTCAAATTGCAATGCGCGTTCGTCGAAATCGCAGACATTCAGGTCAGACCAGCAGAAAAATTGAGGAATCTTGACTTAGGGACAAGATAGCCAAAAATTCGACATTTTTCAACGAATCTCGGCTATTTATGAACCGATCCTGAAATTCTTGGGTGGGTTCGACAGGGCTCCAGACACTCAGCTGCCCCGCACCGAAAATTCAGAAAAAAGTTGGTATTTGGCCGAGAAACCCTCGATTCTTGTCGGTTCTGACCGTTCTGACCAAGTTGCGGATGAGACCTCAAATTGCAATGCGCGTTCGTCGAAATCGCAGACATTCAGGTCAGACCAGCAGAAAAATTGAGGAATCTTGACTTAGAGACAAGATAGCCAAAAATTCGACATTTTTCAACGAATCTCGGCTATTTATGAACCGATCCTGAAATTCTTGGGTGGGTTCGACAGGGCTCCAGACACTCAGCTGCCCCGCACCGTAAATTCAGAAAAAAGTTGGTATTTGGCCGAGAAACCCTCGATTCTTGTCGGTTCTGACCGTTCTGACCAAGTTGCGGATGAGACCTCAAATTGCAATGCGCGTTTGTCGAAATCGCAGACATTCAGGTCAGACCAGCAGAAAAATTGAGAAATCTTGACTTAGAGACAAGATAGCCAAAAATTCGACATTTTTCAACGCCTCTCGGCTATTTATGAACCGATCCTGAAATTCTTGGGTGGGTTCGACAGGGCTCCAGACACTCAGCTGCCCCGCACCGAAAATTCAGAAAAAAGTTGGTATTTGGCCGAGAAACCCTCGATTCTTGTCGGTTCTGACCGTTCTGACCAAGTTGCGGATGAGACCTCAAATTGCAATGCGCGTTTGCGGAAATCGCAGACATTCAGGTCAGACCAGCAGAAAAATTGAGAAATCTTGACTTAGAGACAAGATAGCCAAAAATTCGACATTTTTCAACGAATCTCGGCTATTTATGAACCGATCCTGAAATTCTTGGGTGGGTTCGACAGGGCTCCAGACACTCAGCTGCCCCGCACTGAAAATTCAGAAAAAAGTTGGTATTTGGCCGAGAAACCCTCGATTCTTGTCGGTTCTGACCGTTCTGACCAAGTTGCGGATGAGACCTCAAATTGCAATGCGCGTTTGTCGAAATCGCAGACATTCAGGTCAGACCAGCAGAAAAATTGAGAAATCTTGACTTAGAGACAAGATAGCCAAAAATTCGACATTTTTCAACGAATCTCGGCTATTTATGAACCGATCCTGAAATTCTTGGGTGGGTTCGACAGGGCTCCAGACACTCAGCTGCCCCGCACCGAAAATTCAGAAAAAAGTTGGTATTTGGCCGAGAAACCCTCGATTCTTGTCGGTTCTGACCGTTCTGACCAAGTTGCGGATGAGACCTCAAATTGCAATGCGCGTTCGTCGAAATCGCAGACATTCAGGTCAGACCAGCAGAAAAATTGAGGAATCTTGACTTAGGGACAAGATAGCCAAAAATTCGACATTTTTCAACGAATCTCGGCTATTTATGAACCGATCCTGAAATTCTTGGGTGGGTTCGACAGGGCTCCAGACACTCAGCTGCCCCGCACCGAAAATTCAGAAAAAAGTTGGTATTTGGCCGAGAAACCCTCGATTCTTGTCGGTTCTGACCGTTCTGACCAAGTTGCGGATGAGACCTCAAATTGCAATGCGCGTTCGTCGAAATCGCAGACATTCAGGTCAGACCAGCAAAAAAATTGAGAAATCTTGACTTAGAGACAAGATAGCCAAAAATTCGACATTTTTCAACGAATCTCGGCTATTTATGAACCGATCCTGAAATTCTTGGGTGGGTTCGACAGGGCTCCAGACACTCAGCTGCCCCGCACCGTAAATTCAGAAAAAAGTTGGTATTTGGCCGAGAAACCCTCGATTCTCGTCGGTTCTGACCGTTCTGACCAAGTTGCGGATGAGACCTCAAATTGCAATGCGCGTTTGTCGAAATCGCAGACATTCAGGTCAGACCAGCAGAAAAATTGAGGAATCTTGACTTAGAGACAAGATAGCCAAAAATTCGACATTTTTCAACGAATCTAGGCTATTTATAAACCGATCCTGAAATTCTTGGGTGGGTTCGACAGGGCTCCAGACACTCAGCTGCCCCGCACCGAAAATTCAGAAAAAAGTTGGTATTTGGCCGAGAAACCCTCGATTCTTGTCGGTTCTGACCGTTCTGACCAAGTTGCGGATGAGACCTCAAATTGCAATGCGCGTTCGTCGAAATCGCAGACATTCAGGTCAGACCAGCAGAAAAATTGAGAAATCTTGACTTAGAGACAAGATAGCCAAAAATTCGACATTTTCCAACGAATCTCGGCTATTTATGAACCGATCCTGAAATTCTTGGGTGGGTTCGACAGGGCTCCAGACACTCAGCTGCCCCACACCGAAAATTCAGAAAAAAGTTGGTATTTGGCCGAGAAACCCTCGATTCTTGTCGGTTCTGACCGTTCTGACCAAGTTGCGGATGAGACCTCAAATTGCAATGCGCGTTCGTCGAAATCGCAGACATTCAGGTCAGACCAGCAGAAAAATCGAGGAATCTTGACTTAGGGACAAGATAGCCAAAAATTCGACATTTTTCAACGAATCTCGGCTATTTATGAACCGATCCTGAAATTCTTGGGTGGGTTCGACAGGGCTCCAGACACTCAGCTGCCCCGCACCGAAAATTCAGAAAAAAGTTGGTATTTGGCCGAGAAACCCTCGATTCTTGTCGGTTCTGACCGTTCTGACCAAGTTGCGGATGAGACCTCAAATTGCAATGCGCGTTCGTCGAAATCGCAGACATTCAGGTCAGACCAGCAGAAAAATTGAGGAATCTTGACTTAGAGACAAGATAGCCAAAAATTCGACATTTTTCAACGAATCTCGGCTATTTATGAACCGATCCTGAAATTCTTGGGTGGGTTCGACAGGGCTCCAGACACTCAGCTGCCCCGCACCGTAAATTCAGAAAAAAGTTGGTATTTGGCCGAGAAACCCTCGATTCTTGTCGGTTCTGACCGTTCTGACCAAGTTGCGGATGAGACCTCAAATTGCAATGCGCGTTTGTCGAAATCGCAGACATTCAGGTCAGACCAGCAGAAAAATTGAGAAATCTTGACTTAGAGACAAGATAGCCAAAAATTCGACATTTTTCAACGAATCTCGGCTATTTATGAACCGATCCTGAAATTCTTGGGTGGGTTCGACAGGGCTCCAGACACTCAGCTGCCCCGCACCGAAAATTCAGAAAAAAGTTGGTATTTGGCCGAGAAACCCTCGATTCTTGTCGGTTCTGACCGTTCTGACCAAGTTGCGGATGAGACCTCAAATTGCAATGCGCGTTTGCCGAAATCGCAGACATTCAGGTCAGACCAGCAGAAAAATTGAGAAATCTTGACTTAGAGACAAGATAGCCAAAAATTCGACATTTTTCAACGAATCTCGGCTATTTATGAACCGATCCTGAAATTCTTGGGTGGGTTCGACAGGGCTCCAGACACTCAGCTGCCCCGCACCGAAAATTCAGAAAAAAGTTGGTATTTGGCCGAGAAACCCTCGATTCTTGTCGGTTCTGACCGTTCTGACCAAGTTGCGGATGAGACCTCAAATTGCAATGCGCGTTCGTCGAAATCGCAGACATTCAGGTCAGACCAGCAGAAAAATTGAGGAATCTTGACTTAGAGACAAGATAGCCAAAAATTCGACATTTTTCAACGAATCTCGGCTATTTATGAACCGATCCTGAAATTCTTGGGTGGGTTCGACAGGGCTCCAGACACTCAGCTGCCCCGCACCGTAAATTCAGAAAAAAGTTGGTATTTGGCCGAGAAACCCTCGATTCTCGTCGGTTCTGACCGTTCTGACCAAGTTGCGGATGAGACCTCAAATTGCAATGCGCGTTTGTCGAAATCGCAGACATTCAGGTCAGACCAGCAGAAAAATTGAGGAATCTTGACTTAGAGACAAGATAGCCAAAAATTCGACATTTTTCAACGAATCTAGGCTATTTATAAACCGATCCTGAAATTCTTGGGTGGGTTCGACAGGGCTCCAGACACTCAGCTGCCCCGCACCGAAAATTCAGAAAAAAGTTGGTATTTGGCCGAGAAACCCTCGATTCTTGTCGGTTCTGACCGTTCTGACCAAGTTGCGGATGAGACCTCAAATTGCAATGCGCGTTCGTCGAAATCGCAGACATTCAGGTCAGACCAGCAGAAAAATTGAGAAATCTTGACTTAGAGACAAGATAGCCAAAAATTCGACATTTTCCAACGAATCTCGGCTATTTATGAACCGATCCTGAAATTCTTGGGTGGGTTCGACAGGGCTCCAGACACTCAGCTGCCCCGCACCGAAAATTCAGAAAAAAGTTGGTATTTGGCCGAGAAACCCTCGATTCTTGTCGGTTCTGACCGTTCTGACCAAGTTGCGGATGAGACCTCAAATTGCAATGCGCGTTCGTCGAAATCGCAGACATTCAGGTCAGACCAGCAGAAAAATTGAGGAATCTTGACTTAGGGACAAGATAGCCAAAAATTCGACATTTTTCAACGAATCTCGGCTATTTATGAACCGATCCTGAAATTCTTGGGTGGGTTCGACAGGGCTCCAGACACTCAGCTGCCCCGCACCGAAAATTCAGAAAAAAGTTGGTATTTGGCCGAGAAACCCTCGATTCTTGTCGGTTCTGACCGTTCTGACCAAGTTGCGGATGAGACCTCAAATTGCAATGCGCGTTCGTCGAAATCGCAGACATTCAGGTCAGACCAGCAGAAAAATTGAGGAATCTTGACTTAGAGACAAGATAGCCAAAAATTCGACATTTTTCAACGAATCTCGGCTATTTATGAACCGATCCTGAAATTCTTGGGTGGGTTCGACAGGGCTCCAGACACCCAGCTGCCCCGCACCGTAAATTCAGAAAAAAGTTGGTATTTGGCCGAGAAACCCTCGATTCTTGTCGGTTCTGACCGTTCTGACCAAGTTGCGGATGAGACCTCAAATTGCAATGCGCGTTCGTCGAAATCGCAGACATTCAGGTCAGACCAGCAGAAAAATTGAGGAATCTTGACTTAGAGACAAGATAGCCAAAAATTCGACATTTTTCAACGAATCTCGGCTATTTATGAACCGATCCTGAAATTCTTGGGTGGGTTCGACAGGGCTCCAGACACTCAGCTGCCCCGCACCGAAAATTCAGAAAAAAGTTGGTATTTGGCCGAGAAACCCTCGATTCTTGTCGGTTCTGACCGTTCTGACCAAGTTGCGGATGAGACCTCAAATTGCAATGCGCGTTCGTCGAAATCGCAGACATTCAGGTCAGACCAGCAGAAAAATTGAGGAATCTTGACTTAGGGACAAGATAGCCAAAAATTCGACATTTTTCAACGAATCTCGGCTATTTATGAACCGATCCTGAAATTCTTGGGTGGGTTCGACAGGGCTCCAGACACTCAGCTGCCCCGCACCGAAAATTCAGAAAAAAGTTGGTATTTGGCCGAGAAACCCTCGATTCTTGTCGGTTCTGACCGTTCTGACCAAGTTGCGGATGAGACCTCAAATTGCAATGCGCGTTCGTCGAAATCGCAGACATTCAGGTCAGACCAGCAAAAAAATTGAGAAATCTTGACTTAGAGACAAGATAGCCAAAAATTCGACATTTTTCAACGAATCTCGGCTATTCATGAACCGATCCTGAAATTCTTGGGTGGGTTCGACAGGGCTCCAGACACTCAGCTGCCCCGCACCGAAAATTCAGAAAAAAGTTGGTATTTGGCCGAGAAACCCTCGATTCTTGTCGGTTCTGACCGTTCTGACCAAGTTGCGGATGAGACCTCAAATTGCAATGCGCGTTCGTCGAAATCGCAGACATTCAGGTCAGACCAGCAGAAAAATTGAGGAATCTTGACTTAGGGACAAGATAGCCAAAAATTCGACATTTTTCAACGAATCTCGGCTATTTATGAACCGATCCTGAAATTCTTGGGTGGGTTCGACAGGGCTCCAGACACTCAGCTGCCCCGCACCGAAAATTCAGAAAAAAGTTGGTATTTGGCCGAGAAACCCTCGATTCTTGTCGGTTCTGACCGTTCTGACCAAGTTGCGGATGAGACCTCAAATTGCAATGCGCGTTTGCCGAAATCGCAGACATTCAGGTCAGACCAGCAGAAAAATTGAGAAATCTTGACTTAGAGACAAGATAGCCAAAAATTCGACATTTTTCAACGAATCTCGGCTATTTATGAACCGATCCTGAAATTCTTGGGTGGGTTCGACAGGGCTCCAGACACTCAGCTGCCCCGCACCGAAAATTCAGGAAAAAGTTGGTATTTGGCCGAGAAACCCTCGATTCTTGTCGGTTCTGACCGTTCTGACCAAGTTGCGGATGAGACCTCAAATTGCAATGCGCGTTCGTCGAAATCGCAGACATTCAGGTCAGACCAGCAGAAAAATTGAGGAATCTTGACTTAGAGACAAGATAGCCAAAAATTCGACATTTTTCAACGAATCTCGGCTATTTATGAACCGATCCTGAAATTCTTGGGTGGGTTCGACAGGGCTCCAGACACTCAGCTGCCCCGCACCGTAAATTCAGAAAAAAGTTGGTATTTGGCCGAGAAACCCTCGATTCTCGTCGGTTCTGACCGTTCTGACCAAGTTGCGGATGAGACCTCAAATTGCAATGCGCGTTTGTCGAAATCGCAGACATTCAGGTCAGACCAGCAGAAAAATTGAGGAATCTTGACTTAGAGACAAGATAGCCAAAAATTCGACATTTTTCAACGAATCTAGGCTATTTATAAACCGATCCTGAAATTCTTGGGTGGGTTCGACAGGGCTCCAGACACTCAGCTGCCCCGCACCGAAAATTCAGAAAAAAGTTGGTATTTGGCCGAGAAACCCTCGATTCTTGTCGGTTCTGACCGTTCTGACCAAGTTGCGGATGAGACCTCAAATTGCAATGCGCGTTCGTCGAAATCGCAGACATTCAGGTCAGACCAGCAGAAAAATTGAGAAATCTTGACTTAGAGACAAGATAGCCAAAAATTCGACATTTTCCAACGAATCTCGGCTATTTATGAACCGATCCTGAAATTCTTGGGTGGGTTCGACAGGGCTCCAGACACTCAGCTGCCCCGCACCGAAAATTCAGAAAAAAGTTGGTATTTGGCCGAGAAACCCTCGATTCTTGTCGGTTCTGACCGTTCTGACCAAGTTGCGGATGAGACCTCAAATTGCAATGCGCGTTCGTCGAAATCGCAGACATTCAGGTCAGACCAGCAGAAAAATTGAGGAATCTTGACTTAGGGACAAGATAGCCAAAAATTCGACATTTTTCAACGAATCTCGGCTATTTATGAACCGATCCTGAAATTCTTGGGTGGGTTCGACAGGGCTCCAGACACTCAGCTGCCCCGCACCGAAAATTCAGAAAAAAGTTGGTATTTGGCCGAGAAACCCTCGATTCTTGTCGGTTCTGACCGTTCTGACCAAGTTGCGGATGAGACCTCAAATTGCAATGCGCGTTCGTCGAAATCGCAGACATTCAGGTCAGACCAGCAGAAAAATTGAGGAATCTTGACTTAGGGACAAGATAGCCAAAAATTCGACATTTTTCAACGAATCTCGGCTATTTATGAACCGATCCTGAAATTCTTGGGTGGGTTCGACAGGGCTCCAGACACTCAGCTGCCCCGCACCGAAAATTCAGAAAAAAGTTGGTATTTGGCCGAGAAACCCTCGATTCTTGTCGGTTCTGACCGTTCTGACCAAGTTGCGGATGAGACCTCAAATTGCAATGCGCGTTCGTCGAAATCGCAGACATTCAGGTCAGACCAGCAAAAAAATTGAGAAATCTTGACTTAGAGACAAGATAGCCAAAAATTCGACATTTTTCAACGAATCTCGGCTATTCATGAACCGATCCTGAAATTCTTGGGTGGGTTCGACAGGGCTCCAGACACTCAGCTGCCCCGCACCGAAAATTCAGAAAAAAGTTGGTATTTGGCCGAGAAACCCTCGATTCTTGTCGGTTCTGACCGTTCTGACCAAGTTGCGGATGAGACCTCAAATTGCAATGCGCGTTCGTCGAAATCGCAGACATTCAGGTCAGACCAGCAGAAAAATTGAGGAATCTTGACTTAGGGACAAGATAGCCAAAAATTCGACATTTTTCAACGAATCTCGGCTATTTATGAACCGATCCTGAAATTCTTGGGTGGGTTCGACAGGGCTCCAGACACTCAGCTGCCCCGCACCGAAAATTCAGAAAAAAGTTGGTATTTGGCCGAGAAACCCTCGATTCTTGTCGGTTCTGACCGTTCTGACCAAGTTGCGGATGAGACCTCAAATTGCAATGCGCGTTTGCCGAAATCGCAGACATTCAGGTCAGACCAGCAGAAAAATTGAGAAATCTTGACTTAGAGACAAGATAGCCAAAAATTCGACATTTTTCAACGAATCTCGGCTATTTATGAACCGATCCTGAAATTCTTGGGTGGGTTCGACAGGGCTCCAGACACTCAGCTGCCCCGCACCGAAAATTCAGAAAAAAGTTGGTATTTGGCCGAGAAACCCTCGATTCTTGTCGGTTCTGACCGTTCTGACCAAGTTGCGGATGAGACCTCAAATTGCAATGCGCGTTCGTCGAAATCGCAGACATTCAGGTCAGACCAGCAGAAAAATTGAGGAATCTTGACTTAGAGACAAGATAGCCAAAAATTCGACATTTTTCAACGAATCTCGGCTATTTATGAACCGATCCTGAAATTCTTGGGTGGGTTCGACAGGGCTCCAGACACTCAGCTGCCCCGCACCGTAAATTCAGAAAAAAGTTGGTATTTGGCCGAGAAACCCTCGATTCTCGTCGGTTCTGACCGTTCTGACCAAGTTGCGGATGAGACCTCAAATTGCAATGCGCGTTTGTCGAAATCGCAGACATTCAGGTCAGACCAGCAGAAAAATTGAGGAATCTTGACTTAGAGACAAGATAGCCAAAAATTCGACATTTTTCAACGAATCTAGGCTATTTATAAACCGATCCTGAAATTCTTGGGTGGGTTCGACAGGGCTCCAGACACTCAGCTGCCCCGCACCGAAAATTCAGAAAAAAGTTGGTATTTGGCCGAGAAACCCTCGATTCTTGTCGGTTCTGACCGTTCTGACCAAGTTGCGGATGAGACCTCAAATTGCAATGCGCGTTCGTCGAAATCGCAGACATTCAGGTCAGACCAGCAGAAAAATTGAGAAATCTTGACTTAGAGACAAGATAGCCAAAAATTCGACATTTTCCAACGAATCTCGGCTATTTATGAACCGATCCTGAAATTCTTGGGTGGGTTCGACAGGGCTCCAGACACTCAGCTGCCCCGCACCGAAAATTCAGAAAAAAGTTGGTATTTGGCCGAGAAACCCTCGATTCTTGTCGGTTCTGACCGTTCTGACCAAGTTGCGGATGAGACCTCAAATTGCAATGCGCGTTCGTCGAAATCGCAGACATTCAGGTCAGACCAGCAGAAAAATTGAGGAATCTTGACTTAGGGACAAGATAGCCAAAAATTCGACATTTTTCAACGAATCTCGGCTATTTATGAACCGATCCTGAAATTCTTGGGTGGGTTCGACAGGGCTCCAGACACTCAGCTGCCCCGCACCGAAAATTCAGAAAAAAGTTGGTATTTGGCCGAGAAACCCTCGATTCTTGTCGGTTCTGACCGTTCTGACCAAGTTGCGGATGAGACCTCAAATTGCAATGCGCGTTCGTCGAAATCGCAGACATTCAGGTCAGACCAGCAGAAAAATTGAGGAATCTTGACTTAGAGACAAGATAGCCAAAAATTCGACATTTTTCAACGAATCTCGGCTATTTATGAACCGATCCTGAAATTCTTGGGTGGGTTCGACAGGGCTCCAGACACCCAGCTGCCCCGCACCGTAAATTCAGAAAAAAGTTGGTATTTGGCCGAGAAACCCTCGATTCTTGTCGGTTCTGACCGTTCTGACCAAGTTGCGGATGAGACCTCAAATTGCAATGCGCGTTCGTCGAAATCGCAGACATTCAGGTCAGACCAGCAGAAAAATTGAGGAATCTTGACTTAGAGACAAGATAGCCAAAAATTCGACATTTTTCAACGAATCTCGGCTATTTATGAACCGATCCTGAAATTCTTGGGTGGGTTCGACAGGGCTCCAGACACTCAGCTGCCCCGCACCGAAAATTCAGAAAAAAGTTGGTATTTGGCCGAGAAACCCTCGATTCTTGTCGGTTCTGACCGTTCTGACCAAGTTGCGGATGAGACCTCAAATTGCAATGCGCGTTCGTCGAAATCGCAGACATTCAGGTCAGACCAGCAGAAAAATTGAGGAATCTTGACTTAGGGACAAGATAGCCAAAAATTCGACATTTTTCAACGAATCTCGGCTATTTATGAACCGATCCTGAAATTCTTGGGTGGGTTCGACAGGGCTCCAGACACTCAGCTGCCCCGCACCGAAAATTCAGAAAAAAGTTGGTATTTGGCCGAGAAACCCTCGATTCTTGTCGGTTCTGACCGTTCTGACCAAGTTGCGGATGAGACCTCAAATTGCAATGCGCGTTCGTCGAAATCGCAGACATTCAGGTCAGACCAGCAAAAAAATTGAGAAATCTTGACTTAGAGACAAGATAGCCAAAAATTCGACATTTTTCAACGAATCTCGGCTATTCATGAACCGATCCTGAAATTCTTGGGTGGGTTCGACAGGGCTCCAGACACTCAGCTGCCCCGCACCGAAAATTCAGAAAAAAGTTGGTATTTGGCCGAGAAACCCTCGATTCTTGTCGGTTCTGACCGTTCTGACCAAGTTGCGGATGAGACCTCAAATTGCAATGCGCGTTCGTCGAAATCGCAGACATTCAGGTCAGACCAGCAGAAAAATTGAGGAATCTTGACTTAGGGACAAGATAGCCAAAAATTCGACATTTTTCAACGAATCTCGGCTATTTATGAACCGATCCTGAAATTCTTGGGTGGGTTCGACAGGGCTCCAGACACTCAGCTGCCCCGCACCGAAAATTCAGAAAAAAGTTGGTATTTGGCCGAGAAACCCTCGATTCTTGTCGGTTCTGACCGTTCTGACCAAGTTGCGGATGAGACCTCAAATTGCAATGCGCGTTTGCCGAAATCGCAGACATTCAGGTCAGACCAGCAGAAAAATTGAGAAATCTTGACTTAGAGACAAGATAGCCAAAAATTCGACATTTTTCAACGAATCTCGGCTATTTATGAACCGATCCTGAAATTCTTGGGTGGGTTCGACAGGGCTCCAGACACTCAGCTGCCCCGCACCGAAAATTCAGAAAAAAGTTGGTATTTGGCCGAGAAACCCTCGATTCTTGTCGGTTCTGACCGTTCTGACCAAGTTGCGGATGAGACCTCAAATTGCAATGCGCGTTCGTCGAAATCGCAGACATTCAGGTCAGACCAGCAGAAAAATTGAGGAATCTTGACTTAGAGACAAGATAGCCAAAAATTCGACATTTTTCAACGAATCTCGGCTATTTATGAACCGATCCTGAAATTCTTGGGTGGGTTCGACAGGGCTCCAGACACTCAGCTGCCCCGCACCGTAAATTCAGAAAAAAGTTGGTATTTGGCCGAGAAACCCTCGATTCTCGTCGGTTCTGACCGTTCTGACCAAGTTGCGGATGAGACCTCAAATTGCAATGCGCGTTTGTCGAAATCGCAGACATTCAGGTCAGACCAGCAGAAAAATTGAGGAATCTTGACTTAGAGACAAGATAGCCAAAAATTCGACATTTTTCAACGAATCTAGGCTATTTATAAACCGATCCTGAAATTCTTGGGTGGGTTCGACAGGGCTCCAGACACTCAGCTGCCCCGCACCGAAAATTCAGAAAAAAGTTGGTATTTGGCCGAGAAACCCTCGATTCTTGTCGGTTCTGACCGTTCTGACCAAGTTGCGGATGAGACCTCAAATTGCAATGCGCGTTCGTCGAAATCGCAGACATTCAGGTCAGACCAGCAGAAAAATTGAGAAATCTTGACTTAGAGACAAGATAGCCAAAAATTCGACATTTTCCAACGAATCTCGGCTATTTATGAACCGATCCTGAAATTCTTGGGTGGGTTCGACAGGGCTCCAGACACTCAGCTGCCCCGCACCGAAAATTCAGAAAAAAGTTGGTATTTGGCCGAGAAACCCTCGATTCTTGTCGGTTCTGACCGTTCTGACCAAGTTGCGGATGAGACCTCAAATTGCAATGCGCGTTCGTCGAAATCGCAGACATTCAGGTCAGACCAGCAGAAAAATTGAGGAATCTTGACTTAGGGACAAGATAGCCAAAAATTCGACATTTTTCAACGAATCTCGGCTATTTATGAACCGATCCTGAAATTCTTGGGTGGGTTCGACAGGGCTCCAGACACTCAGCTGCCCCGCACCGAAAATTCAGAAAAAAGTTGGTATTTGGCCGAGAAACCCTCGATTCTTGTCGGTTCTGACCGTTCTGACCAAGTTGCGGATGAGACCTCAAATTGCAATGCGCGTTCGTCGAAATCGCAGACATTCAGGTCAGACCAGCAGAAAAATTGAGGAATCTTGACTTAGAGACAAGATAGCCAAAAATTCGACATTTTTCAACGAATCTCGGCTATTTATGAACCGATCCTGAAATTCTTGGGTGGGTTCGACAGGGCTCCAGACACTCAGCTGCCCCGCACCGTAAATTCAGAAAAAAGTTGGTATTTGGCCGAGAAACCCTCGATTCTTGTCGGTTCTGACCGTTCTGACCAAGTTGCGGATGAGACCTCAAATTGCAATGCGCGTTTGTCGAAATCGCAGACATTCAGGTCAGACCAGCAGAAAAATTGAGAAATCTTGACTTAGAGACAAGATAGCCAAAAATTCGACATTTTTCAACGAATCTCGGCTATTTATGAACCGATCCTGAAATTCTTGGGTGGGTTCGACAGGGCTCCAGACACTCAGCTGCCCCGCACCGAAAATTCAGAAAAAAGTTGGTATTTGGCCGAGAAACCCTCGATTCTTGTCGGTTCTGACCGTTCTGACCAAGTTGCGGATGAGACCTCAAATTGCAATGCGCGTTTGCCGAAATCGCAGACATTCAGGTCAGACCAGCAGAAAAATTGAGAAATCTTGACTTAGAGACAAGATAGCCAAAAATTCGACATTTTTCAACGAATCTCGGCTATTTATGAACCGATCCTGAAATTCTTGGGTGGGTTCGACAGGGCTCCAGACACTCAGCTGCCCCGCACCGAAAATTCAGAAAAAAGTTGGTATTTGGCCGAGAAACCCTCGATTCTTGTCGGTTCTGACCGTTCTGACCAAGTTGCGGATGAGACCTCAAATTGCAATGCGCGTTCGTCGAAATCGCAGACATTCAGGTCAGACCAGCAGAAAAATTGAGGAATCTTGACTTAGAGACAAGATAGCCAAAAATTCGACATTTTTCAACGAATCTCGGCTATTTATGAACCGATCCTGAAATTCTTGGGTGGGTTCGACAGGGCTCCAGACACTCAGCTGCCCCGCACCGTAAATTCAGAAAAAAGTTGGTATTTGGCCGAGAAACCCTCGATTCTCGTCGGTTCTGACCGTTCTGACCAAGTTGCGGATGAGACCTCAAATTGCAATGCGCGTTCGTCGAAATCGCAGACATTCAGGTCAGACCAGCAGAAAAATTGAGGAATCTTGACTTAGAGACAAGATAGCCAAAAATTCGACATTTTTCAACGAATCTAGGCTATTTATAAACCGATCCTGAAATTCTTGGGTGGGTTCGACAGGGCTCCAGACACTCAGCTGCCCCGCACCGAAAATTCAGAAAAAAGTTGGTATTTGGCCGAGAAACCCTCGATTCTTGTCGGTTCTGACCGTTCTGACCAAGTTGCGGATGAGACCTCAAATTGCAATGCGCGTTCGTCGAAATCGCAGACATTCAGGTCAGACCAGCAGAAAAATTGAGAAATCTTGACTTAGAGACAAGATAGCCAAAAATTCGACATTTTCCAACGAATCTCGGCTATTTATGAACCGATCCTGAAATTCTTGGGTGGGTTCGACAGGGCTCCAGACACTCAGCTGCCCCGCACCGAAAATTCAGAAAAAAGTTGGTATTTGGCCGAGAAACCCTCGATTCTTGTCGGTTCTGACCGTTCTGACCAAGTTGCGGATGAGACCTCAAATTGCAATGCGCGTTCGTCGAAATCGCAGACATTCAGGTCAGACCAGCAGAAAAATTGAGGAATCTTGACTTAGGGACAAGATAGCCAAAAATTCGACATTTTTCAACGAATCTCGGCTATTTATGAACCGATCCTGAAATTCTTGGGTGGGTTCGACAGGGCTCCAGACACTCAGCTGCCCCGCACCGAAAATTCAGAAAAAAGTTGGTATTTGGCCGAGAAACCCTCGATTCTTGTCGGTTCTGACCGTTCTGACCAAGTTGCGGATGAGACCTCAAATTGCAATGCGCGTTCGTCGAAATCGCAGACATTCAGGTCAGACCAGCAGAAAAATTGAGGAATCTTGACTTAGAGACAAGATAGCCAAAAATTCGACATTTTTCAACGAATCTCGGCTATTTATGAACCGATCCTGAAATTCTTGGGTGGGTTCGACAGGGCTCCAGACACCCAGCTGCCCCGCACCGTAAATTCAGAAAAAAGTTGGTATTTGGCCGAGAAACCCTCGATTCTTGTCGGTTCTGACCGTTCTGACCAAGTTGCGGATGAGACCTCAAATTGCAATGCGCGTTCGTCGAAATCGCAGACATTCAGGTCAGACCAGCAGAAAAATTGAGGAATCTTGACTTAGAGACAAGATAGCCAAAAATTCGACATTTTTCAACGAATCTCGGCTATTTATGAACCGATCCTGAAATTCTTGGGTGGGTTCGACAGGGCTCCAGACACTCAGCTGCCCCGCACCGAAAATTCAGAAAAAAGTTGGTATTTGGCCGAGAAACCCTCGATTCTTGTCGGTTCTGACCGTTCTGACCAAGTTGCGGATGAGACCTCAAATTGCAATGCGCGTTCGTCGAAATCGCAGACATTCAGGTCAGACCAGCAGAAAAATTGAGGAATCTTGACTTAGGGACAAGATAGCCAAAAATTCGACATTTTTCAACGAATCTCGGCTATTTATGAACCGATCCTGAAATTCTTGGGTGGGTTCGACAGGGCTCCAGACACTCAGCTGCCCCGCACCGAAAATTCAGAAAAAAGTTGGTATTTGGCCGAGAAACCCTCGATTCTTGTCGGTTCTGACCGTTCTGACCAAGTTGCGGATGAGACCTCAAATTGCAATGCGCGTTCGTCGAAATCGCAGACATTCAGGTCAGACCAGCAAAAAAATTGAGAAATCTTGACTTAGAGACAAGATAGCCAAAAATTCGACATTTTTCAACGAATCTCGGCTATTCATGAACCGATCCTGAAATTCTTGGGTGGGTTCGACAGGGCTCCAGACACTCAGCTGCCCCGCACCGAAAATTCAGAAAAAAGTTGGTATTTGGCCGAGAAACCCTCGATTCTTGTCGGTTCTGACCGTTCTGACCAAGTTGCGGATGAGACCTCAAATTGCAATGCGCGTTCGTCGAAATCGCAGACATTCAGGTCAGACCAGCAGAAAAATTGAGGAATCTTGACTTAGAGACAAGATAGCCAAAAATTCGACATTTTTCAACGAATCTCGGCTATTTATGAACCGATCCTGAAATTCTTGGGTGGGTTCGACAGGGCTCCAGACACTCAGCTGCCCCGCACCGTAAATTCAGAAAAAAGTTGGTATTTGGCCGAGAAACCCTCGATTCTCGTCGGTTCTGACCGTTCTGACCAAGTTGCGGATGAGACCTCAAATTGCAATGCGCGTTTGTCGAAATCGCAGACATTCAGGTCAGACCAGCAGAAAAATTGAGGAATCTTGACTTAGAGACAAGATAGCCAAAAATTCGACATTTTTCAACGAATCTAGGCTATTTATAAACCGATCCTGAAATTCTTGGGTGGGTTCGACAGGGCTCCAGACACTCAGCTGCCCCGCACCGAAAATTCAGAAAAAAGTTGGTATTTGGCCGAGAAACCCTCGATTCTTGTCGGTTCTGACCGTTCTGACCAAGTTGCGGATGAGACCTCAAATTGCAATGCGCGTTCGTCGAAATCGCAGACATTCAGGTCAGACCAGCAGAAAAATTGAGAAATCTTGACTTAGAGACAAGATAGCCAAAAATTCGACATTTTCCAACGAATCTCGGCTATTTATGAACCGATCCTGAAATTCTTGGGTGGGTTCGACAGGGCTCCAGACACTCAGCTGCCCCACACCGAAAATTCAGAAAAAAGTTGGTATTTGGCCGAGAAACCCTCGATTCTTGTCGGTTCTGACCGTTCTGACCAAGTTGCGGATGAGACCTCAAATTGCAATGCGCGTTCGTCGAAATCGCAGACATTCAGGTCAGACCAGCAGAAAAATTGAGGAATCTTGACTTAGGGACAAGATAGCCAAAAATTCGACATTTTTCAACGAATCTCGGCTATTTATGAACCGATCCTGAAATTCTTGGGTGGGTTCGACAGGGCTCCAGACACTCAGCTGCCCCGCACCGAAAATTCAGAAAAAAGTTGGTATTTGGCCGAGAAACCCTCGATTCTTGTCGGTTCTGACCGTTCTGACCAAGTTGCGGATGAGACCTCAAATTGCAATGCGCGTTCGTCGAAATCGCAGACATTCAGGTCAGACCAGCAGAAAAATTGAGGAATCTTGACTTAGAGACAAGATAGCCAAAAATTCGACATTTTTCAACGAATCTCGGCTATTTATGAACCGATCCTGAAATTCTTGGGTGGGTTCGACAGGGCTCCAGACACTCAGCTGCCCCGCACCGTAAATTCAGAAAAAAGTTGGTATTTGGCCGAGAAACCCTCGATTCTTGTCGGTTCTGACCGTTCTGACCAAGTTGCGGATGAGACCTCAAATTGCAATGCGCGTTTGTCGAAATCGCAGACATTCAGGTCAGACCAGCAGAAAAATTGAGAAATCTTGACTTAGAGACAAGATAGCCAAAAATTCGACATTTTTCAACGAATCTCGGCTATTTATGAACCGATCCTGAAATTCTTGGGTGGGTTCGACAGGGCTCCAGACACTCAGCTGCCCCGCACCGAAAATTCAGAAAAAAGTTGGTATTTGGCCGAGAAACCCTCGATTCTTGTCGGTTCTGACCGTTCTGACCAAGTTGCGGATGAGACCTCAAATTGCAATGCGCGTTTGCCGAAATCGCAGACATTCAGGTCAGACCAGCAGAAAAATTGAGAAATCTTGACTTAGAGACAAGATAGCCAAAAATTCGACATTTTTCAACGAATCTCGGCTATTTATGAACCGATCCTGAAATTCTTGGGTGGGTTCGACAGGGCTCCAGACACTCAGCTGCCCCGCACCGAAAATTCAGAAAAAAGTTGGTATTTGGCCGAGAAACCCTCGATTCTTGTCGGTTCTGACCGTTCTGACCAAGTTGCGGATGAGACCTCAAATTGCAATGCGCGTTCGTCGAAATCGCAGACATTCAGGTCAGACCAGCAGAAAAATTGAGGAATCTTGACTTAGAGACAAGATAGCCAAAAATTCGACATTTTTCAACGAATCTCGGCTATTTATGAACCGATCCTGAAATTCTTGGGTGGGTTCGACAGGGCTCCAGACACTCAGCTGCCCCGCACCGTAAATTCAGAAAAAAGTTGGTATTTGGCCGAGAAACCCTCGATTCTCGTCGGTTCTGACCGTTCTGACCAAGTTGCGGATGAGACCTCAAATTGCAATGCGCGTTTGTCGAAATCGCAGACATTCAGGTCAGACCAGCAGAAAAATTGAGGAATCTTGACTTAGAGACAAGATAGCCAAAAATTCGACATTTTTCAACGAATCTAGGCTATTTATAAACCGATCCTGAAATTCTTGGGTGGGTTCGACAGGGCTCCAGACACTCAGCTGCCCCGCACCGAAAATTCAGAAAAAAGTTGGTATTTGGCCGAGAAACCCTCGATTCTTGTCGGTTCTGACCGTTCTGACCAAGTTGCGGATGAGACCTCAAATTGCAATGCGCGTTCGTCGAAATCGCAGACATTCAGGTCAGACCAGCAGAAAAATTGAGAAATCTTGACTTAGAGACAAGATAGCCAAAAATTCGACATTTTCCAACGAATCTCGGCTATTTATGAACCGATCCTGAAATTCTTGGGTGGGTTCGACAGGGCTCCAGACACTCAGCTGCCCCGCACCGAAAATTCAGAAAAAAGTTGGTATTTGGCCGAGAAACCCTCGATTCTTGTCGGTTCTGACCGTTCTGACCAAGTTGCGGATGAGACCTCAAATTGCAATGCGCGTTCGTCGAAATCGCAGACATTCAGGTCAGACCAGCAGAAAAATTGAGGAATCTTGACTTAGGGACAAGATAGCCAAAAATTCGTCATTTTTCAACGAATCTCGGCTATTTATGAACCGATCCTGAAATTCTTGGGTGGGTTCGACAGGGCTCCAGACACTCAGCTGCCCCGCACCGAAAATTCAGAAAAAAGTTGGTATTTGGCCGAGAAACCCTCGATTCTTGTCGGTTCTGACCGTTCTGACCAAGTTGCGGATGAGACCTCAAATTGCAATGCGCGTTCGTCGAAATCGCAGACATTCAGGTCAGACCAGCAGAAAAATTGAGGAATCTTGACTTAGAGACAAGATAGCCAAAAATTCGACATTTTTCAACGAATCTCGGCTATTTATGAACCGATCCTGAAATTCTTGGGTGGGTTCGACAGGGCTCCAGACACCCAGCTGCCCCGCACCGTAAATTCAGAAAAAAGTTGGTATTTGGCCGAGAAACCCTCGATTCTTGTCGGTTCTGACCGTTCTGACCAAGTTGCGGATGAGACCTCAAATTGCAATGCGCGTTCGTCGAAATCGCAGACATTCAGGTCAGACCAGCAGAAAAATTGAGGAATCTTGACTTAGAGACAAGATAGCCAAAAATTCGACATTTTTCAACGAATCTCGGCTATTTATGAACCGATCCTGAAATTCTTGGGTGGGTTCGACAGGGCTCCAGACACTCAGCTGCCCCGCACCGAAAATTCAGAAAAAAGTTGGTATTTGGCCGAGAAACCCTCGATTCTTGTCGGTTCTGACCGTTCTGACCAAGTTGCGGATGAGACCTCAAATTGCAATGCGCGTTCGTCGAAATCGCAGACATTCAGGTCAGACCAGCAGAAAAATTGAGGAATCTTGACTTAGGGACAAGATAGCCAAAAATTCGACATTTTTCAACGAATCTCGGCTATTTATGAACCGATCCTGAAATTCTTGGGTGGGTTCGACAGGGCTCCAGACACTCAGCTGCCCCGCACCGAAAATTCAGAAAAAAGTTGGTATTTGGCCGAGAAACCCTCGATTCTTGTCGGTTCTGACCGTTCTGACCAAGTTGCGGATGAGACCTCAAATTGCAATGCGCGTTCGTCGAAATCGCAGACATTCAGGTCAGACCAGCAGAAAAATTGAGGAATCTTGACTTAGGGACAAGATAGCCAAAAATTCGACATTTTTCAACGAATCTCGGCTATTTATGAACCGATCCTGAAATTCTTGGGTGGGTTCGACAGGGCTCCAGACACTCAGCTGCCCCGCACCGAAAATTCAGAAAAAAGTTGGTATTTGGCCGAGAAACCCTCGATTCTTGTCGGTTCTGACCGTTCTGACCAAGTTGCGGATGAGACCTCGAATTGCAATGCGCGTTCGTCGAAATCGCAGACATTCAGGTCAGACCAGCAGAAAAATTGAGGAATCTTGACTTAGAGACAAGATAGCCAAAAATTCGACATTTTTCAACGAATCTCGGCTATTTATGAACCGATTCTGAAATTCTTGGGTGGGTTCGACAGGGCTCCAGACACTCAGCTGCCCCGCACCGAAAATTCAGAAAAAAGTTGGTATTTGGCCGAGAAACCCTCGATTCTTGTCGGTTCTGACCGTTCTGACCAAGTTGCGGATGAGACCTCAAATTGCAATGCGCGTTTGTCGAAATCGCAGACATTCAGGTCAGACCAGCAGAAAAATTGAGAAATCTTCACTTAGAGACAAGATAGCCAAAAATTCGACATTTTTCAACGAATCTCGGCTATTTATGAACCGATCCTGAAATTCTTGGGTGGGTTCGACAGGGCTCCAGACACTCGGCTGCCCCGCACCGAAAATTCAGAAAAAAGTTGGTATTTGGCCGAGAAACCCTCGATTCTTGTCGGTTCCGACCGTTCTGACCAAGTTGCGGATGAGACCTCAAATTGCAATGCGCGTTCGTCAAAATCGCAGACATTCAGGTCAGACCAGCAGAAAAATTGAGGAATCTTGACTTAGAGACAAGATAGCCAAAAATTCGACATTTTTCAACGAATCTCGGCTATTTATGAACCGATCCTGAAATTCTTGGGTGGGTTCGACAGGGCTCCAGACACTCAGCTGCCCCGCACCGTAAATTCAGAAAAAAGTTGGTATTTGGCCGAGAAACCCTCGATTCTCGTCGGTTCTGACCGTTCTGACCAAGTTGCGGATGAGACCTCAAATTGCAATGCGCGTTTGTCGAAATCGCGGACATTCAGGTCAGACCAGCAGAAAAATTGAGGAATCTTGACTTAGAGACAAGATAGCCAAAAATTCGACATTTTTCAACGAATCTCGGCTATTTATAAACCGATCCTGAAATTCTTGGGTGGGTTCGACAGGGCTCCAGACACTCAGCTGCCCCGCACCGAAAATTCAGAAAAAAGTTGGTATTTGGCCGAGAAACCCTCGATTCTTGTCGGTTCTGACCGTTCTGACCAAGTTGCGGATGAGACCTCAAATTGCAATGCGCGTTCGTCGAAATCGCAGACATTCAGGTCAGACCAGCAGAAAAATTGAGGAATCTTGACTTAGGGACAAGATAGCCAAAAATTCGACATTTTTCAACGAATCTCGGCTATTTATGAACCGATCCTGAAATTCTTGGGTGGGTTCGACAGGGCTCCAGACACTCAGCTGCCCCGCACCGAAAATTCAGAAAAAAGTTGGTATTTGGCCGAGAAACCCTCGATTCTTGTCGGATCTGACCGTTCTGACCAAGTTGCGGATGAGACCTCAAATTGCAATGCGCGTTCGTCGAAATCGCAGACATTCAGGTCAGACCAGCAGAAAAATTGAGGAATCTTGACTTAGAGACAAGATAGCCAAAAATTCGACATTTTTCAACGAATCTCGGCTATTTATGAACCGATCCTGAAATTCTTGGGTGGGTTCGACAGGGCTCCAGACACTCAGCTGCCCCGCACCGTAAATTCAGAAAAAAGTTGGTATTTGGCCGAGAAACCCTCGATTCTTGTCGGTTCTGACCGTTCTGACCAAGTTGCGGATGAGACCTCAAATTGCAATGCGCGTTCGTCGAAATCGCAGACATTCAGGTCAGACCAGCAGAAAAATTGAGAAATCTTGACTTAGAGACAAGATAGCCAAAAATTCGACATTTTTCAACGAATCTCGGCTATTTATAAACCGATCCTGAAATTCTTGGGTGGGTTCGACAGGGCTCCAGACACTCAGCTGCCTCGCACCGAACATTCAGAAAAAAGTTGGTATTTGGCCGAGAAACCCTCGATTCTTGTCGGTTCCGACCGTTCTGACCAAGTTGCGGATGAGACCTCAAATTGCAATGCGCGTTCGTCGGAATCGCAGACATTCAGGTCAGACCAGCAGAAAAATTGAGAAATCTTGACTTAGAGACAAGATAGCCAAAAATTCGACATTTTTCAACGAATCTCGGCTATTTATGAACCGATCCTGAAATTCTTGGGTGGGTTCGACAGGGCTCCAGACACTCAGCTGCCCCGCACCGAAAATTCAGGAAAAAGTTGGTATTTGGCCGAGAAACCCTCGATTCTTGTCGGTTCTGACCGTTCTGACCAAGTTGCGGATGAGACCTCAAATTGCAATGCGCGTTCGTCGAAATCGCAGACATTCAGGTCAGACCAGCAGAAAAATTGAGGAATCTTGACTTAGGGACAAGATAGCCAAAAATTCGACATTTTTCAACGAATCTCGGCTATTTATGAACCGATCCTGAAATTCTTGGGTGGGTTCGACAGGGCTCCAGACACTCAGCTGCCCCGCACCGAAAATTCAGAAAAAAGTTGGTATTTGGCCGAGAAACCCTCGATTCTTGTCGGTTCTGACCGTTCTGACCAAGTTGCGGATGAGACCTCAAATTGCAATGCGCGTTCGTCGAAATCGCAGACATTCAGGTCAGACCAGCAGAAAAATTGAGGAATCTTGACTTAGGGACAAGATAGCCAAAAATTCGACATTTTTCAACGAATCTCGGCTATTAATGAACCGATCCTGAAATTCTTGGGTGGGTTCGACAGGGCTCCAGACACTCAGCTGCCCCGCACCGAAAATTCAGAAAAAAGTTGGTATTTGGCCGAGAAACCCTCGATTCTTGTCGGTTCTGACCGTTCTGACCAAGTTGCGGATGAGACCTCAAATTGCAATGCGCGTTCGTCGAAATCGCAGACATTCAGGTCAGACCAGCAGAAAAATTGAGAAATCTTGACTTAGAGACAAGATAGCCAAAAATTCGACATTTTTCAACGAATCTCGGCTATTTATGAACCGATCCTGAAATTCTTGGGTGGGTTCGACAGGGCTCCAGACACCCAGCTGCCCCGCACCGAAAATTCAGAAAAAAGTTGGTATTTGGCCGAGAAACCCTCGATTCTTGTCGGTTCTGACCGTTCTGACCAAGTTGCGGATGAGACCTCAAATTGCAATGCGCGTTCGTCGAAATCGCAGACATTCAGGTCAGACCAGCAGAAAAATTGAGGAATCTTGACTTAGGGACAAGATAGCCAAAAATTCGACATTTTTCAACGAATCTCGGCTATTTATGAACCGATCCTGAAATTCTTGGGTGGGTTCGACAGGGCTCCAGACACTCAGCTGCCCCGCACCGAAAATTCAGAAAAAAGTTGGTATTTGGCCGAGAAACCCTCGATTCTTGTCGGTTCTGACCGTTCTGACCAAGTTGCGGATGTGACCTCAAATTGCAATGCGCGTTTGTCGAAATCGCAGACATTCAGGTCAGACCAGCAGAAAAATTGAGAAATCTTGACTTAGAGACAAGATAGCCAAAAATTCGACATTTTTCAACGAATCTCGGCTATTTATGAACCGATCCTGAAATTCTTGGGTGGGTTCGACAGGGCTCCAGACACTCAGCTGCCCCGCACCGAAAATTCAGGAAAAAGTCGGTATTTGGCCGAGAAACCCTCGATTCTTGTCGGTTCTGACCGTTCTGACCAAGTTGCGGATGAGACGTCGAATTGCAATGCGCGTTTGTCGAAATCGCAGACATTCAGGTCAGACCAGCAGAAAAATTGAGGAATCTTGACTTAGAGACAAGATAGCCAAAAATTCGACATTTTTCAACGAATCTCGGCTATTTATAAACCGATCCTGAAATTCTTGGGTGGGTTCGACAGGGCTCCAGACACTTAGCTGCCCCGCACCGAAAATTCAGAAAAAAGTTGGTATTTGGCCGAGAAACCCTCGATTCTTGTCGGTTCTGACCGTTCTGACCAAGTTGCGGATGAGACCTCGAACTGCAATGCGCGTTTGTCGAAATCGCAGACATTCAGGTCAGACCAGCAGAAAAATTGAGAAATCTTGACTTATAGACAAGATAGCCAAAAATTCGACATTTTTCAACGAATCTCGGCTATTTATGAACCGATCCTGAAATTCTTGGGTGGGTTCGACAGGGCTCCAGACACTGAGCTGCCCCGCACCGACAATTCAGAAAAAAGTTGGTATTTGGCCGAGAAACCCTCGATTCTTGTCGGTTCTGACCGTTCTGACCAAGTTGCGGATGAGACCTCGAATTGCAATGCGCGTTTGTCGAAATCGCAGACATTCAGGTCAGACCAGCAGAAAAATTGAGAAATCTTGACTTCGAGACAAGATAGCCAAAAATTCGACATTTTTCAACGAATCTCGGCTATTTATGAACCGATCCTGAAATTCTTGGGTGGGTTCGACAGGGCTCCAGACACTTAGCTGCCCCGCACCGTAAATTCAGAAAAAAGTTGGTATTTGGCCGAGAAACCCTCGATTCTCGTCGGTTCTGACCGTTCTGACCAAGTTGCGGATGAGACCTCAAATTGCAATGCGCGTTTGTCGAAATCGCGGACATTCAGGTCAGACCAGCAGAAAAATTGAGGAATCTTGACTTAGAGACAAGATAGCCAAAAATTCGACATTTTTCAACGAATCTCGGCTATTTATAAACCGATCCTGAAATTCTTGGGTGGGTTCGACAGGGCTCCAGACACTCAGCTGCCCCGCACCGAAAATTCAGAAAAAAGTTGGTATTTGGCCGAGAAACCCTCGATTCTTGTCGGTTCTGACCGTTCTGACCAAGTTGCGGATGAGACCTCAAATTGCAATGCGCGTTCGTCGAAATCGCAGACATTCAGGTCAGACCAGCAGAAAAATTGAGGAATCTTGACTTAGGGACAAGATAGCCAAAAATTCGACATTTTTCAACGAATCTCGGCTATTTATGAACCGATCCTGAAATTCTTGGGTGGGTTCGACAGGGCTCCAGACACTCAGCTGCCCCGCACCGAAAATTCAGAAAAAAGTTGGTATTTGGCCGAGAAACCCTCGATTCTTGTCGGTTCTGACCGTTCTGACCAAGTTGCGGATGAGACCTCAAATTGCAATGCGCGTTCGTCGAAATCGCAGACATTCAGGTCAGACCAGCAGAAAAATTGAGGAATCTTGACTTAGGGACAAGATAGCCAAAAATTCGACATTTTTCAACGAATCTCGGCTATTAATGAACCGATCCTGAAATTCTTGGGTGGGTTCGACAGGGCTCCAGACACTCAGCTGCCCCGCACCGAAAATTCAGAAAAAAGTTGGTATTTGGCCGAGAAACCCTCGATTCTTGTCGGTTCTGACCGTTCTGACCAAGTTGCGGATGAGACCTCAAATTGCAATGCGCGTTCGTCGAAATCGCAGACATTCAGGTCAGACCAGCAGAAAAATTGAGAAATCTTGACTTAGAGACAAGATAGCCAAAAATTCGACATTTTTCAACGAATCTCGGCTATTTATGAACCGATCCTGAAATTCTTGGGTGGGTTCGACAGGGCTCCAGACACTCAGCTGCCCCGCACCGAAAAATTAGAAAAAAGTTGGTATTTGGTCGAGAAACCCTCGATTCTTGTCGGTTCTGACCGTTCTGACCAAGTTGCGGATGAGACCTCAAATTGCAATGCGCGTTCGTCGAAATCGCAGACATTCAGGTCAGACCAGCAGAAAAATTGAGGAATCTTGACTTAGGGACAAGATAGCCAAAAATTCGACATTTTTCAACGAATCTCGGCTATTTATGAACCGATCCTGAAATTCTTGGGTGGGTTCGACAGGGCTCCAGACACTTAGCTGCCCCGCACCGAAAATTCAGAAAAAAGTTGGTATTTGGCCGAGAAACCCTCGATTCTTGTCGGTTCTGACCGTTCTGACCAAGTTGCGGATGAGACCTCAAATTGCAATGCGCGTTCGTCGAAATCGCAGACATTCAGGTCAGACCAGCAGAAAAATTGAGGAATCTTGACTTAGGGACAAGATAGCCAAAAATTCGACATTTTTCAACGAATCTCGGCTATTTATGAACCGATCCTGAAATTCTTGGGTGGGTTCGACAGGGCTCCAGACACTCAGCTGCCCCGCACCGAAAATTCAGAAAAAAGTTGGTATTTGGCCGAGAAACCCTCGATTCTTGTCGGTTCTGACCGTTCTGACCAAGTTGCGGATGAGACCTCGAATTGCAATGCGCGTTCGTCGAAATCGCAGACATTCAGGTCAGACCAGCAGAAAAATTGAGGAATCTCGACTTAGAGACAAGATAGCCAAAAATTCGACATTTTTCAACGAATCTCGGCTATTTATGAACCGATTCTGAAATTCTTGGGTGGGTTCGACAGGGCTCCAGACACTCAGCTGCCCCGCACCGAAAATTCAGAAAAAAGTTGGTATTTGGCCGAGAAACCCTCGATTCTTGTCGGTTCTGACCGTTCTGACCAAGTTGCGGATGAGACCTCAAATTGCAATGCGCGTTTGTCGAAATCGCAGACATTCAGGTCAGACCAGCAGAAAAATTGAGAAATCTTGACTTAGAGACAAGATAGCCAAAAATTCGACATTTTTCAACGAATCTCGGCTATTTATGAACCGATCCTGAAATTCTTGGGTGGGTTCGACAGGGCTCCAGACACTCAGCTGCCCCGCACCGTAAATTCAGAAAAAAGTTGGTATTTGGCCGAGAAACCCTCGATTCTCGTCGGTTCTGACCGTTCTGACCAAGTTGCGGATGAGACCTCAAATTGCAATGCGCGTTTGTCGAAATCGCGGACATTCAGGTCAGACCAGCAGAAAAATTGAGGAATCTTGACTTAGAGACAAGATAGCCAAAAATTCGACATTTTTCAACGAATCTCGGCTATTTATAAACCGATCCTGAAATTCTTGGGTGGGTTCGACAGGGCTCCAGACACTCAGCTGCCTCGCACCGAACATTCAGAAAAAAGTTGGTATTTGGCCGAGAAACCCTCGATTCTTGTCGGTTCCGACCGTTCTGACCAAGTTGCGGATGAGACCTCAAATTGCAATGCGCGTTCGTCGGAATCGCAGACATTCAGGTCAGACCAGCAGAAAAATTGAGAAATCTTGACTTAGAGACAAGATAGCCAAAAATTCGACATTTTTCAACGAATCTCGGCTATTTATGAACCGATCCTGAAATTCTTGGGTGGGTTCGACAGGGCTCCAGACACTCAGCTGCCCCGCACCGAAAATTCAGGAAAAAGTTGGTATTTGGCCGAGAAACCCTCGATTCTTGTCGGTTCTGACCGTTCTGACCAAGTTGCGGATGAGACCTCAAATTGCAATGCGCGTTCGTCGAAATCGCAGACATTCAGGTCAGACCAGCAGAAAAATTGAGGAATCTTGACTTAGGGACGAGATAGCCAAAAATTCGACATTTTTCAACGAATCTCGGCTATTTATGAACCGATCCTGAAATTCTTGGGTGGGTTCGACAGGGCTCCAGACACTCAGCTGCCCCGCACCGAAAATTCAGAAAAAAGTTGGTATTTGGCCGAGAAACCCTCGATTCTTGTCGGTTCTGACCGTTCTGACCAAGTTGCGGATGAGACCTCAAATTGCAATGCGCGTTTGCCGAAATCGCAGACATTCAGGTCAGACCAGCAGAAAAATTGAGAAATCTTGACTTAGAGACAAGATAGCCAAAAATTCGACATTTTTCAACGAATCTCGGCTATTTATGAACCGATCCTGAAATTCTTGGGTGGGTTCGACAGGGCTCCAGACACTCAGCTGCCCCGCACCGAAAATTCAGAAAAAAGTTGGTATTTGGCCGAGAAACCCTCGATTCTTGTCGGTTCTGACCGTTCTGACCAAGTTGCGGATGAGACCTCAAATTGCAATGCGCGTTCGTCGAAATCGCAGACATTCAGGTCAGACCAGCAGAAAAATTGAGGAATCTTGACTTAGAGACAAGATAGCCAAAAATTCGACATTTTTCAACGAATCTCGGCTATTTATGAACCGATCCTGAAATTCTTGGGTGGGTTCGACAGGGCTCCAGACACTCAGCTGCCCCGCACCGTAAATTCAGAAAAAAGTTGGTATTTGGCCGAGAAACCCTCGATTCTCGTCGGTTCTGACCGTTCTGACCAAGTTGCGGATGAGACCTCAAATTGCAATGCGCGTTTGTCGAAATCGCAGACATTCAGGTCAGACCAGCAGAAAAATTGAGGAATCTTGACTTAGAGACAAGATAGCCAAAAATTCGACATTTTTCAACGAATCTCGGCTATTTATGAACCGATCCTGAAATTCTTGGGTGGGTTCGACAGGGCTCCAGACACTCAGCTGCCCCGCACCGAAAATTCAGGAAAAAGTTGGTATTTGGCCGAGAAACCCTCGATTCTTGTCGGTTCTGACCGTTCTGACCAAGTTGCGGATGAGACCTCAAATTGCAATGCGCGTTCGTCGAAATCGCAGACATTCAGGTCAGACCAGCAGAAAAATTGAGGAATCTTGACTTAGGGACGAGATAGCCAAAAATTCGACATTTTTCAACGAATCTCGGCTATTTATGAACCGATCCTGAAATTCTTGGGTGGGTTCGACAGGGCTCCAGACACTCAGCTGCCCCGCACCGAAAATTCAGAAAAAAGTTGGTATTTGGCCGAGAAACCCTCGATTCTTGTCGGTTCTGACCGTTCTGACCAAGTTGCGGATGAGACCTCAAATTGCAATGCGCGTTTGCCGAAATCGCAGACATTCAGGTCAGACCAGCAGAAAAATTGAGAAATCTTGACTTAGAGACAAGATAGCCAAAAATTCGACATTTTTCAACGAATCTCGGCTATTTATGAACCGATCCTGAAATTCTTGGGTGGGTTCGACAGGGCTCCAGACACTCAGCTGCCCCGCACCGAAAATTCAGAAAAAAGTTGGTATTTGGCCGAGAAACCCTCGATTCTTGTCGGTTCTGACCGTTCTGACCAAGTTGCGGATGAGACCTCAAATTGCAATGCGCGTTCGTCGAAATCGCAGACATTCAGGTCAGACCAGCAGAAAAATTGAGGAATCTTGACTTAGAGACAAGATAGCCAAAAATTCGACATTTTTCAACGAATCTCGGCTATTTATGAACCGATCCTGAAATTCTTGGGTGGGTTCGACAGGGCTCCAGACACTCAGCTGCCCCGCACCGTAAATTCAGAAAAAAGTTGGTATTTGGCCGAGAAACCCTCGATTCTCGTCGGTTCTGACCGTTCTGACCAAGTTGCGGATGAGACCTCAAATTGCAATGCGCGTTTGTCGAAATCGCAGACATTCAGGTCAGACCAGCAGAAAAATTGAGGAATCTTGACTTAGAGACAAGATAGCCAAAAATTCGACATTTTTCAACGAATCTAGGCTATTTATAAACCGATCCTGAAATTCTTGGGTGGGTTCGACAGGGCTCCAGACACTCAGCTGCCCCGCACCGAAAATTCAGAAAAAAGTTGGTATTTGGCCGAGAAACCCTCGATTCTTGTCGGTTCTGACCGTTCTGACCAAGTTGCGGATGAGACCTCAAATTGCAATGCGCGTTCGTCGAAATCGCAGACATTCAGGTCAGACCAGCAGAAAAATTGAGAAATCTTGACTTAGAGACAAGATAGCCAAAAATTCGACATTTTCCAACGAATCTCGGCTATTTATGAACCGATCCTGAAATTCTTGGGTGGGTTCGACAGGGCTCCAGACACTCAGCTGCCCCGCACCGAAAATTCAGAAAAAAGTTGGTATTTGGCCGAGAAACCCTCGATTCTTGTCGGTTCTGACCGTTCTGACCAAGTTGCGGATGAGACCTCAAATTGCAATGCGCGTTCGTCGAAATCGCAGACATTCAGGTCAGACCAGCAGAAAAATTGAGGAATCTTGACTTAGGGACAAGATAGCCAAAAATTCGTCATTTTTCAACGAATCTCGGCTATTTATGAACCGATCCTGAAATTCTTGGGTGGGTTCGACAGGGCTCCAGACACTCAGCTGCCCCGCACCGAAAATTCAGAAAAAAGTTGGTATTTGGCCGAGAAACCCTCGATTCTTGTCGGTTCTGACCGTTCTGACCAAGTTGCGGATGAGACCTCAAATTGCAATGCGCGTTCGTCGAAATCGCAGACATTCAGGTCAGACCAGCAGAAAAATTGAGGAATCTTGACTTAGAGACAAGATAGCCAAAAATTCGACATTTTTCAACGAATCTCGGCTATTTATGAACCGATCCTGAAATTCTTGGGTGGGTTCGACAGGGCTCCAGACACCCAGCTGCCCCGCACCGTAAATTCAGAAAAAAGTTGGTATTTGGCCGAGAAACCCTCGATTCTTGTCGGTTCTGACCGTTCTGACCAAGTTGCGGATGAGACCTCAAATTGCAATGCGCGTTCGTCGAAATCGCAGACATTCAGGTCAGACCAGCAGAAAAATTGAGGAATCTTGACTTAGAGACAAGATAGCCAAAAATTCGACATTTTTCAACGAATCTCGGCTATTTATGAACCGATCCTGAAATTCTTGGGTGGGTTCGACAGGGCTCCAGACACTCAGCTGCCCCGCACCGAAAATTCAGAAAAAAGTTGGTATTTGGCCGAGAAACCCTCGATTCTTGTCGGTTCTGACCGTTCTGACCAAGTTGCGGATGAGACCTCAAATTGCAATGCGCGTTCGTCGAAATCGCAGACATTCAGGTCAGACCAGCAGAAAAATTGAGGAATCTTGACTTAGGGACAAGATAGCCAAAAATTCGACATTTTTCAACGAATCTCGGCTATTTATGAACCGATCCTGAAATTCTTGGGTGGGTTCGAGAGGGCTCCAGACACTCAGCTGCCCCGCACCGAAAATTCAGAAAAAAGTTGGTATTTGGCCGAGAAACCCTCGATTCTTGTCGGTTCTGACCGTTCTGACCAAGTTGCGGATGAGACCTCAAATTGCAATGCGCGTTCGTCGAAATCGCAGACATTCAGGTCAGACCAGCAGAAAAATTGAGGAATCTTGACTTAGGGACAAGATAGCCAAAAATTCGACATTTTTCAACGAATCTCGGCTATTTATGAACCGATCCTGAAATTCTTGGGTGGGTTCGACAGGGCTCCAGACACTCAGCTGCCCCGCACCGAAAATTCAGAAAAAAGTTGGTATTTGGCCGAGAAACCCTCGATTCTTGTCGGTTCTGACCGTTCTGACCAAGTTGCGGATGAGACCTCGAATTGCAATGCGCGTTCGTCGAAATCGCAGACATTCAGGTCAGACCAGCAGAAAAATTGAGGAATCTCGACTTAGAGACAAGATAGCCAAAAATTCGACATTTTTCAACGAATCTCGGCTATTTATGAACCGATTCTGAAATTCTTGGGTGGGTTCGACAGGGCTCCAGACACTCAGCTGCCCCGCACCGAAAATTCAGAAAAAAGTTGGTATTTGGCCGAGAAACCCTCGATTCTTGTCGGTTCTGACCGTTCTGACCAAGTTGCGGATGAGACCTCAAATTGCAATGCGCGTTTGTCGAAATCGCAGACATTCAGGTCAGACCAGCAGAAAAATTGAGAAATCTTGACTTAGAGACAAGATAGCCAAAAATTCGACATTTTTCAACGAATCTCGGCTATTTATGAACCGATCCTGAAATTCTTGGGTGGGTTCGACAGGGCTCCAGACACTCAGCTGCCCCGCACCGTAAATTCAGAAAAAAGTTGGTATTTGGCCGAGAAACCCTCGATTCTCGTCGGTTCTGACCGTTCTGACCAAGTTGCGGATGAGACCTCAAATTGCAATGCGCGTTTGTCGAAATCGCGGACATTCAGGTCAGACCAGCAGAAAAATTGAGGAATCTTGACTTAGAGACAAGATAGCCAAAAATTCGACATTTTTCAACGAATCTCGGCTATTTATAAACCGATCCTGAAATTCTTGGGTGGGTTCGACAGGGCTCCAGACACTCAGCTGCCTCGCACCGAACATTCAGAAAAAAGTTGGTATTTGGCCGAGAAACCCTCGATTCTTGTCGGTTCCGACCGTTCTGACCAAGTTGCGGATGAGACCTCAAATTGCAATGCGCGTTCGTCGGAATCGCAGACATTCAGGTCAGACCAGCAGAAAAATTGAGAAATCTTGACTTAGAGACAAGATAGCCAAAAATTCGACATTTTTCAACGAATCTCGGCTATTTATGAACCGATCCTGAAATTCTTGGGTGGGTTCGACAGGGCTCCAGACACTCAGCTGCCCCGCACCGAAAATTCAGGAAAAAGTTGGTATTTGGCCGAGAAACCCTCGATTCTTGTCGGTTCTGACCGTTCTGACCAAGTTGCGGATGAGACCTCAAATTGCAATGCGCGTTCGTCGAAATCGCAGACATTCAGGTCAGACCAGCAGAAAAATTGAGGAATCTTGACTTAGGGACGAGATAGCCAAAAATTCGACATTTTTCAACGAATCTCGGCTATTTATGAACCGATCCTGAAATTCTTGGGTGGGTTCGACAGGGCTCCAGACACTCAGCTGCCCCGCACCGAAAATTCAGAAAAAAGTTGGTATTTGGCCGAGAAACCCTCGATTCTTGTCGGTTCTGACCGTTCTGACCAAGTTGCGGATGAGACCTCAAATTGCAATGCGCGTTTGCCGAAATCGCAGACATTCAGGTCAGACCAGCAGAAAAATTGAGAAATCTTGACTTAGAGACAAGATAGCCAAAAATTCGACATTTTTCAACGAATCTCGGCTATTTATGAACCGATCCTGAAATTCTTGGGTGGGTTCGACAGGGCTCCAGACACTCAGCTGCCCCGCACCGAAAATTCAGAAAAAAGTTGGTATTTGGCCGAGAAACCCTCGATTCTTGTCGGTTCTGACCGTTCTGACCAAGTTGCGGATGAGACCTCAAATTGCAATGCGCGTTCGTCGAAATCGCAGACATTCAGGTCAGACCAGCAGAAAAATTGAGGAATCTTGACTTAGAGACAAGATAGCCAAAAATTCGACATTTTTCAACGAATCTCGGCTATTTATGAACCGATCCTGAAATTCTTGGGTGGGTTCGACAGGGCTCCAGACACTCAGCTGCCCCGCACCGTAAATTCAGAAAAAAGTTGGTATTTGGCCGAGAAACCCTCGATTCTCGTCGGTTCTGACCGTTCTGACCAAGTTGCGGATGAGACCTCAAATTGCAATGCGCGTTTGTCGAAATCGCAGACATTCAGGTCAGACCAGCAGAAAAATTGAGGAATCTTGACTTAGAGACAAGATAGCCAAAAATTCGACATTTTTCAACGAATCTAGGCTATTTATAAACCGATCCTGAAATTCTTGGGTGGGTTCGACAGGGCTCCAGACACTCAGCTGCCCCGCACCGAAAATTCAGAAAAAAGTTGGTATTTGGCCGAGAAACCCTCGATTCTTGTCGGTTCTGACCGTTCTGACCAAGTTGCGGATGAGACCTCAAATTGCAATGCGCGTTCGTCGAAATCGCAGACATTCAGGTCAGACCAGCAGAAAAATTGAGAAATCTTGACTTAGAGACAAGATAGCCAAAAATTCGACATTTTCCAACGAATCTCGGCTATTTATGAACCGATCCTGAAATTCTTGGGTGGGTTCGACAGGGCTCCAGACACTCAGCTGCCCCGCACCGAAAATTCAGAAAAAAGTTGGTATTTGGCCGAGAAACCCTCGATTCTTGTCGGTTCTGACCGTTCTGACCAAGTTGCGGATGAGACCTCAAATTGCAATGCGCGTTCGTCGAAATCGCAGACATTCAGGTCAGACCAGCAGAAAAATTGAGGAATCTTGACTTAGGGACAAGATAGCCAAAAATTCGTCATTTTTCAACGAATCTCGGCTATTTATGAACCGATCCTGAAATTCTTGGGTGGGTTCGACAGGGCTCCAGACACTCAGCTGCCCCGCACCGAAAATTCAGAAAAAAGTTGGTATTTGGCCGAGAAACCCTCGATTCTTGTCGGTTCTGACCGTTCTGACCAAGTTGCGGATGAGACCTCAAATTGCAATGCGCGTTCGTCGAAATCGCAGACATTCAGGTCAGACCAGCAGAAAAATTGAGGAATCTTGACTTAGAGACAAGATAGCCAAAAATTCGACATTTTTCAACGAATCTCGGCTATTTATGAACCGATCCTGAAATTCTTGGGTGGGTTCGACAGGGCTCCAGACACCCAGCTGCCCCGCACCGTAAATTCAGAAAAAAGTTGGTATTTGGCCGAGAAACCCTCGATTCTTGTCGGTTCTGACCGTTCTGACCAAGTTGCGGATGAGACCTCAAATTGCAATGCGCGTTCGTCGAAATCGCAGACATTCAGGTCAGACCAGCAGAAAAATTGAGGAATCTTGACTTAGAGACAAGATAGCCAAAAATTCGACATTTTTCAACGAATCTCGGCTATTTATGAACCGATCCTGAAATTCTTGGGTGGGTTCGACAGGGCTCCAGACACTCAGCTGCCCCGCACCGAAAATTCAGAAAAAAGTTGGTATTTGGCCGAGAAACCCTCGATTCTTGTCGGTTCTGACCGTTCTGACCAAGTTGCGGATGAGACCTCAAATTGCAATGCGCGTTCGTCGAAATCGCAGACATTCAGGTCAGACCAGCAGAAAAATTGAGGAATCTTGACTTAGGGACAAGATAGCCAAAAATTCGACATTTTTCAACGAATCTCGGCTATTTATGAACCGATCCTGAAATTCTTGGGTGGGTTCGACAGGGCTCCAGACACTCAGCTGCCCCGCACCGAAAATTCAGAAAAAAGTTGGTATTTGGCCGAGAAACCCTCGATTCTTGTCGGTTCTGACCGTTCTGACCAAGTTGCGGATGAGACCTCAAATTGCAATGCGCGTTCGTCGAAATCGCAGACATTCAGGTCAGACCAGCAGAAAAATTGAGGAATCTTGACTTAGGGACAAGATAGCCAAAAATTCGACATTTTTCAACGAATCTCGGCTATTTATGAACCGATCCTGAAATTCTTGGGTGGGTTCGACAGGGCTCCAGACACTCAGCTGCCCCGCACCGAAAATTCAGAAAAAAGTTGGTATTTGGCCGAGAAACCCTCGATTCTTGTCGGTTCTGACCGTTCTGACCAAGTTGCGGATGAGACCTCGAATTGCAATGCGCGTTCGTCGAAATCGCAGACATTCAGGTCAGACCAGCAGAAAAATTGAGGAATCTTGACTTAGAGACAAGATAGCCAAAAATTCGACATTTTTCAACGAATCTCGGCTATTTATGAACCGATTCTGAAATTCTTGGGTGGGTTCGACAGGGCTCCAGACACTCAGCTGCCCCGCACCGAAAATTCAGAAAAAAGTTGGTATTTGGCCGAGAAACCCTCGATTCTTGTCGGTTCTGACCGTTCTGACCAAGTTGCGGATGAGACCTCAAATTGCAATGCGCGTTTGTCGAAATCGCAGACATTCAGGTCAGACCAGCAGAAAAATTGAGAAATCTTCACTTAGAGACAAGATAGCCAAAAATTCGACATTTTTCAACGAATCTCGGCTATTTATGAACCGATCCTGAAATTCTTGGGTGGGTTCGACAGGGCTCCAGACACTCGGCTGCCCCGCACCGAAAATTCAGAAAAAAGTTGGTATTTGGCCGAGAAACCCTCGATTCTTGTCGGTTCCGACCGTTCTGACCAAGTTGCGGATGAGACCTCAAATTGCAATGCGCGTTCGTCAAAATCGCAGACATTCAGGTCAGACCAGCAGAAAAATTGAGGAATCTTGACTTAGAGACAAGATAGCCAAAAATTCGACATTTTTCAACGAATCTCGGCTATTTATGAACCGATCCTGAAATTCTTGGGTGGGTTCGACAGGGCTCCAGACACTCAGCTGCCCCGCACCGTAAATTCAGAAAAAAGTTGGTATTTGGCCGAGAAACCCTCGATTCTCGTCGGTTCTGACCGTTCTGACCAAGTTGCGGATGAGACCTCAAATTGCAATGCGCGTTTGTCGAAATCGCGGACATTCAGGTCAGACCAGCAGAAAAATTGAGGAATCTTGACTTAGAGACAAGATAGCCAAAAATTCGACATTTTTCAACGAATCTCGGCTATTTATAAACCGATCCTGAAATTCTTGGGTGGGTTCGACAGGGCTCCAGACACTCAGCTGCCCCGCACCGAAAATTCAGAAAAAAGTTGGTATTTGGCCGAGAAACCCTCGATTCTTGTCGGTTCTGACCGTTCTGACCAAGTTGCGGATGAGACCTCAAATTGCAATGCGCGTTCGTCGAAATCGCAGACATTCAGGTCAGACCAGCAGAAAAATTGAGGAATCTTGACTTAGGGACAAGATAGCCAAAAATTCGACATTTTTCAACGAATCTCGGCTATTTATGAACCGATCCTGAAATTCTTGGGTGGGTTCGACAGGGCTCCAGACACTCAGCTGCCCCGCACCGAAAATTCAGAAAAAAGTTGGTATTTGGCCGAGAAACCCTCGATTCTTGTCGGATCTGACCGTTCTGACCAAGTTGCGGATGAGACCTCAAATTGCAATGCGCGTTCGTCGAAATCGCAGACATTCAGGTCAGACCAGCAGAAAAATTGAGGAATCTTGACTTAGAGACAAGATAGCCAAAAATTCGACATTTTTCAACGAATCTCGGCTATTTATGAACCGATCCTGAAATTCTTGGGTGGGTTCGACAGGGCTCCAGACACTCAGCTGCCCCGCACCGTAAATTCAGAAAAAAGTTGGTATTTGGCCGAGAAACCCTCGATTCTTGTCGGTTCTGACCGTTCTGACCAAGTTGCGGATGAGACCTCAAATTGCAATGCGCGTTCGTCGAAATCGCAGACATTCAGGTCAGACCAGCAGAAAAATTGAGAAATCTTGACTTAGAGACAAGATAGCCAAAAATTCGACATTTTTCAACGAATCTCGGCTATTTATAAACCGATCCTGAAATTCTTGGGTGGGTTCGACAGGGCTCCAGACACTCAGCTGCCTCGCACCGAACATTCAGAAAAAAGTTGGTATTTGGCCGAGAAACCCTCGATTCTTGTCGGTTCCGACCGTTCTGACCAAGTTGCGGATGAGACCTCAAATTGCAATGCGCGTTCGTCGGAATCGCAGACATTCAGGTCAGACCAGCAGAAAAATTGAGAAATCTTGACTTAGAGACAAGATAGCCAAAAATTCGACATTTTTCAACGAATCTCGGCTATTTATGAACCGATCCTGAAATTCTTGGGTGGGTTCGACAGGGCTCCAGACACTCAGCTGCCCCGCACCGAAAATTCAGGAAAAAGTTGGTATTTGGCCGAGAAACCCTCGATTCTTGTCGGTTCTGACCGTTCTGACCAAGTTGCGGATGAGACCTCAAATTGCAATGCGCGTTCGTCGAAATCGCAGACATTCAGGTCAGACCAGCAGAAAAATTGAGGAATCTTGACTTAGGGACAAGATAGCCAAAAATTCGACATTTTTCAACGAATCTCGGCTATTTATGAACCGATCCTGAAATTCTTGGGTGGGTTCGACAGGGCTCCAGACACTCAGCTGCCCCGCACCGAAAATTCAGAAAAAAGTTGGTATTTGGCCGAGAAACCCTCGATTCTTGTCGGTTCTGACCGTTCTGACCAAGTTGCGGATGAGACCTCAAATTGCAATGCGCGTTCGTCGAAATCGCAGACATTCAGGTCAGACCAGCAGAAAAATTGAGGAATCTTGACTTAGGGACAAGATAGCCAAAAATTCGACATTTTTCAACGAATCTCGGCTATTAATGAACCGATCCTGAAATTCTTGGGTGGGTTCGACAGGGCTCCAGACACTCAGCTGCCCCGCACCGAAAATTCAGAAAAAAGTTGGTATTTGGCCGAGAAACCCTCGATTCTTGTCGGTTCTGACCGTTCTGACCAAGTTGCGGATGAGACCTCAAATTGCAATGCGCGTTCGTCGAAATCGCAGACATTCAGGTCAGACCAGCAGAAAAATTGAGAAATCTTGACTTAGAGACAAGATAGCCAAAAATTCGACATTTTTCAACGAATCTCGGCTATTTATGAACCGATCCTGAAATTCTTGGGTGGGTTCGACAGGGCTCCAGACACCCAGCTGCCCCGCACCGAAAATTCAGAAAAAAGTTGGTATTTGGCCGAGAAACCCTCGATTCTTGTCGGTTCTGACCGTTCTGACCAAGTTGCGGATGAGACCTCAAATTGCAATGCGCGTTCGTCGAAATCGCAGACATTCAGGTCAGACCAGCAGAAAAATTGAGGAATCTTGACTTAGGGACAAGATAGCCAAAAATTCGACATTTTTCAACGAATCTCGGCTATTTATGAACCGATCCTGAAATTCTTGGGTGGGTTCGACAGGGCTCCAGACACTCAGCTGCCCCGCACCGAAAATTCAGAAAAAAGTTGGTATTTGGCCGAGAAACCCTCGATTCTTGTCGGTTCTGACCGTTCTGACCAAGTTGCGGATGTGACCTCAAATTGCAATGCGCGTTTGTCGAAATCGCAGACATTCAGGTCAGACCAGCAGAAAAATTGAGAAATCTTGACTTAGAGACAAGATAGCCAAAAATTCGACATTTTTCAACGAATCTCGGCTATTTATGAACCGATCCTGAAATTCTTGGGTGGGTTCGACAGGGCTCCAGACACTCAGCTGCCCCGCACCGAAAATTCAGGAAAAAGTCGGTATTTGGCCGAGAAACCCTCGATTCTTGTCGGTTCTGACCGTTCTGACCAAGTTGCGGATGAGACGTCGAATTGCAATGCGCGTTTGTCGAAATCGCAGACATTCAGGTCAGACCAGCAGAAAAATTGAGGAATCTTGACTTAGAGACAAGATAGCCAAAAATTCGACATTTTTCAACGAATCTCGGCTATTTATAAACCGATCCTGAAATTCTTGGGTGGGTTCGACAGGGCTCCAGACACTTAGCTGCCCCGCACCGAAAATTCAGAAAAAAGTTGGTATTTGGCCGAGAAACCCTCGATTCTTGTCGGTTCTGACCGTTCTGACCAAGTTGCGGATGAGACCTCGAACTGCAATGCGCGTTTGTCGAAATCGCAGACATTCAGGTCAGACCAGCAGAAAAATTGAGAAATCTTGACTTATAGACAAGATAGCCAAAAATTCGACATTTTTCAACGAATCTCGGCTATTTATGAACCGATCCTGAAATTCTTGGGTGGGTTCGACAGGGCTCCAGACACTGAGCTGCCCCGCACCGACAATTCAGAAAAAAGTTGGTATTTGGCCGAGAAACCCTCGATTCTTGTCGGTTCTGACCGTTCTGACCAAGTTGCGGATGAGACCTCGAATTGCAATGCGCGTTTGTCGAAATCGCAGACATTCAGGTCAGACCAGCAGAAAAATTGAGAAATCTTGACTTCGAGACAAGATAGCCAAAAATTCGACATTTTTCAACGAATCTCGGCTATTTATGAACCGATCCTGAAATTCTTGGGTGGGTTCGACAGGGCTCCAGACACTTAGCTGCCCCGCACCGTAAATTCAGAAAAAAGTTGGTATTTGGCCGAGAAACCCTCGATTCTCGTCGGTTCTGACCGTTCTGACCAAGTTGCGGATGAGACCTCAAATTGCAATGCGCGTTTGTCGAAATCGCGGACATTCAGGTCAGACCAGCAGAAAAATTGAGGAATCTTGACTTAGAGACAAGATAGCCAAAAATTCGACATTTTTCAACGAATCTCGGCTATTTATAAACCGATCCTGAAATTCTTGGGTGGGTTCGACAGGGCTCCAGACACTCAGCTGCCCCGCACCGAAAATTCAGAAAAAAGTTGGTATTTGGCCGAGAAACCCTCGATTCTTGTCGGTTCTGACCGTTCTGACCAAGTTGCGGATGAGACCTCAAATTGCAATGCGCGTTCGTCGAAATCGCAGACATTCAGGTCAGACCAGCAGAAAAATTGAGGAATCTTGACTTAGGGACAAGATAGCCAAAAATTCGACATTTTTCAACGAATCTCGGCTATTTATGAACCGATCCTGAAATTCTTGGGTGGGTTCGACAGGGCTCCAGACACTCAGCTGCCCCGCACCGAAAATTCAGAAAAAAGTTGGTATTTGGCCGAGAAACCCTCGATTCTTGTCGGTTCTGACCGTTCTGACCAAGTTGCGGATGAGACCTCAAATTGCAATGCGCGTTCGTCGAAATCGCAGACATTCAGGTCAGACCAGCAGAAAAATTGAGGAATCTTGACTTAGGGACAAGATAGCCAAAAATTCGACATTTTTCAACGAATCTCGGCTATTAATGAACCGATCCTGAAATTCTTGGGTGGGTTCGACAGGGCTCCAGACACTCAGCTGCCCCGCACCGAAAATTCAGAAAAAAGTTGGTATTTGGCCGAGAAACCCTCGATTCTTGTCGGTTCTGACCGTTCTGACCAAGTTGCGGATGAGACCTCAAATTGCAATGCGCGTTCGTCGAAATCGCAGACATTCAGGTCAGACCAGCAGAAAAATTGAGAAATCTTGACTTAGAGACAAGATAGCCAAAAATTCGACATTTTTCAACGAATCTCGGCTATTTATGAACCGATCCTGAAATTCTTGGGTGGGTTCGACAGGGCTCCAGACACTCAGCTGCCCCGCACCGAAAAATTAGAAAAAAGTTGGTATTTGGTCGAGAAACCCTCGATTCTTGTCGGTTCTGACCGTTCTGACCAAGTTGCGGATGAGACCTCAAATTGCAATGCGCGTTCGTCGAAATCGCAGACATTCAGGTCAGACCAGCAGAAAAATTGAGGAATCTTGACTTAGGGACAAGATAGCCAAAAATTCGACATTTTTCAACGAATCTCGGCTATTTATGAACCGATCCTGAAATTCTTGGGTGGGTTCGACAGGGCTCCAGACACTCAGCTGCCCCGCACCGAAAATTCAGAAAAAAGTTGGTATTTGGCCGAGAAACCCTCGATTCTTGTCGGTTCTGACCGTTCTGACCAAGTTGCGGATGAGACCTCAAATTGCAATGCGCGTTCGTCGAAATCGCAGACATTCAGGTCAGACCAGCAGAAAAATTGAGGAATCTTGACTTAGGGACAAGATAGCCAAAAATTCGACATTTTTCAACGAATCTCGGCTATTTATGAACCGATCCTGAAATTCTTGGGTGGGTTCGACAGGGCTCCAGACACTCAGCTGCCCCGCACCGAAAATTCAGAAAAAAGTTGGTATTTGGCCGAGAAACCCTCGATTCTTGTCGGTTCTGACCGTTCTGACCAAGTTGCGGATGAGACCTCGAATTGCAATGCGCGTTCGTCGAAATCGCAGACATTCAGGTCAGACCAGCAGAAAAATTGAGGAATCTCGACTTAGAGACAAGATAGCCAAAAATTCGACATTTTTCAACGAATCTCGGCTATTTATGAACCGATTCTGAAATTCTTGGGTGGGTTCGACAGGGCTCCAGACACTCAGCTGCCCCGCACCGAAAATTCAGAAAAAAGTTGGTATTTGGCCGAGAAACCCTCGATTCTTGTCGGTTCTGACCGTTCTGACCAAGTTGCGGATGAGACCTCAAATTGCAATGCGCGTTTGTCGAAATCGCAGACATTCAGGTCAGACCAGCAGAAAAATTGAGAAATCTTGACTTAGAGACAAGATAGCCAAAAATTCGACATTTTTCAACGAATCTCGGCTATTTATGAACCGATCCTGAAATTCTTGGGTGGGTTCGACAGGGCTCCAGACACTCAGCTGCCCCGCACCGTAAATTCAGAAAAAAGTTGGTATTTGGCCGAGAAACCCTCGATTCTCGTCGGTTCTGACCGTTCTGACCAAGTTGCGGATGAGACCTCAAATTGCAATGCGCGTTTGTCGAAATCGCGGACATTCAGGTCAGACCAGCAGAAAAATTGAGGAATCTTGACTTAGAGACAAGATAGCCAAAAATTCGACATTTTTCAACGAATCTCGGCTATTTATAAACCGATCCTGAAATTCTTGGGTGGGTTCGACAGGGCTCCAGACACTCAGCTGCCTCGCACCGAACATTCAGAAAAAAGTTGGTATTTGGCCGAGAAACCCTCGATTCTTGTCGGTTCCGACCGTTCTGACCAAGTTGCGGATGAGACCTCAAATTGCAATGCGCGTTCGTCGGAATCGCAGACATTCAGGTCAGACCAGCAGAAAAATTGAGAAATCTTGACTTAGAGACAAGATAGCCAAAAATTCGACATTTTTCAACGAATCTCGGCTATTTATGAACCGATCCTGAAATTCTTGGGTGGGTTCGACAGGGCTCCAGACACTCAGCTGCCCCGCACCGAAAATTCAGGAAAAAGTTGGTATTTGGCCGAGAAACCCTCGATTCTTGTCGGTTCTGACCGTTCTGACCAAGTTGCGGATGAGACCTCAAATTGCAATGCGCGTTCGTCGAAATCGCAGACATTCAGGTCAGACCAGCAGAAAAATTGAGGAATCTTGACTTAGGGACGAGATAGCCAAAAATTCGACATTTTTCAACGAATCTCGGCTATTTATGAACCGATCCTGAAATTCTTGGGTGGGTTCGACAGGGCTCCAGACACTCAGCTGCCCCGCACCGAAAATTCAGAAAAAAGTTGGTATTTGGCCGAGAAACCCTCGATTCTTGTCGGTTCTGACCGTTCTGACCAAGTTGCGGATGAGACCTCAAATTGCAATGCGCGTTCGTCGAAATCGCAGACATTCAGGTCAGACCAGCAGAAAAATTGAGGAATCTTGACTTAGGGACAAGATAGCCAAAAATTCGACATTTTTCAACGAATCTCGGCTATTAATGAACCGATCCTGAAATTCTTGGGTGGGTTCGACAGGGCTCCAGACACTCAGCTGCCCCGCACCGAAAATTCAGAAAAAAGTTGGTATTTGGCCGAGAAACCCTCGATTCTTGTCGGTTCTGACCGTTCTGACCAAGTTGCGGATGAGACCTCAAATTGCAATGCGCGTTCGTCGAAATCGCAGACATTCAGGTCAGACCAGCAGAAAAATTGAGAAATCTTGACTTAGAGACAAGATAGCCAAAAATTCGACATTTTTCAACGAATCTCGGCTATTTATGAACCGATCCTGAAATTCTTGGGTGGGTTCGACAGGGCTCCAGACACCCAGCTGCCCCGCACCGAAAATTCAGAAAAAAGTTGGTATTTGGCCGAGAAACCCTCGATTCTTGTCGGTTCTGACCGTTCTGACCAAGTTGCGGATGAGACCTCAAATTGCAATGCGCGTTCGTCGAAATCGCAGACATTCAGGTCAGACCAGCAGAAAAATTGAGGAATCTTGACTTAGGGACAAGATAGCCAAAAATTCGACATTTTTCAACGAATCTCGGCTATTTATGAACCGATCCTGAAATTCTTGGGTGGGTTCGACAGGGCTCCAGACACTCAGCTGCCCCGCACCGAAAATTCAGAAAAAAGTTGGTATTTGGCCGAGAAACCCTCGATTCTTGTCGGTTCTGACCGTTCTGACCAAGTTGCGGATGTGACCTCAAATTGCAATGCGCGTTTGTCGAAATCGCAGACATTCAGGTCAGACCAGCAGAAAAATTGAGAAATCTTGACTTAGAGACAAGATAGCCAAAAATTCGACATTTTTCAACGAATCTCGGCTATTTATGAACCGATCCTGAAATTCTTGGGTGGGTTCGACAGGGCTCCAGACACTCAGCTGCCCCGCACCGAAAATTCAGAAAAAAGTCGGTATTTGGCCGAGAAACCCTCGATTCTTGTCGGTTCTGACCGTTCTGACCAAGTTGCGGATGAGACCTCGAATTGCAATGCGCGTTTGTCGAAATCGCAGACATTCAGGTCAGACCAGCAGAAAAATTGAGAAATCTTGACTTCGAGACAAGATAGCCAAAAATTCGACATTTTTCAACGAATCTCGGCTATTTATGAACCGATCCTGAAATTCTTGGGTGGGTTCGACAGGGCTCCAGACACTCAGCTGCCCCGCACCGAAAATTCAGAAAAAAGTTGGTATTTGGCCGAGAAACCCTCGATTCTTGTCGGTTCTGACCGTTCTGACCAAGTTGCGGATGAGACCTCAAATTGCAATGCGCGTTCGTCGAAATCGCAGACATTCAGGTCAGACCAGCAGAAAAATTGAGGAATCTTGACTTAGGGACAAGATAGCCAAAAATTCGACATTTTTCAACGAATCTCGGCTATTAATGAACCGATCCTGAAATTCTTGGGTGGGTTCGACAGGGCTCCAGACACTCAGCTGCCCCGCACCGAAAATTCAGAAAAAAGTTGGTATTTGGCCGAGAAACCCTCGATTCTTGTCGGTTCTGACCGTTCTGACCAAGTTGCGGATGAGACCTCAAATTGCAATGCGCGTTCGTCGAAATCGCAGACATTCAGGTCAGACCAGCAGAAAAATTGAGAAATCTTGACTTAGAGACAAGATAGCCAAAAATTCGACATTTTTCAACGAATCTCGGCTATTTATGAACCGATCCTGAAATTCTTGGGTGGGTTCGACAGGGCTCCAGACACTCAGCTGCCCCGCACCGAAAAATTAGAAAAAAGTTGGTATTTGGCCGAGAAACCCTCGATTCTTGTCGGTTCTGACCGTTCTGACCAAGTTGCGGATGAGACCTCAAATTGCAATGCGCGTTCGTCGAAATCGCAGACATTCAGGTCAGACCAGCAGAAAAATTGAGGAATCTTGACTTAGGGACAAGATAGCCAAAAATTCGACATTTTTCAACGAATCTCGGCTATTTATGAACCGATCCTGAAATTCTTGGGTGGGTTCGACAGGGCTCCAGACACTCAGCTGCCCCGCACCGAAAATTCAGAAAAAAGTTGGTATTTGGCCGAGAAACCCTCGATTCTTGTCGGTTCTGACCGTTCTGACCAAGTTGCGGATGAGACCTCAAATTGCAATGCGCGTTCGTCGAAATCGCAGACATTCAGGTCAGACCAGCAGAAAAATTGAGGAATCTTGACTTAGGGACAAGATAGCCAAAAATTCGACATTTTTCAACGAATCTCGGCTATTTATGAACCGATCCTGAAATTCTTGGGTGGGTTCGACAGGGCTCCAGACACTCAGCTGCCCCGCACCGAAAATTCAGAAAAAAGTTGGTATTTGGCCGAGAAACCCTCGATTCTTGTCGGTTCTGACCGTTCTGACCAAGTTGCGGATGAGACCTCAAATTGCAATGCGCGTTTGTCGAAATCGCAGACATTCAGGTCAGACCAGCAGAAAAATTGAGAAATCTTGACTTAGAGACAAGATAGCCAAAAATTCGACATTTTTCAACGAATCTCGGCTATTTATCAACCGATCCTGAAATTCTTAGGTGGGTTCGACAGGGCTCCAGACACTCAGCTGCCCCGCACCGAAAATTCAGAAAAAAGTTGGTATTTGGCCGAGAAACCCTCGATTCTTGTCGGTTCTGACCGTTCTGACCAAGTTGCGGATGAGACCTCAAATTGCAATGCGCGTTTGTCGAAATCGCAGACATTCAGGTCAGACCAGCAGAAAAATTGAGAAATCTTGACTTAGAGACAAGATAGCCAAAAATTCGACATTTTTCAACGAATCTCGGCTATTTATGAACCGATCCTGAAATTCTTGGGTGGGTTCGACAGGGCTCCAGACACTCAGCTGCCCCGCACTTAAAATTCAGAAAAAAGTTGGTATTTGGCCGAGAAACCCTCGATTCTTGTCGGTTCTGACCGTTCTGACCAAGTTGCGGATGAGACCTCGAATTGCAATGCGCGTTCGTCGAAATCGCAGACATTCAGGTCAGACCAGCAGAAAAATTGAGGAATCTTGACTTAGAGACAAGATAGCCAAAAATTCGACATTTTTCAACGAATCTCGGCTATTTATGAACCGATTCTGAAATTCTTGGGTGGGTTCGACAGGGCTCCAGACACTCAGCTGCCCCGCACCGAAAATTCAGAAAAAAGTTGGTATTTGGCCGAGAAACCCTCGATTCTTGTCGGTTCTGACCGTTCTGACCAAGTTGCGGATGAGACCTCGAATTGCAATGCGCGTTTGTCGAAATCGCAGACATTCAGGTCAGACCAGCAGAAAAATTGAGAAATCTTGACTTCGAGACAAGATAGCCAAAAATTCGACATTTTTCAACGAATCTCGGCTATTTATGAACCGATCCTGAAATTCTTGGGTGGGTTCGACAGGGCTCCAGACACTCAGCTGCCCCGCACCGAAAATTCAGAAAAAAGTTGGTATTTGGCCGAGAAACCCTCGATTCTTGTCGGTTCTGACCGTTCTGACCAAGTTGCGGATGAGACCTCAAATTGCAATGCGCGTTCGTCGAAATCGCAGACATTCAGGTCAGACCAGCAGAAAAATTGAGAAATCTTGACTTAGAGACAAGATAGCCAAAAATTCGACATTTTTCAACGAATCTCGGCTATTTATGAACCGATCCTGAAATTCTTGGGTGGGTTCGACAGGGCTCCAGACACTCAGCTGCCCCGCACCGAAAAATTAGAAAAAAGTTGGTATTTGGCCGAGAAACCCTCGATTCTTGTCGGTTCTGACCGTTCTGACCAAGTTGCGGATGAGACCTCAAATTGCAATGCGCGTTCGTCGAAATCGCAGACATTCAGGTCAGACCAGCAGAAAAATTGAGGAATCTTGACTTAGGGACAAGATAGCCAAAAATTCGACATTTTTCAACGAATCTCGGCTATTTATGAACCGATCCTGAAATTCTTGGGTGGGTTCGACAGGGCTCCAGACACTCAGCTGCCCCGCACCGAAAATTCAGAAAAAAGTTGGTATTTGGCCGAGAAACCCTCGATTCTTGTCGGTTCTGACCGTTCTGACCAAGTTGCGGATGAGACCTCAAATTGCAATGCGCGTTCGTCGAAATCGCAGACATTCAGGTCAGACCAGCAGAAAAATTGAGGAATCTTGACTTAGGGACAAGATAGCCAAAAATTCGACATTTTTCAACGAATCTCGGCTATTTATGAACCGATCCTGAAATTCTTGGGTGGGTTCGACAGGGCTCCAGACACTCAGCTGCCCCGCACCGAAAATTCAGAAAAAAGTTGGTATTTGGCCGAGAAACCCTCGATTCTTGTCGGTTCTGACCGTTCTGACCAAGTTGCGGATGAGACCTCGAATTGCAATGCGCGTTCGTCGAAATCGCAGACATTCAGGTCAGACCAGCAGAAAAATTGAGGAATCTCGACTTAGAGACAAGATAGCCAAAAATTCGACATTTTTCAACGAATCTCGGCTATTTATGAACCGATTCTGAAATTCTTGGGTGGGTTCGACAGGGCTCCAGACACTCAGCTGCCCCGCACCGAAAATTCAGAAAAAAGTTGGTATTTGGCCGAGAAACCCTCGATTCTTGTCGGTTCTGACCGTTCTGACCAAGTTGCGGATGAGACCTCAAATTGCAATGCGCGTTTGTCGAAATCGCAGACATTCAGGTCAGACCAGCAGAAAAATTGAGAAATCTTGACTTAGAGACAAGATAGCCAAAAATTCGACATTTTTCAACGAATCTCGGCTATTTATGAACCGATCCTGAAATTCTTGGGTGGGTTCGACAGGGCTCCAGACACTCGGCTGCCCCGCACCGAAAATTCAGAAAAAAGTTGGTATTTGGCCGAGAAACCCTCGATTCTTGTCGGTTCTGACCGTTCTGACCAAGTTGCGGATGAGACCTCAAATTGCAATGCGCGTTCGTCAAAATCGCAGACATTCAGGTCAGACCAGCAGAAAAATTGAGGAATCTTGACTTAGAGACAAGATAGCCAAAAATTCGACATTTTTCAACGAATCTCGGCTATTTATGAACCGATCCTGAAATTCTTGGGTGGGTTCGACAGGGCTCCAGACACTCAGCTGCCCCGCACCGTAAATTCAGAAAAAAGTTGGTATTTGGCCGAGAAACCCTCGATTCTCGTCGGTTCTGACCGTTCTGACCAAGTTGCGGATGAGACCTCAAATTGCAATGCGCGTTTGTCGAAATCGCGGACATTCAGGTCAGACCAGCAGAAAAATTGAGGAATCTTGACTTAGAGACAAGATAGCCAAAAATTCGACATTTTTCAACGAATCTCGGCTATTTATAAACCGATCCTGAAATTCTTGGGTGGGTTCGACAGGGCTCCAGACACTCAGCTGCCCCGCACCGAAAATTCAGAAAAAAGTTGGTATTTGGCCGAGAAACCCTCGATTCTTGTCGGTTCTGACCGTTCTGACCAAGTTGCGGATGAGACCTGAAATTGCAATGCGCGTTCGTCGAAATCGCAGACATTCAGGTCAGACCAGCAGAAAAATTGAGGAATCTTGACTTAGAGACAAGATAGCCAAAAATTCGACTTTTTTCAACGAATCTCGGCTATTTATGAACCGATCCTGAAATTCTTGGGTGGGTTCGACAGGGCTCCAGACACTCAGCTGCCCCGCACCGAAAATTCAGAAAAAAGTTGGTATTTGGCCGAGAAACCCTCGATTCTTGTCGGTTCTGACCGTTCTGACCAAGTTGCGGATGAGACCTCGAATTGCAATGCGCGTTCGTCGAAATCGCAGACATTCAGGTCAGACCAGCAGAAAAATTGAGGAATCTTGACTTAGAGACAAGATAGCCAAAAATTCGACATTTTTCAACGAATCTCGGCTATTTATGAACCGATCCTGAAATTCTTGGGTGGGTTCGACAGGGCTCCAGACACTCAGCTGCCCCGCACCGAAAATTCAGAAAAAAGTTGGTATTTGGCCGAGAAACCCTCGATTCTTGTCGGTTCTGACCGTTCTGACCAAGTTGCGGATGAGACCTCAAATTGCAATGCGCGTTTGTCGAAATCGCAGACATTCAGGTCAGACCAGCAGAAAAATTGAGAAATCTTGACTTAGAGACAAGATAGCCAAAAATTCGACATTTTTCAACGAATCTCGGCTATTTATCAACCGATCCTGAAATTCTTAGGTGGGTTCGACAGGGCTCCAGACACTCAGCTGCCCCGCACCGAAAATTCAGAAAAAAGTTGGTATTTGGCCGAGAAACCCTCGATTCTTGTCGGTTCTGACCGTTCTGACCAAGTTGCGGATGAGACCTCAAATTGCAATGCGCGTTTGTCGAAATCGCAGACATTCAGGTCAGACCAGCAGAAAAATTGAGAAATCTTGACTTAGAGACAAGATAGCCAAAAATTCGACATTTTTCAACGAATCTCGGCTATTTATGAACCGATCCTGAAATTCTTGGGTGGGTTCGACAGGGCTCCAGACACTCAGCTGCCCCGCACTTAAAATTCAGAAAAAAGTTGGTATTTGGCCGAGAAACCCTCGATTCTTGTCGGTTCTGACCGTTCTGACCAAGTTGCGGATGAGACCTCGAATTGCAATGCGCGTTCGTCGAAATCGCAGACATTCAGGTCAGACCAGCAGAAAAATTGAGGAATCTTGACTTAGAGACAAGATAGCCAAAAATTCGACATTTTTCAACGAATCTCGGCTATTTATGAACCGATTCTGAAATTCTTGGGTGGGTTCGACAGGGCTCCAGACACTCAGCTGCCCCGCACCGAAAATTCAGAAAAAAGTTGGTATTTGGCCGAGAAACCCTCGATTCTTGTCGGTTCTGACCGTTCTGACCAAGTTGCGGATGAGACCTCGAATTGCAATGCGCGTTTGTCGAAATCGCAGACATTCAGGTCAGACCAGCAGAAAAATTGAGAAATCTTGACTTCGAGACAAGATAGCCAAAAATTCGACATTTTTCAACGAATCTCGGCTATTTATGAACCGATCCTGAAATTCTTGGGTGGGTTCGACAGGGCTCCAGACACTCAGCTGCCCCGCACCGAAAATTCAGAAAAAAGTTGGTATTTGGCCGAGAAACCCTCGATTCTTGTCGGTTCTGACCGTTCTGACCAAGTTGCGGATGAGACCTCAAATTGCAATGCGCGTTCGTCGAAATCGCAGACATTCAGGTCAGACCAGCAGAAAAATTGAGAAATCTTGACTTAGAGACAAGATAGCCAAAAATTCGACATTTTTCAACGAATCTCGGCTATTTATGAACCGATCCTGAAATTCTTGGGTGGGTTCGACAGGGCTCCAGACACTCAGCTGCCCCGCACCGAAAAATTAGAAAAAAGTTGGTATTTGGCCGAGAAACCCTCGATTCTTGTCGGTTCTGACCGTTCTGACCAAGTTGCGGATGAGACCTCAAATTGCAATGCGCGTTCGTCGAAATCGCAGACATTCAGGTCAGACCAGCAGAAAAATTGAGGAATCTTGACTTAGGGACAAGATAGCCAAAAATTCGACATTTTTCAACGAATCTCGGCTATTTATGAACCGATCCTGAAATTCTTGGGTGGGTTCGACAGGGCTCCAGACACTCAGCTGCCCCGCACCGAAAATTCAGAAAAAAGTTGGTATTTGGCCGAGAAACCCTCGATTCTTGTCGGTTCTGACCGTTCTGACCAAGTTGCGGATGAGACCTCAAATTGCAATGCGCGTTCGTCGAAATCGCAGACATTCAGGTCAGACCAGCAGAAAAATTGAGGAATCTTGACTTAGGGACAAGATAGCCAAAAATTCGACATTTTTCAACGAATCTCGGCTATTTATGAACCGATCCTGAAATTCTTGGGTGGGTTCGACAGGGCTCCAGACACTCAGCTGCCCCGCACCGAAAATTCAGAAAAAAGTTGGTATTTGGCCGAGAAACCCTCGATTCTTGTCGGTTCTGACCGTTCTGACCAAGTTGCGGATGAGACCTCGAATTGCAATGCGCGTTCGTCGAAATCGCAGACATTCAGGTCAGACCAGCAGAAAAATTGAGGAATCTCGACTTAGAGACAAGATAGCCAAAAATTCGACATTTTTCAACGAATCTCGGCTATTTATGAACCGATTCTGAAATTCTTGGGTGGGTTCGACAGGGCTCCAGACACTCAGCTGCCCCGCACCGAAAATTCAGAAAAAAGTTGGTATTTGGCCGAGAAACCCTCGATTCTTGTCGGTTCTGACCGTTCTGACCAAGTTGCGGATGAGACCTCAAATTGCAATGCGCGTTTGTCGAAATCGCAGACATTCAGGTCAGACCAGCAGAAAAATTGAGAAATCTTGACTTAGAGACAAGATAGCCAAAAATTCGACATTTTTCAACGAATCTCGGCTATTTATGAACCGATCCTGAAATTCTTGGGTGGGTTCGACAGGGCTCCAGACACTCGGCTGCCCCGCACCGAAAATTCAGAAAAAAGTTGGTATTTGGCCGAGAAACCCTCGATTCTTGTCGGTTCTGACCGTTCTGACCAAGTTGCGGATGAGACCTCAAATTGCAATGCGCGTTCGTCAAAATCGCAGACATTCAGGTCAGACCAGCAGAAAAATTGAGGAATCTTGACTTAGAGACAAGATAGCCAAAAATTCGACATTTTTCAACGAATCTCGGCTATTTATGAACCGATCCTGAAATTCTTGGGTGGGTTCGACAGGGCTCCAGACACTCAGCTGCCCCGCACCGTAAATTCAGAAAAAAGTTGGTATTTGGCCGAGAAACCCTCGATTCTCGTCGGTTCTGACCGTTCTGACCAAGTTGCGGATGAGACCTCAAATTGCAATGCGCGTTTGTCGAAATCGCGGACATTCAGGTCAGACCAGCAGAAAAATTGAGGAATCTTGACTTAGAGACAAGATAGCCAAAAATTCGACATTTTTCAACGAATCTCGGCTATTTATAAACCGATCCTGAAATTCTTGGGTGGGTTCGACAGGGCTCCAGACACTCAGCTGCCCCGCACCGAAAATTCAGAAAAAAGTTGGTATTTGGCCGAGAAACCCTCGATTCTTGTCGGTTCTGACCGTTCTGACCAAGTTGCGGATGAGACCTGAAATTGCAATGCGCGTTCGTCGAAATCGCAGACATTCAGGTCAGACCAGCAGAAAAATTGAGGAATCTTGACTTAGAGACAAGATAGCCAAAAATTCGACTTTTTTCAACGAATCTCGGCTATTTATGAACCGATCCTGAAATTCTTGGGTGGGTTCGACAGGGCTCCAGACACTCAGCTGCCCCGCACCGAAAATTCAGAAAAAAGTTGGTATTTGGCCGAGAAACCCTCGATTCTTGTCGGTTCTGACCGTTCTGACCAAGTTGCGGATGAGACCTCGAATTGCAATGCGCGTTCGTCGAAATCGCAGACATTCAGGTCAGACCAGCAGAAAAATTGAGGAATCTTGACTTAGAGACAAGATAGCCAAAAATTCGACATTTTTCAACGAATCTCGGCTATTTATGAACCGATTCTGAAATTCTTGGGTGGGTTCGACAGGGCTCCAGACACTCAGCTGCCCCGCACCGAAAATTCAGAAAAAAGTTGGTATTTGGCCGAGAAACCCTCGATTCTTGTCGGTTCTGACCGTTCTGACCAAGTTGCGGATGAGACCTCAAATTGCAATGCGCGTTTGTCGAAATCGCAGACATTCAGGTCAGACCAGCAGAAAAATTGAGAAATCTTGACTTAGAGACAAGATAGCCAAAAATTCGACATTTTTCAACGAATCTCGGCTATTTATCAACCGATCCTGAAATTCTTAGGTGGGTTCGACAGGGCTCCAGACACTCAGCTGCCCCGCACCGAAAATTCAGAAAAAAGTTGGTATTTGGCCGAGAAACCCTCGATTCTTGTCGGTTCTGACCGTTCTGACCAAGTTGCGGATGAGACCTCAAATTGCAATGCGCGTTTGTCGAAATCGCAGACATTCAGGTCAGACCAGCAGAAAAATTGAGAAATCTTGACTTAGAGACAAGATAGCCAAAAATTCGACATTTTTCAACGAATCTCGGCTATTTATGAACCGATCCTGAAATTCTTGGGTGGGTTCGACAGGGCTCCAGACACTCAGCTGCCCCGCACCGAAAATTCAGAAAAAAGTTGGTATTTGGCCGAGAAACCCTCGATTCTTGTCGGTTCTGACCGTTCTGACCAAGTTGCGGATGAGACCTCAAATTGCAATGCGCGTTCGTCAAAATCGCAGACATTCAGGTCAGACCAGCAGAAAAATTGAGGAATCTTGACTTAGAGACAAGATAGCCAAAAATTCGACATTTTTCAACGAATCTCGGCTATTGATGAACCGATCCTGAAATTCTTGGGTGGGTTCGACAGGGCTCCAGACACTCAGCTGCCCCGCACCGAAAATTCAGAAAAAAGTTGGTATTTGGCCGAGAAACCCTCGATTCTCGTCGGTTCTGACCGTTCTGACCAAGTTGCGGATGAGACCTCAAATTGCAATGCGTGTTCGTCGAAATCGCAGACATTCAGGTCAGACCAGCAAAAAAATTGAGAAATCTTGACTTAGAGACAAGATAGCCAAAAATTCGACATTTTTCAACAAATCTCGGCTATTTATGAACCGATCCTGAAATTCTTGGGTGGGTTCGACAGGGCTCCAGACACTCAGCTGCCCCGCACCAAAAATTCAGAAAAAAGTTGGTATTTGGCCGAGAAACCCTCGATTCTTGTCGGTTCTGACCGTTCTCACCAAGTTGCGGATGAGACCTCGAATTGCAATGCGCGTTTGTCGAAATCGCAGACATTCAGGTCAGACCAGCAGAAAAATTGAGAAATCTTGACTTCGAGACAAGATAGCCAAAAATTCGACATTTTTCAACGAATCTCGGCTATTTATGAACCGATCCTGAAATTCTTGGGTGGGTTCGACAGGGCTCCAGACACTCAGCTGCCCCGCACCGAAAATTCAGAAAAAAGTTGGTATTTGGCCGAGAAACCCTCGATTCTTGTCGGTTCTGACCGTTCTGACCAAGTTGCGGATGAGACCTCAAATTGCAATGCGCGTTTGTCGAAATCGCAGACATTCAGGTCAGACCAGCAGAAAAATTGAGAAATCTTGACTTAGAGACAAGATAGCCAAAAATTCGACATTTTTCAACGAATCTCGGCTATTTATGAACCGATCCTGAAATTCTTGGGTGGGTTCGACAGGGCTCCAGACACTCAGCTGCCCCGCACCGAAAATTCAGAAAAAAGTTGGTATTTGGCCGAGAAACCCTCGATTCTTGTCGGTTCTGACCGTTCTGACCAAGTTGCGGATGAGACCTCAAATTGCAATGCGCGTTTGTCGAAATCGCAGACATTCAGGTCAGACCAGCAGAAAAATTGAGGAATCTTGACTTAGAGACAAGATAGCCAAAAATTCGACATTTTTCAACGAATCTCGGCTATTTATGAACCGATTCTGAAATTCTTGGGTGGGTTCGACAGGGCTCCAGACACTCAGCTGCCCCGCACCGAAAATTCAGAAAAAAGTTGGTATTTGGCCGAGAAACCCTCGATTCTTGTCGGTTCTGACCGTTCTGACCAAGTTGCGGATGAGACCTCGAATTGCAATGCGCGTTTGTCGAAATCGCAGACATTCAGGTCAGACCAGCAGAAAAATTGAGAAATCTTGACTTAGAGACAAGATAGCCAAAAATTCGACATTTTTCAACGAATCTCGGCTATTTATGAACCGATCCTGAAATTCTTGGGTGGGTTCGACAGGGCTCCAGACACTCGGCTGCCCCGCACCGAAAATTCAGAAAAAAGTTGGTATTTGGCCGAGAAACCCTCGATTCTTGTCGGTTCTGACCGTTCTGACCAAGTTGCGGATGAGACCTCAAATTGCAATGCGCGTTTGTCGAAATCGCAGACATTCAGGTCAGACCAGCAGAAAAATTGAGAAATCTTGACTTAGAGACAAGATAGCCAAAAATTCGACATTTTTCAACGAATCTCGGCTATTTATGAACCGGTCCTGAAATTCTTGGGTGGGTTCGACAGGGCTCCAGACACTCAGCTGCCCCGCACCGAAAATTCAGAAAAAAGTTGGTATTTGGCCGAGAAACCCTCGATTCTCGTCGGTTCTGACCGTTCTGACCAAGTTGCGGATGAGACCTCAAATTGCAATGCGCGTTCGTCGAAATCGCAGACATTCAGGTCAGACCAGCAAAAAAATTGAGAAATCTTGACTTAGAGACAAGATAGCCAAAAATTCGACATTTTTCAACAAATCTCGGCTATTTATGAACCGATCCTGAAATTCTTGGGTGGGTTCGACAGGGCTCCAGACACTCAGCTGCCCCGCACCAAAAATTCAGAAAAAAGTTGGTATTTGGCCGAGAAACCCTCGATTCTTGTCGGTTCTGACCGTTCTGACCAAGTTGCGGATGAGACCTCGAATTGCAATGCGCGTTTGTCGAAATCGCAGACATTCAGGTCAGACCAGCAGAAAAATTGAGAAATCTTGACTTAGAGACAAGATAGCCAAAAATTCGACATTTTTCAACGAATCTGGGCTATTTATGAACCGATCCTGAAATTCTTGGGTGGGTTCGACAGGGCTCCAGACACTCAGCTGCCCCGCACCGAAAATTCGGAAAAAAGTTGGTATTTGGCCGAGAAACCCTCGATTCTTGTCGGTTCTGACCGTTCTGACCAAGTTGCGGATGAGACCTCAAATTGCAATGCGCGTTTGTCGAAATCGCAGACATTCAGGTCAGACCAGCAGAAAAATTGAGAAATCTTGACTTAGAGACAAGATAGCCAAAAATTCGACATTTTTCAACGAATCTCGGCTATTTATGAACCGATCCTGAAATTCTTGGGTGGGTTCGACAGGGCTCCAGACACTCAGCTGCCCCGCACCGAAAATTCAGAAAAAAGTTGGTATTTGGCCGAGAAACCCTCGATTCTTGTCGGTTCTGACCGTTCTGACCAAGTTGCGGATGAGACCTCAAATTGCAATGCGCGTTCGTCGAAATCGCAGACATTCAGGTCAGACCAGCAGAAAAATTGAGGAATCTTGACTTAGAGACAAGATAGCCAAAAATTCGACATTTTTCAACGAATCTCGGCTATTGATGAACCGATCCTGAAATTCTTGGGTGGGTTCGACAGGGCTCCAGACACTCAGCTGCCCCGCACCGAAAATTCAGAAAAAAGTTGGTATTTGGCCGAGAAACCCTCGATTCTCGTCGGTTCTGACCGTTCTGACCAAGTTGCGGATGAGACCTCAAATTGCAATGCGTGTTCGTCGAAATCGCAGACATTCAGGTCAGACCAGCAAAAAAATTGAGAAATCTTGACTTAGAGACAAGATAGCCAAAAATTCGACATTTTTCAACGAATCTCGGCTATTTATGAACCGATCCTGAAATTCTTGGGTGGGTTCGACAGGGCTCCAGACACTCAGCTGCCCCGCACCGAAAATTCAGAAAAAAGTTGGTATTTGGCCGAGAAACCCTTGATTCTTGTCGGTTCTGACCGTTCTGACCAAGTTGCGGATGAGACCTCAAATTGCAATGCGCGTTCGTCGAAATCGCAGACATTCAGGTCAGACCAGCAGAAAAATTGAGGAATCTTGACTTAAGGACAAGATAGCCAAAAATTCGACATTTTTCAACGAATCTCGGCTATTTATGAACCGATCCTGAAATTCTTGCGTGGGTTCGACAGGGCTCCAGACACTCGGCTGCCCCGCACCGAAAATTCAGAAAAAAGTTGGTATTTGGCCGAGAAACCCTCGATTCTTGTCGGTTCTGACCGTTCTGACCAAGTTGCGAATGAGACCTCGAATTGCAATGCGCGTTCGTCGAAATCGCAGACATTCAGGTCAGACCAGCAGAAAAATTGAGGAATCTTGACTTAGAGACAAGATAGCCAAAAATTCGACATTTTTCAACGAATCTCGGCTATTTATGAACCGATTCTGAAATTCTTGGGTGGGTTCGACAGGGCTCCAGACACTCAGCTGCCCCGCACCGAAAATTCAGAAAAAAGTTGGTATTTGGCCGAGAAACCCTCGATTCTTGTCGGTTCTGACCGTTCTGACCAAGTTGCGGATGAGACCTCAAATTGCAATGCGCGTTTGTCGAAATCGCAGACATTCAGGTCAGACCAGCAGAAAAATTGAGAAATCTTGACTTAGAGACAAGATAGCCAAAAATTCGACATTTTTCAACGAATCTCGGCTATTTATGAACCGATCCTGAAATTCTTGGGTGGGTTCGACAGGGCTCCAGACACTCGGCTGCCCCGCACCGAAAATTCAGAAAAAAATTGGTATTTGGCCGAGAAACCCTCGATTCTTGTCGGTTCTGACCGTTCTGACCAAGTTGCGGATGAGACCTCAAATTGCAATGCGCGTTTGTCGAAATCGCAGACATTCAGGTCAGACCAGCAGAAAAATTGAGAAATCTTGACTTAGAGACAAGATAGCCAAAAATTCGACATTTTTCAACGAATCTCGGCTATTTATGAACCGATCCTGAAATTCTTGGGTGGGTTCGACAGGGCTCCAGACACTCAGCTGCCCCGCACCGAAAATTCAGAAAAAAGTTGGTATTTGGCCGAGAAACCCTCGATTCTCGTCGGTTCTGACCGTTCTGACCAAGTTGCGGATGAGACCTCAAATTGCAATGCGCGTTCGTCGAAATCGCAGACATTCAGGTCAGACCAGCAAAAAAATTGAGAAATCTTGACTTAGAGACAAGATAGCCAAAAATTCGACATTTTTCAACAAATCTCGGCTATTTATGAACCGATCCTGAAATTCTTGGGTGGGTTCGACAGGGCTCCAGACACTCAGCTGCCCCGCACCAAAAATTCAGAAAAAAGTTGGTATTTGGCCGAGAAACCCTCGATTCTTGTCGGTTCTGACCGTTCTGACCAAGTTGCGGATGAGACCTCGAATTGCAATGCGCGTTTGTCGAAATCGCAGACATTCAGGTCAGACCAGCAGAAAAATTGAGAAATCTTGACTTAGAGACAAGATAGCCAAAAATTCGACATTTTTCAACGAATCTCGGCTATTTATGAACCGATCCTGAAATTCTTGGGTGGGTTCGACAGGGCTCCAGACACTCAGCTGCCCCGCACCGAAAATTCGGAAAAAAGTTGGTATTTGGCCGAGAAACCCTCGATTCTTGTCGGTTCCGACCGTTCTGACCAAGTTGCGGATGAGACCTCAAATTGCAATGCGCGTTTGTCGAAATCGCAGACATTCAGGTCAGACCAGCAGAAAAATTGAGAAATCTTGACTTAGAGACAAGATAGCCAAAAATTCGACATTTTTCAACGAATCTCGGCTATTTATGAACCGATCCTGAAATTCTTGGGTGGGTTCGACAGGGCTCCAGACACTCAGCTGCCCCGCACCGAAAATTCAGAAAAAAGTTGGTATTTGGCCGAGAAACCCTCGATTCTCGTCGGTTCTGACCGTTCTGACCAAGTTGCGGATGAGACCTCAAATTGCAATGCGTGTTCGTCGAAATCGCAGACATTCAGGTCAGACCAGCAAAAAAATTGAGAAATCTTGACTTAGAGACAAGATAGCCAAAAATTCGACATTTTTCAACGAATCTCGGCTATTTATGAACCGATCCTGAAATTCTTGGGTGGGTTCGACAGGGCTCCAGACACTCAGCTGCCCCGCACCGAAAATTCAGAAAAAAGTTGGTATTTGGCCGAGAAACCCTTGATTCTTGTCGGTTCTGACCGTTCTGACCAAGTTGCGGATGAGACCTCAAATTGCAATGCGCGTTCGTCGAAATCGCAGACATTCAGGTCAGACCAGCAGAAAAATTGAGGAATCTTGACTTAGGGACAAGATAGCCAAAAATTCGACATTTTTCAACGAATCTCGGCTATTTATGAACCGATCCTGAAATTCTTGGGTGGGTTCGACAGGGCTCCAGACACTCGGCTGCCCCGCACCGAAAATTCAGAAAAAAGTTGGTATTTGGCCGAGAAACCCTCGATTCTTGTCGGTTCTGACCGTTCTGACCAAGTTGCGAATGAGACCTCGAATTGCAATGCGCGTTCGTCGAAATCGCAGACATTCAGGTCAGACCAGCAGAAAAATTGAGGAATCTTGACTTAGAGACAAGATAGCCAAAAATTCGACATTTTTCAACGAATCTCGGCTATTTATGAACCGATTCTGAAATTCTTGGGTGGGTTCGACAGGGCTCCAGACACTCAGCTGCCCCGCACCGAAAATTCAGAAAAAAGTTGGTATTTGGCCGAGAAACCCTCGATTCTTGTCGGTTCTGACCGTTCTGACCAAGTTGCGGATGAGACCTCAAATTGCAATGCGCGTTTGTCGAAATCGCAGACATTCAGGTCAGACCAGCAGAAAAATTGAGAAATCTTGACTTAGAGACAAGATAGCCAAAAATTCGACATTTTTCAACGAATCTCGGCTATTTATGAACCGATCCTGAAATTCTTGGGTGGGTTCGACAGGGCTCCAGACACTCGGCTGCCCCGCACCGAAAATTCAGAAAAAAGTTGGTATGTGGCCGAGAAACCCTCGATTCTTGTCGGTTCTGACCGTTCTGACCAAGTTGCGGATGAGACCTCAAATTGCAATGCGCGTTTGTCGAAATCGCAGACATTCAGGTCAGACCAGCAGAAAAATTGAGAAATCTTGACTTAGAGACAAGATAGCCAAAAATTCGACATTTTTCAACGAATCTCGGCTATTTATGAACCGATCCTGAAATTCTTGGGTGGGTTCGACAGGGCTCCAGACACTCAGCTGCCCCGCACCGAAAATTCAGAAAAAAGTTGGTATTTGGCCGAGAAACCCTCGATTCTCGTCGGTTCTGACCGTTCTGACCAAGTTGCGGATGAGACCTCAAATTGCAATGCGCGTTCGTCGAAATCGCAGACATTCAGGTCAGACCAGCAAAAAAATTGAGAAATCTTGACTTAGAGACAAGATAGCCAAAAATTCGACATTTTTCAACAAATCTCGGCTATTTATGAACCGATCCTGAAATTCTTGGGTGGGTTCGACAGGGCTCCAGACACTCAGCTGCCCCGCACCAAAAATTCAGAAAAAAGTTGGTATTTGGCCGAGAAACCCTCGATTCTTGTCGGTTCTGACCGTTCTGACCAAGTTGCGGATGAGACCTCGAATTGCAATGCGCGTTTGTCGAAATCGCAGACATTCAGGTCAGACCAGCAGAAAAATTGAGAAATCTTGACTTAGAGACAAGATAGCCAAAAATTCGACATTTTTCAACGAATCTCGGCTATTTATGAACCGATCCTGAAATTCTTGGGTGGGTTCGACAGGGCTCCAGACACTCAGCTGCCCCGCACCGAAAATTCGGAAAAAAGTTGGTATTTGGCCGAGAAACCCTCGATTCTTGTCGGTTCTGACCGTTCTGACCAAGTTGCGGATGAGACCTCAAATTGCAATGCGCGTTTGTCGAAATCGCAGACATTCAGGTCAGACCAGCAGAAAAATTGAGAAATCTTGACTTAGAGACAAGATAGCCAAAAATTCGACATTTTTCAACGAATCTCGGCTATTTATGAACCGATCCTGAAATTCTTGGGTGGGTTCGACAGGGCTCCAGACACTCAGCTGCCCCGCACCGAAAATTCAGAAAAAAGTTGGTATTTGGCCGAGAAACCCTCGATTCTTGTCGGTTCTGACCGTTCTGACCAAGTTGCGGATGAGACCTCAAATTGCAATGCGCGTTCGTCGAAATCGCAGACATTCAGGTCAGACCAGCAGAAAAATTGAGGAATCTTGACTTAGAGACAAGATAGCCAAAATTTCAACATTTTTCAACGAATCTCGGCTATTGATGAACCGATCCTGAAATTCTTGGGTGGGTTCGACAGGGCTCCAGACACTCAGCTGCCCCGCACCGAAAATTCAGAAAAAAGTTGGTATTTGGCCGAGAAACCCTCGATTCTCGTCGGTTCTGACCGTTCTGACCAAGTTGCGGATGAGACCTCAAATTGCAATGCGTGTTCGTCGAAATCGCAGACATTCAGGTCAGACCAGCAAAAAAATTGAGAAATCTTGACTTAGAGACAAGATAGCCAAAAATTCGACATTTTTCAACAAATCTCGGCTATTTATGAACCGATCCTGAAATTCTTGGGTGGGTTCGACAGGGCTCCAGACACTCAGCTGCCCCGCACCAAAAATTCAGAAAAAAGTTGGTATTTGGCCGAGAAACCCTCGATTCTTGTCGGTTCTGACCGTTCTGACCAAGTTGCGGATGAGACCTCAAATTGCAATGCGCGTTTGTCGAAATCGCAGACATTCAGGTCAGACCAGCAGAAAAATTGAGAAATCTTGACTTAGAGACAAGATAGCCCAAAATTCGACATTTTTCAACGAATCTCGGCTATTTATGAACCGATCCTTAAATTCTTGGGTGGGTTCGACAGGGCTCCAGACACTCAGCTGCCCCGCACCGAAAATTCAGAAAAAAGTTGGTATTTGGCCGAGAAACCCTCGATTCTTGTCGGTTCTGACCGTTCTGACCAAGTTGCGGATGAGACCTCAAATTGCAATGCGCGTTTGTCGAAATCGCAGACATTCAGGTCAGACCAGCAGAAAAATTGAGAAATCTTGACTCAGAGACAAGATAGCCAAAAATTCGACATTTTTCAACGAATCTCGGCTATTTATGAACCGATCCTGAAATTCTTGGGTGGGTTCGACAGGGCTCCAGACACTCAGCTGCCCCGCACCGAAAATGCAGAAAAAAGTTGGTATTTGGCCGAGAAACCCTCGATTCTTGTCGGTTCTGACCGTTCTGACCAAGTTGCGGATGAGACCTCAAATTGCAATGCGCGTTCGTCGAAATCGCAGACATTCAGGTCAGACCAGCAGAAAAATTGAGGAATCTTGACTTAGAGACAAGATAGCCAAAAATTCGACATTTCTCAACGAATCTCGGCTATTTATGAACCGATCCTGAAATTCTTGGGTGGGTTCGACAGGGCTCCAGACACTCAGCTGCCCCGCACCGTAAATTCAGAAAAAAGTTGGTATTTGGCCGAGAAACCCTCGATTCTCGTCGGTTCTGACCGTTCTGACCAAGTTGCGGATGAGACCTCAAATTGCAATGCGCGTTTGTCGAAATCGCAGACATTCAGGTCAGACCAGCAGAAAAATTGAGGAATCTTGACTTAGAGACAAGATAGCCAAAAATTCGACATTTTTCAACGAATCTAGGCTATTCATAAACCGATCCTGAAATTCTTGGGTGGGTTCGACAGGGCTCCAGACACTCAGCTGCCCCGCACCGAAAATTCAGAAAAAAGTTGGTATTTGGCCGAGAAACCCTCGATTCTTGTCGGTTCTGACCGTTCTGACCAAGTTGCGGATGAGACCTCAAATTGCAATGCGCGTTCGTCGAAATCGCAGACATTCAGGTCAGACCAGCAGAAAAATTGAGGAATCTTGACTTAGGGACAAGATAGCCAAAAATTCGACATTTTTCAACGAATCTCGGCTATTTATGAACCGATCCTGAAATTCTTGGGTGGGTTCGACAGGGCTCCAGACACTCAGCTGCCCCGCACCGAAAATTCAGAAAAAAGTTGGTATTTGGCCGAGAAACCCTCGATTCTTGTCGGTTCTGACCGTTCTGACCAAGTTGCGGATGAGACCTCAAATTGCAATGCGCGTTTGTCGAAATCGCAGACATTCAGGTCAGACCAGCAGAAAAATTGAGAAATCTTGACTTAGAGACAAGATAGCCAAAAATTCGACATTTTTCAACGAATCTCGGCTATTCATGAACCGATCCTGAAATTCTTGGGTGGGTTCGACAGGGCTCCAGACACTCAGCTGCCCCGCACCGAAAATTCAGAAAAAAGTTGGTATTTGGCCGAGAAACCCTCGATTCTTGTCGGTTCTGACCGTTCTGACCAAGTTGCGGATGAGACCTCAAATTGCAATGCGCGTTTGTCGAAATCGCAGACATTCAGGTCAGACCAGCAGAAAAATTGAGAAATCTTGACTTAGAGACAAGATAGCCAAAAATTCGACATTTTTCAACGAATCTCGGCTATTTATGAACCGATCCTGAAATTCTTGGGTGGGTTCGACAGGGCTCCAGACACTCAGCTGCCCCGCACCGAAAATTCAGAAAAAAGTTGGTATTTGGCCGAGAAACCCTCGATTCTTGTCGGTTCTGACCGTTCTGACCAAGTTGCGGATGAGACCTCAAATTGCAATGCGCGTTCGTCGAAATCGCAGACATTCAGGTCAGACCAGCAGAAAAATTGAGAAATCTTGACTTAGAGACAAGATAGCCAAAAATTCGACATTTTTCAACGAATCTCGGCTATTTATGAACCGATCCTGAAATTCTTGGGTGGGTTCGACAGGGCTCCAGACACTCAGCTGCCCCGCACCGAAAATTCAGAAAAAAGTTGGTATTTGGCCGAGAAACCCTCGATTCTTGTCGGTTCTGACCGTTCTGACCAAGTTGCGGATGAGACCTCAAATTGCAATGCGCGTTTGTCGGAATCGCAGACATTCAGGTCAGACCAGCAGAAAAATTGAGAAATCTTGACTTAGAGACAAGATAGCCAAAAATTCGACATTTTTCAACGAATCTCGGCTATTTATGAACCGATCCTGAAATTCTTGGGTGGGTTCGACAGGGCTCCAGACACTCAGCTGCCCCGCACCGAAAATTCGGAAAAAAGTTGGTATTTGGCCGAGAAACCCTCGATTCTTGTCGGTTCTGACCGTTCTGACCAAGTTGCGGATGAGACCTCAAATTGCAATGCGCGTTTGTCGAAATCGCAGACATTCAGGTCAGACCAGCAGAAAAATTGAGAAATCTTGACTTAGAGACAAGATAGCCAAAAATTCGACATTTTTCAACGAATCTCGGCTATTTATGAACCGATCCTGAAATTCTTGGGTGGGTTCGACAGGGCTCCAGACACTCAGCTGCCCCGCACCGAAAATTCAGAAAAAAGTTGGTATTTGGCCGAGAAACCCTCGATTCTTGTCGGTTCTGACCGTTCTGACCAAGTTGCGGATGAGACCTCAAATTGCAATGCGCGTTCGTCGAAATCGCAGACATTCAGGTCAGACCAGCAGAAAAATTGAGGAATCTTGACTTAGAGACAAGATAGCCAAAAATTCGTCATTTTTCAACGAATCTCGGCTATTGATGAACCGATCCTGAAATTCTTGGGTGGGTTCGACAGGGCTCCAGACACTCAGCTGCCCCGCACCGAAAATTCAGAAAAAAGTTGGTATTTGGCCGAGAAACCCTCGATTCTCGTCGGTTCTGACCGTTCTGACCAAGTTGCGGATGAGACCTCAAATTGCAATGCGTGTTCGTCGAAATCGCAGACATTCAGGTCAGACCAGCAAAAAAATTGAGAAATCTTGACTTAGAGACAAGATAGCCAAAAATTCGACATTTTTCAACAAATCTCGGCTATTTATGAACCGATCCTGAAATTCTTGGGTGGGTTCGACAGGGCTCCAGACACTCAGCTGCCCCGCACCAAAAATTCAGAAAAAAGTTGGTATTTGGCCGAGAAACCCTCGATTCTTGTCGGTTCTGACCGTTCTGACCAAGTTGCGGATGAGACCTCAAATTGCAATGCGTGTTCGTCGAAATCGCAGACATTCAGGTCAGACCAGCAAAAAAATTGAGAAATCTTGACTTAGAGACAAGATAGCCAAAAATTCGACATTTTTCAACAAATCTCGGCTATTTATGAACCGATCCTGAAATTCTTGGGTGGGTTCGACAGGGCTCCAGACACTCAGCTGCCCCGCACCAAAAATTCAGAAAAAAGTTGGTATTTGGCCGAGAAACCCTCGATTCTTGTCGGTTCTGACCGTTCTGACCAAGTTGCGGATGAGACCTCAAATTGCAATGCGCGTTTGTCGAAATCGCAGACATTCAGGTCAGACCAGCAGAAAAATTGAGAAATCTTGACTTAGAGACAAGATAGCCCAAAATTCGACATTTTTCAACGAATCTCGGCTATTTATGAACCGATCCTTAAATTCTTGGGTGGGTTCGACAGGGCTCCAGACACTCAGCTGCCCCGCACCGAAAATTCAGAAAAAAGTTGGTATTTGGCCGAGAAACCCTCGATTCTTGTCGGTTCTGACCGTTCTGACCAAGTTGCGGATGAGACCTCGAATTGCAATGCGCGTTCGTCGAAATCGCAGACATTCAGGTCAGACCAGCAGAAAAATTGAGGAATCTTGACTTAGGGACAAGATAGCCAAAAATTCGACATTTTTCAACGAATCTCGGCTATTTATGAACCGATCCTGAAATTCTTGGGTGGGTTCGACAGGGCTCCAGACACTCAGCTGCCCCGCACCGAAAATTCAGAAAAAAGTTGGTATTTGGCCGAGAAACCCTCGATTCTTGTCGGTTCTGACCGTTCTGACCAAGTTGCGGATGAGACCTCGAATTGCAATGCGCGTTCGTCGAAATCGCAGACATTCAGGTCAGACCAGCAGAAAAATTGAGGAATCTTGACTTAGGGACAAGATAGCCAAAAATTCGACATTTTTCAACGAATCTCGGCTATTTATGAACCGATCCTGAAATTCTTGGGTGGGTTCGACAGGGCTCCAGACACTCAGCTGCCCCGCACCGAAAATTCAGAAAAAAGTTGGTATTTGGCCGAGAAACCCTCGATTCTTGTCGGTTCTGACCGTTCTGACCAAGTTGCGGATGAGACCTCAAATTGCAATGCGCGTTTGTCGAAATCGCAGACATTCAGGTCAGACCAGCAGAAAAATTGAGAAATCTTGACTTAGAGACAAGATAGCCAAAAATTCGACATTTTTCAACGAATCTCGGCTATTCATGAACCGATCCTGAAATTCTTGGGTGGGTTCGACAGGGCTCCAGACACTCAGCTGCCCCGCACCGAAAATTCAGAAAAAAGTTGGTATTTGGCCGAGAAACCCTCGATTCTCGTCGGTTCTGACCGTTCTGACCAAGTTGCGGATGAGACCTCAAATTGCAATGCGCGTTCGTCGAAATCGCAGACATTCAGGTCAGACCAGCAAAAAAATTGAGAAATCTTGACTTAGAGACAAGATAGCCAAAAATTCGACATTTTTCAACAAATCTCGGCTATTTATGAACCGATCCTGAAATTCTTGGGTGGGTTCGACAGGGCTCCAGACACTCAGCTGCCCCGCACCAAAAATTCAGAAAAAAGTTGGTATTTGGCCGAGAAACCCTCGATTCTTGTCGGTTCTGACCGTTCTGACCAAGTTGCGGATGAGACCTCGAATTGCAATGCGCGTTTGTCGAAATCGCAGACATTCAGGTCAGACCAGCAGAAAAATTGAGAAATCTTGACTTAGAGACAAGATAGCCAAAAATTCGACATTTTTCAACGAATCTCGGCTATTTATGAACCGATCCTGAAATTCTTGGGTGGGTTCGACAGGGCTCCAGACACTCAGCTGCCCCGCACCGAAAATTCAGAAAAAAGTTGGTATTTGGCCGAGAAACCCTCGATTCTTGTCGGTTCTGACCGTTCTGACCAAGTTGCGGATGAGACCTCAAATTGCAATGCGCGTTTGTCGAAATCGCAGACATTCAGGTCAGACCAGCAGAAAAATTGAGAAATCTTGACTTAGAGACAAGATAGCCAAAAATTCGACATTTTTCAACGAATCTCGGCTATTTATGAACCGATCCTGAAATTCTTGGGTGGGTTCGACAGGGCTCCAGACACTCAGCTGCCCCGCACCGAAAATGCAGAAAAAAGTTGGTATTTGGCCGAGAAACCCTCGATTCTTGTCGGTTCTGACCGTTCTGACCAAGTTGCGGATGAGACCTCAAATTGCAATGCGCGTTCGTCGAAATCGCAGACATTCAGGTCAGACCAGCAGAAAAATTGAGGAATCTTGACTTAGAGACAAGATAGCCAAAAATTCGACATTTCTCAACGAATCTCGGCTATTTATGAACCGATCCTGAAATTCTTGGGTGGGTTCGACAGGGCTCCAGACACTCAGCTGCCCCGCACCGTAAATTCAGAAAAAAGGTGGTATTTGGCCGAGAAACCCTCGATTCTCGTCGGTTCTGACCGTTCTGACCAAGTTGCGGATGAGACCTCAAATTGCAATGCGCGTTTGTCGAAATCGCAGACATTCAGGTCAGACCAGCAGAAAAATTGAGGAATCTTGACTTAGAGACAAGATAGCCAAAAATTCGACATTTTTCAACGAATCTAGGCTATTCATAAACCGATCCTGAAATTCTTGGGTGGGTTCGACAGGGCTCCAGACACTCAGCTGCCCCGCACCGAAAATTCAGAAAAAAGTTGGTATTTGGCCGAGAAACCCTCGATTCTTGTCGGTTCTGACCGTTCTGACCAAGTTGCGGATGAGACCTCAAATTGCAATGCGCGTTCGTCGAAATCGCAGACATTCAGGTCAGACCAGCAGAAAAATTGAGAAATCTTGACTTAGAGACAAGATAGCCAAAAATTCGACATTTTTCAACGAATCTCGGCTATTTATGAACCGATCCTGAAATTCTTGGGTGGGTTCGACAGGGCTCCAGACACTCAGCTGCCCCGCACCGAAAATTCAGAAAAAAGTTGGTATTTGGCCGAGAAACCCTCGATTCTTGTCGGTTCTGACCGTTCTGACCAAGTTGCGGATGAGACCTCAAATTGCAATGCGCGTTCGTCGCAATCGCAGACATTCAGGTCAGACCAGCAGAAAAATTGAGGAATCTTGACTTAGGGACAAGATAGCCAAAAATTCGACATTTTTCAACGAATCTCGGCTATTTATGAACCGATCCTGAAATTCTTGGGTGGGTTCGACAGGGCTCCAGACACTCAGCTGCCCCGCACCGAAAATTCAGAAAAAAGTTGGTATTTGGCCGAGAAACCCTCGATTCTTGTCGGTTCTGACCGTTCTGACCAAGTTGCGGATGAGACCTCAAATTGCAATGCGCGTTTGTCGAAATCGCAGACATTCAGGTCAGACCAGCAGAAAAATTGAGAAATCTTGACTTAGAGACAAGATAGCCAAAAATTCGACATTTTTCAACGAATCTCGGCTATTCATGAACCGATCCTGAAATTCTTGGGTGGGTTCGACAGGGCTCCAGACACTCAGCTGCCCCGCACCGAAAATTCAGAAAAAAGTTGGTATTTGGCCGAGAAACCCTCGATTCTCGTCGGTTCTGACCGTTCTGACCAAGTTGCGGATGAGACCTCAAATTGCAATGCGCGTTCGTCGAAATCGCAGACATTCAGGTCAGACCAGCAAAAAAATTGAGAAATCTTGACTTAGAGACAAGATAGCCAAAAATTCGACATTTTTCAACAAATCTCGGCTATTTATGAACCGATCCTGAAATTCTTGGGTGGGTTCGACAGGGCTCCAGACACTCAGCTGCCCCGCACCAACAATTCAGAAAAAAGTTGGTATTTGGCCGAGAAACCCTCGATTCTTGTCGGTTCTGACCGTTCTGACCAAGTTGCGGATGAGACCTCGAATTGCAATGCGCGTTTGTCGAAATCGCAGACATTCAGGTCAGACCAGCAGAAAAATTGAGAAATCTTGACTTAGAGACAAGATAGCCCAAAATTCGACATTTTTCAACGAATCTCGGCTATTTATGAACCGATCCTTAAATTCTTGGGTGGGTTCGACAGGGCTCCAGACACTCAGCTGCCCCGCACCGAAAATTCAGAAAAAAGTTGGTATTTGGCCGAGAAACCCTCGATTCTTGTCGGTTCTGACCGTTCTGACCAAGTTGCGGATGAGACCTCGAATTGCAATGCGCGTTCGTCGAAATCGCAGACATTCAGGTCAGACCAGCAGAAAAATTGAGGAATCTTGACTTAGGGACAAGATAGCCAAAAATTCGACATTTTTCAACGAATCTCGGCTATTTATGAACCGATCCTGAAATTCTTGGGTGGGTTCGACAGGGCTCCAGACACTCAGCTGCCCCGCACCGAAAATTCAGAAAAAAGTTGGTATTTGGCCGAGAAACCCTCGATTCTTGTCGGTTCTGACCGTTCTGACCAAGTTGCGGATGAGACCTCGAATTGCAATGCGCGTTCGTCGAAATCGCAGACATTCAGGTCAGACCAGCAGAAAAATTGAGGAATCTTGACTTAGGGACAAGATAGCCAAAAATTCGACATTTTTCAACGAATCTCGGCTATTTATGAACCGATCCTGAAATTCTTGGGTGGGTTCGACAGGGCTCCAGACACTCAGCTGCCCCGCACCGAAAATTCAGAAAAAAGTTGGTATTTGGCCGAGAAACCCTCGATTCTTGTCGGTTCTGACCGTTCTGACCAAGTTGCGGATGAGACCTCAAATTGCAATGCGCGTTTGTCGAAATCGCAGACATTCAGGTCAGACCAGCAGAAAAATTGAGAAATCTTGACTTAGAGACAAGATAGCCAAAAATTCGACATTTTTCAACGAATCTCGGCTATTCATGAACCGATCCTGAAATTCTTGGGTGGGTTCGACAGGGCTCCAGACACTCAGCTGCCCCGCACCGAAAATTCAGAAAAAAGTTGGTATTTGGCCGAGAAACCCTCGATTCTCGTCGGTTCTGACCGTTCTGACCAAGTTGCGGATGAGACCTCAAATTGCAATGCGCGTTTGTCGAAATCGCAGACATTCAGGTCAGACCAGCAGAAAAATTGAGAAATCTTGACTTAGAGACAAGATAGCCAAAAATTCGACATTTTTCAACGAATCTCGGCTATTTATGAACCGATCCTGAAATTCTTGGGTGGGTTCGACAGGGCTCCAGACACTCAGCTGCCCCGCACCGAAAATTCAGAAAAAAGTTGGTATTTGGCCGAGAAACCCTCGATTCTTGTCGGTTCTGACCGTTCTGACCAAGTTGCGGATGAGACCTCAAATTGCAATGCGCGTTCGTCGAAATCGCAGACATTCAGGTCAGACCAGCAGAAAAATTGAGGAATCTTGACTTAGAGACAAGATAGCCAAAAATTCGTCATTTTTCAACGAATCTCGGCTATTGATGAACCGATCCTGAAATTCTTGGGTGGGTTCGACAGGGCTCCAGACACTCAGCTGCCCCGCACCGAAAATTCAGAAAAAAGTTGGTATTTGGCCGAGAAACCCTCGATTCTCGTCGGTTCTGACCGTTCTGACCAAGTTGCGGATGAGACCTCAAATTGCAATGCGTGTTCGTCGAAATCGCAGACATTCAGGTCAGACCAGCAAAAAAATTGAGAAATCTTGACTTAGAGACAAGATAGCCAAAAATTCGACATTTTTCAACAAATCTCGGCTATTTATGAACCGATCCTGAAATTCTTGGGTGGGTTCGACAGGGCTCCAGACACTCAGCTGCCCCGCACCAAAAATTCAGAAAAAAGTTGGTATTTGGCCGAGAAACCCTCGATTCTTGTCGGTTCTGACCGTTCTGACCAAGTTGCGGATGAGACCTCAAATTGCAATGCGTGTTCGTCGAAATCGCAGACATTCAGGTCAGACCAGCAAAAAAATTGAGAAATCTTGACTTAGAGACAAGATAGCCAAAAATTCGACATTTTTCAACAAATCTCGGCTATTTATGAACCGATCCTGAAATTCTTGGGTGGGTTCGACAGGGCTCCAGACACTCAGCTGCCCCGCACCAAAAATTCAGAAAAAAGTTGGTATTTGGCCGAGAAACCCTCGATTCTTGTCGGTTCTGACCGTTCTGACCAAGTTGCGGATGAGACCTCAAATTGCAATGCGCGTTTGTCGAAATCGCAGACATTCAGGTCAGACCAGCAGAAAAATTGAGAAATCTTGACTTAGAGACAAGATAGCCCAAAATTCGACATTTTTCAACGAATCTCGGCTATTTATGAACCGATCCTTAAATTCTTGGGTGGGTTCGACAGGGCTCCAGACACTCAGCTGCCCCGCACCGAAAATTCAGAAAAAAGTTGGTATTTGGCCGAGAAACCCTCGATTCTTGTCGGTTCTGACCGTTCTGACCAAGTTGCGGATGAGACCTCGAATTGCAATGCGCGTTCGTCGAAATCGCAGACATTCAGGTCAGACCAGCAGAAAAATTGAGGAATCTTGACTTAGGGACAAGATAGCCAAAAATTCGACATTTTTCAACGAATCTCGGCTATTTATGAACCGATCCTGAAATTCTTGGGTGGGTTCGACAGGGCTCCAGACACTCAGCTGCCCCGCACCGAAAATTCAGAAAAAAGTTGGTATTTGGCCGAGAAACCCTCGATTCTTGTCGGTTCTGACCGTTCTGACCAAGTTGCGGATGAGACCTCGAATTGCAATGCGCGTTCGTCGAAATCGCAGACATTCAGGTCAGACCAGCAGAAAAATTGAGGAATCTTGACTTAGGGACAAGATAGCCAAAAATTCGACATTTTTCAACGAATCTCGGCTATTTATGAACCGATCCTGAAATTCTTGGGTGGGTTCGACAGGGCTCCAGACACTCAGCTGCCCCGCACCGAAAATTCAGAAAAAAGTTGGTATTTGGCCGAGAAACCCTCGATTCTTGTCGGTTCTGACCGTTCTGACCAAGTTGCGGATGAGACCTCAAATTGCAATGCGCGTTTGTCGAAATCGCAGACATTCAGGTCAGACCAGCAGAAAAATTGAGAAATCTTGACTTAGAGACAAGATAGCCAAAAATTCGACATTTTTCAACGAATCTCGGCTATTCATGAACCGATCCTGAAATTCTTGGGTGGGTTCGACAGGGCTCCAGACACTCAGCTGCCCCGCACCGAAAATTCAGAAAAAAGTTGGTATTTGGCCGAGAAACCCTCGATTCTCGTCGGTTCTGACCGTTCTGACCAAGTTGCGGATGAGACCTCAAATTGCAATGCGCGTTCGTCGAAATCGCAGACATTCAGGTCAGACCAGCAAAAAAATTGAGAAATCTTGACTTAGAGACAAGATAGCCAAAAATTCGACATTTTTCAACAAATCTCGGCTATTTATGAACCGATCCTGAAATTCTTGGGTGGGTTCGACAGGGCTCCAGACACTCAGCTGCCCCGCACCAAAAATTCAGAAAAAAGTTGGTATTTGGCCGAGAAACCCTCGATTCTTGTCGGTTCTGACCGTTCTGACCAAGTTGCGGATGAGACCTCGAATTGCAATGCGCGTTTGTCGAAATCGCAGACATTCAGGTCAGACCAGCAGAAAAATTGAGAAATCTTGACTTAGAGACAAGATAGCCAAAAATTCGACATTTTTCAACGAATCTCGGCTATTTATGAACCGATCCTGAAATTCTTGGGTGGGTTCGACAGGGCTCCAGACACTCAGCTGCCCCGCACCGAAAATTCAGAAAAAAGTTGGTATTTGGCCGAGAAACCCTCGATTCTTGTCGGTTCTGACCGTTCTGACCAAGTTGCGGATGAGACC